>NW_024355205.1:21898564-22150017 GCF_902729225.1 Pteropus medius | reverse complement strand
AAGGACCCTGTTGTTTGTATCCTACCACCTGGAGGCCTGGGTGAGGTGGAGGCTGCATCAGTGGCCTGGGGGGCCTTGTCCCTTTCGGCCCTGGGTTAAGTACTGTACTGTCTGTAGCCATGAGGTGATGGTCATGTGCAGCAGGGACCTGCACTGGGCATAATCCTCGTCTAGATCCACAGAGGTGAGGGTTCGAGGAGAACCCTCTGGAGAGCAGCCTCTGGATCAGGCTCTATTGGGATGCCCAGCTGGTCACCCAGAATCGCCACATGTGCCTCCTGGTCTGCATCCCAACTCAGCTGACTACCAGCCCAGAGGACGAGGAACAAAATGCTCTAAGCCGCAGAGAGCCATGAACCACCTGTGGGTACCCACACCCTGTGGAACTGAACTCTCACATCTCTGTCACCAAGAGCCTTCCAAAGCTCGAGTCCAGTCAAAAAGCTCATCACCACACCTGTGTAGACTGTGGCTAGGAAGCAGGTCCTCTCAGCATGGAAGAGTCAACAGTGATTTCCTTCCTTCACCTGCCTGCAGTGGCCACAAAGCATGACTGCAGCTAGGGGCAGTTTCCACTGGCCTCTGAAGACCCCTACCTCAGCCCAGGGCAATGCTCTTGGGCAGCTTTGCTTCCTGCCCTGGGGGCCAGTGAGCTCTGGAAAAAGCTAATGAGTTCAGGGATGGGGAAAGCTGCTGCCTTCCCAGGCCTGGCCAAGGCTGGATCTGGTATCCTGTGCCCAGAAGGCTCCACAGCATCTTTTATAGAAGTGATTTAAGTGCCTCTGGCTCGCTTCTGTTATGAGGCCATGTGGATAGTTTTGTGGTGGCCTGACAGGTGCTGCACCTTGGTTTTAGCCCCTTTCAAAGGAGTGGGGCCTTGAAAGGTCAGTTTTTCCGTGGGTGGGAGCCTCAAAGTTTGAAGGTTTATGTTGCTGCACCCCCTCTCCCAGCCCTCCATGGAGGACACAAGAAGTCTGAGAGTGTGGGGTCTGAATATGAGAAATAAAGGAATTGCACCCCCCCAAAAATATCTATTTAGGAGGGCAATCTACTGAGTCCACTGATTTATATGCTAATCTAATTCAGAAAACATCGCCATAGACACATCTACAAATAATGTATAATGGAGCACCTTGCAGCCAATCAAGATGACACTTAAAATTGACCATCACCCTAATCTTTCATGGGCTTCACCTCAAGGAATACAACCAGTTTCTCAAGCCAAAGATCCCACCAAGATTTTCTCTTGTTTCTGACAAAGGGAGAGAATAATCATTTTTAAATTCTTTCAGAAATTTCTATATAACAAAGGCCTGCTTCTCAGTAGAAAAGACTTCAAGTCTTATCCCACTGAGTGAGAAAAATTCCACCAACTACACGCCCCTTTGTCCTCTTATCTCACCTAAAGTTTAAAAAAGCTATACCACTGGAGAAAGACTTGTGAAGGTCACACTCTAGGGACATAGACCCAAAAAAAGACTGATATTTAAATAATCATAAGATTCTTCTCCCACATATCTTATATCATAGCAGCAGAGAGAAAGTATAGCCAATTTCCATTATTTGTGGATTTTGTGTCTGTGTATTCACCTACTTCCTGAAATTTATTGGTAACCTGAAAATCGACACTCATGGAGATTTTTGATTATGCAGAGAGTGGTAAAAAAATCTGGGTAGCTTTACATGCATGTCTCAGCTAAGGTGAAACACAGAGACATTCTGCCTTCTTATTTCAGCTCTTATAATAGAAACATGTTCTTTTTCTTTGGTCTATTAAGTGCTTCATTGAAAAAAATATATGCTCTTTTTAGTGATATCACTATTTAAAATGTCACCAAGTGAAGTGCTGAAATTCTGCCCAGTGTTTGTTTCTAAGAGCAAGAGGATGTGATGAGCCTTTCTGAAGAAATATGTGTTAGATCGGTTTTATTGAGGCATGAGTTACAGTGCTGTTTGCTGTGAGCTCAATGTTAATGAATCACAATACGGTACCTCCGTAAAAAGGAAGTGCTAAAGTAACATCTGCAGTGTGTGACAAAATTACTGAAAATATCAAAAAATGGGCTAAATTTCTGGATTCATGAGAAAAAAAAAAATTAAGCATAATGAAAAGCAATACTGTGAGGGTGAAAAGCCAAAGAAATTTAAGGTCATGCTACCCAGGTTAGGGAAGTGCCAAACTCTTCTCAGTTGATGCTAGCTGGCTCACATATTTCAAAAGACAGCGTAGCATAAAAATGTTAAGCTTATAAATGAGGGAGTTTCTGCCGACCAGAAGCTACAGAAAAACTATTTAACAAACATCTGCCAAATGTTACACAGGAAAAGCGTTATGCAAAAGAATGTTTTCAATCTTGTGAAACTGGCTTGTTTTTAAGGATTTGGCAAATGGACCTACATAACACAAAAAGCATTTGAGTTGGTGAAAATGTTCTGATCGGAGAGTCACCGGAACCTTCGCCCTATACCTCCTGTAGCTACAATGGTTCAGGATTCTTTAAATCAGTGTTCTTGGTGACTTTACAGAACAAAAACAATGGTGAATGTGAACTGACTATATAATAGAAGTGGATTACAGCTGAAAGCTGCAAGACGCAAACTGTCTCTAGGGAGGAGTGTTCAGAAAAGACCAAAGGATAAAAATGAGGACATTAGAGGAATTTGATGTTTCTGGCACCTACAGACACATTAAATAAAACCCAGTTCCTAGCCAGAATCACACAAATCCTCACTGAATGACCACTTGGACATTATCAGGTGGTCTAATATATAAGTGAGAAGTAGAAAAGAGGAAAAAAAATATATTTGAATAACTAATTTTTTTTTCATATTTTCTGGGAAAATACAAGATCTCACACCTAAAAACAATCTTAAATAAACCCCTTAGCAAACACAAAATTAACATAAAGAAAAAACATCCAAGTATAACATAAAAATATTCCTGAAAAATAGTGAAAAGAGAAAAATCTTATTAAATATCCCCAAATCTCAATGATCTCCAAGCAAAGGATATATGAATAGAACAACTACAAGAAACACCATGTTGGATTTTTGAAAAACAGTGATAAAAAGTATTAAAAGCAACCACAGAAAAATGACACATCACATGCAGGAATTGCAAAAAAGAATTATAGCCAGCTTCTTGTCAAACAGTTCACCTGCCGGAAGACAACGAAGTGACTCTTTAAAGTCATGGAAAACAAGCAACACTAAAATTCTATATCAGATAAAATATTTTTCAAGAATGAAGGCAAAATAAAAATTTTCAAGAAATATGAAGAGAATTTATCACCAGCTGACCTATAAGAAATGTTAAAGTTCCTCATGTAGAAACTCAGTTTTAGAAAGTGATATTTTGTAAGCTTGCAGAGTCTATGATTCTAAAATAGGAAAACAATCCTACTTCTGAAATTGTAAACAGAATATTCCAAAGCAACTAATATAATCCTCAGAAGCAAACTACTTCAGATGCATTGTTTTTCAATTTTTTTATTATTAAAAATTATTGGGGTAACATTGACCAAAAAATTTCCAGTAAGATTCAAGTGTGCGATTCAACAGTATGTCATATATATATATATATATATATATATATATATATATATATATATATATATATATATATATATTTTGCATTGTGGGTTCACTACCCATAGTTAGATTTCTTTCTGTCACCGTGTATTTGACCCCTTTACCAGAGGGAAGGTGGGGAGTGGTAGGTAGATAGGGGTAAAACAGAATGCAGTGGTTAAAACTATAGCCATCTTTTTTTTTTTTTTTTTTTTTTTTTTAATAGATAAGGGATTTGGCAAGGTACAGCAGAGGGTGATTGTTTTTGCTCCACAGTCTCTGGAACTTCAGCTTGTAAGGCTTGAAATACAAGGGGTAACAACACAATGACTGGAAGTTGATATTAACTGGAGGCTCTTTCATTCATATATCTGGCACATGAGCTGTAATGATCTGAAGATAAAGACTGCCAACCAGAGAATCTATAGTTGGCTAATTTGTGTGTTCTGGTTCCTCATAGCATGATAGTCTTAGGACACTTAGACTTCCTACATGGTGGCTCAGGGCTCTCAATTTGAATATTCCAGTGGCTAAAGAGAAATCTGTATTGTCTTTTACTACCTCTCCTCAGAGGTTACATAGCATCACTTCTGGCATACCTTATTATAGCAGTTAAGTCTATCCATATTCATTGGGAGGGGGCATTGATTCTACCTTTCAATGAGAAGAGTATCAAACACTTTACTACTTTTATTTTTAACATACACACCTCCATATACTCTCTGATTCTCCCTCTGTCTCTTTTACTATCTTTTTTGTTTTCTGGAGCCACAAGGTCTGTAGTTTGCAGCTTCTCTGTGAATGTTTGCTCCATCTCTCTCCTCACCCTTTTCTAAATCAGCTTCCTTTTCTCCTAGAATACAACTCAAATGACTACCAATGGGCAATCTATATCTTAACATGGGCCATACTACCTACAGTAAATTATTCTTTTATGACTTTTTGAAAGAGTATATGACTGGCCAAGCACCATTTTTAAATAAGGCCACTTAATTCATGAGTCAGTGACCAGCACTGAATTAGATAGAACCAGGAAAGGGGGACAGGAAATGTAGAGGAGGAGTTTTATGTCTTCCCCTGCCAGAGGGGATCTGTTTGATTTCTGTGAAATTCTTCCTGGAATGTATATAACTACATATATGGCTAAGTGTTTTATCAATGTCAGTAAGTTCCTGGATTAAGAGAGTATCTCACCAGGTAATAAAAGTCTTGCTATAACAAAAGTTTACCAGTACAAGTCAAAGGCTATTTAAAAGTGTTAAATATACAAAGGATGAGTCAAAATTATCTCTATAATTTTCTTTTTTAAATGTCGAGGATGTTATATATTTGAATAATCTATAGACAAGGCAATGTTGATACAGAACTATTTTTCTAATCTTTGAAAGAAAAATAATGGATCCAATATCATGTTTTTATATTACAATAGAACCAATCTCCTTAACAGAGAAAGAAAAACAGCTTTATCGTAAAGAGGATTTTTTCAAAACTTCAAGTTGACAATAAATTAGAAGAAATTCTCCTTTTATATTAAAATGAAATAATAAAAATCTTCCTCTCCAAAATGTAATTAAAATACAGTGAACATTTACCATGTAACAGCTACTACTTAAGGATTTCATTTCTATTTTCCATATTAAAAGTCACAAAAAACCTAGGAGGCAGCTATTATCATCTCCAATTTTCAGATAATATTACTGAGGCTTAAGGGTTTAGTAACTTAACTGGTATATCAGTAGAGATAGGAGACAATATTAGATTTAAATCTGTCTTTCTCCAAATTGGGGCAATTTTTTTAAATGCCTGAGAGTGGACATTCTACCAGACTGGTAGATGAGAGGCTTAAAGCATAATTATAATTTTATTTAGATAAATAAATTTGACTCTTCCTATATTCAGATATTAAGAAGATCAGTCAGATTTCATAAAAAAATAAGATACTGAAGCTCAAGAAGTAATTCAGTGAGCACAAACATTTTGAAACATGGGTCACAGCCTGAACCAGTCTCATTTCTCTCATGCTGCAATACTCTCACCTTTTTACTTTGTCATAATATTGCATTCATTTGTAATACATATTATAACTCCTTTCACAATCACTACATAACTTATTTACCTACCTAAATCTTCCTACTTCGCAGGTCTTTTTTATATTATTCCATATAGCAGTAACTTCCTAGGGCACTTATTCATGATACTACTCAATAGTGCATTCATAGTAACTTGCTGTGTTTTATTCTAATTAATTTTCATAGCGGCATCCCTTTTATGAGTTCAGTACATCCAAAAAGATAAGGAGACAAAGAAGACATACAGATAGCCAACAAATACATGAAAATGTGCTCAACATAATCATCAAGGAAATTCAAATCAAAACCACAATGAGATATCACCTGACACATGTTAAAATGCCTACTATCAAAAAGAGACAAGTGTTGACAAGAAAATGGAGAGCAGGGAACCCTTGTGCACTGTTGGTGGGAATGTAAATTAGTGCAGACGCTATGGAAAACAATATGAAGGTTTCTCAAAAAATTAAAAATAAATATTTATCTTAAAAAAATGAAAATAATGATTTGAACAGATATATGCACTCCCATGTTCATCAGGATTATTTACAATAGCCAAGACATGGAAACAACTTAAATGTCCATCAATGAATTAACAGATAAAATTGTAAGATTTTATATATATACATATATATAATGAATTATTATCCAGCCATAAGGAGAGTGAAATCCCATTTGAAATGACATGGATGGACCTTGAGAGCATTATGCTAAGTGGAAAGAGTAGGATAGGAAAAGATAAATATCATATAATCTCACTTATATGTAGAAAACAAGCCTGCCCGGGGTGGGGCGAAAGGGTGGAAAGATGGGCAACATGGGTAAAGGGGGTCAAAAGGCACACAAAAAAAGATATGGGTCAATATCACTGGTCTTTTACTTCCCATAGCACTTATGAGTCCCTTGTACATGGAAGCTTGTTAATGCAAACTAACATTTTGAGAATAGGAAGCAATCTTAAATTGCTGGTTTAAACTAGCAAAAATTATCTTAAGTACGCTATGCATTAGTTTCTCAAAAAAAAAAATTATGAGAAAAATACAGATGTCAATTATATTAAGCTTTGATGTTATTTAAAAGTCTTATTTAGATAAAATATGCTCTAGTGTACCATATTATTATCTTTAAAATGTATTCAGTATATTTTAATCATTACATTACTAATTATAAATTAAATAATATTTAAATTGATATTATCTTTCCAGTGTTCTTTGCTTAAAAATTGTACTGAGCACAAGTTGTGAGCAACTTTCATCTAATGCAAACAATATATCACAACCACTATTAAAATTATTTTCAACAAATAAATTCTGTGCTTCAGAAAGGCTGGCCTATGAATAGATTTTCACCAAGATCATTTAAGTATCTAATTGAAATTATTTAGCTTGCTTCATCAAGATCTTACCAGATAATTCACTTTAAATTGTTACATACATGCATCCAGGCAGTACCAAAAAATTACTTAAACATATTAAAAGTTGAAATATGTTATATCCTTTCATTATCACTCTCAATTGGAAAAAAATAATATAGACTTTTTTCTAATTAAAAAAGTTTGCTTGGAAAATATTAAGAAACTCAGATGACTACTTTAAATATATCAGATTAATGCAGTCTATTATTTTAAAAAATATTTCTTTTGGACTAATCAAACATCTGCCAAAATTCAAGATTCTTTAGATAAACACACACACACACACACACACACACACACACACACACACACACACACGCAGAGGTTTGGAAATATATCCATTAGGACTAGGTTGTTGTAACTCAGATAACAATACATCTTTTGAAGTGTACATGACTCAAAAACTATTTAATGTTTCATGGGAATACTGCGTTCCTGTGAAATCTCTGAGAGACTTGGCAACCATTATAGCTTTGGAGCTATTTAAATCATCCCCAAATCAACACTCTTTTTTCTGCTCATTTTGATTGATTCCTTGATCCCTGCTTCTACTTGCATATGGAACTCAGTCACTTTGCTTGGATCCTTTAAAATTAAATGAGAAAGGTGAAAAGGCACATCATTCACTCTGCAACACATAACAGTAAATGTTTTGTTTTGTGGAAACAGCACTGAAATCATCAATGATGTGAATCTGAATTACAATGCAACGGAAAACAAAATGAAATTAAATGTTTTGACAGTCCACCATTCTTTCTACTTTGCTATTTCCATCCTCATACTGCGCAGGAATTCCTCTTGTCTGCAAAACACACCACTTCCTTCCCAGTCACTACTACCATCACAACACCTCCACCATCATCACCAGTGCCATTTCCTCTAAAGAAATGTCTAAAAAAAAGAAAGAAAAAAAAGAAAAAGAAAACTAAATAGAAAGAGAAAGTTTTCTATTTGTAAGTAAAGTTGTTCAGCTCTTATAGAAATGCTTTGCCTTACCCTCCCCTTTCAAACATTTCTTAGGTCTAATCCTTTCAACACATAAAATAGTACCCTCCACTAATAGGTGCCAGCTTTCAAAATATTTAAACATATTTTTTTTTCTCAATCGTATGTATTGAAGAGCGCATTTCATATGTGACTATGATAAATTAGGTATATTGTTGTTACAGTGATTTATAAAGAAAGCATTAATCACCTCACTCATTTCTTTAAAATGTAACTGAATTTAATCCCTGTTATTGGTGATTACACAGGAAGACTACTTTAATAAATTTTCTTGGCCTGATTGAATCTTTAAATATTTTAATTAAAATATTTTTGTATATAGAAATATATCCATAGGTACTTAGGTAAAAGATAACGGTTTTTCATTCACCAAATAGATTTTAAAAAAGAAAGTAATGGCTTAAAGTCCTGTTCATGGTACAGAAGGGAAGTGTATATGTTAACTCTGAAATCAAAGGGATATAATCTGTTGAGTGAGAAAGGGTATATAAGAGATATTCTTTCTTATATTTTAGCATCTTCCATACAAAGCATCTTTGAGTACCTGTGATTTATTCAGCCCAATAGCATTTTTATGACACTTATGTTAATCTTTTTCCCCTTTCCATTACCTGAACACATCAGTATGTTTTCTTGTTGAAATAATTTGGACTAGTAATTTGCAAATTTCCTTTGATAGCCCTTAAGGTACAATAAATTTCTCAAATCAGTAGGAGACCTTGAAATGTGTTTTCAATATCACTGCCACAAATGAAACTAGCGAGCTACAAATGTGCAAGCGCACAGAAAATCAGAAAGAAAGAATTTTTCACTTACACAGCATTGGATGTTTCCTTAATTGTTTGTAACCAAGGGCCATAAGGAAGTTTCTCATTTTATATTTAGATTTTATAACCAGGATTTTTTGTTTATATGTCTGTGCTATTTTTAATGAGCTTGGATTGGGGGGGTGGAGAAACAGAAAGACAAACTTAATCAAAAATTACATCATTCCTTTGAAATAAATTTTAAGATATTTCCCATAAATAGTATCACATCAACATATAAGTCTCAACTTCACTGAGTGCCCATGGAATGGAATAACAAAGGGCTCTGTCCAGTCTAAGTTTTGACATATATTAAAGAATTTCTTTCGTGACTAATAATGATCAGCCCAGGTGCAGATAGCAGGGAATCCAATATATTGCTGAGAAATTCTCCACACAATGGTATTATACATCATCTATTTTTTAGAATTCTATAATCATAATATATTTTATAACTTTTCAGCCTTTAAACATTTATATTCTTTTCCATTTTTGACAATTGAATTTTTGCCCTTGGGACAGTATGCTACAGTGATTAAACCTAAGGTCCTGAAATCAGGCATTTAGCCAAATCTCTGCTCTACCACTTACTAATTTGGGTAGTGACTTAGTTTTTTTGTTTGTTTGTTTTTAAAGATATATGAATCATGTTTAGGATTGGCAACACATACAAAAATAAAACAGTATAATAATGTCTTAAATGCATAAGTAGATACTTTTTTCTCATATAGTTTAGTTCCAAAAGTCAGAGGTCTTGGATTGCTAGGATGACTCAAGTCATCAGAAAACCAGACACCCTCTATCTATCACTACTTCTGTCCTCGAGGGTGCATGGTAGTTGCCAGAGCTCCAGCAATTACATCATTATTTCAGAAAATAGAAAGGTGGAAAAGGGACAAATGGTACAACCTAGCTCAGTAGTTTACTGTAATGAGCCTTTATGTGATTTCCAACTTCCACCTACATCTCATTGGCTCAAACTTATTCACCTGGTTATGGTTAGCTATTGTTCCCATAATAGCACTAACTATCTCAAATCTAGTGGAATAAAAGAACAACTATTTTATCACAGTGATAGTTTTCATGAGTTAGGAATTTAAAAGGGGCATAGAAAGAATGGCTTGTCTCTGCTCCATGATGTCTGGAGACTCAGCTAGGAAGACTCAAAGTTAGAAGTAAGTTGATGACATTGAGCTGGTATAATCTGAAGCCATCTCACTGACATGTCTAGAAGCTGATAATCACTGTTCACTGAGATTTTAACTAGAACATCTACTTGTGCCATCTTTACAGGGTCCTTGGACTTCCTTAGAAAATGGACTGGATTCCAAAAGTTAGCACTCAAAATAAAACAGGCAGAAGTGTGTTCTTTTCTAATTTGGTTATCACACAGTGCCATTTGAATGCAATCTTTTCCTGTAAGCATACCAAACCTTCCTTCCCAGATTAAAGAGGGGAATCAGACTCCACTCTTGCTGGGGTGGTGGCACATTTCTAGAAAACCATATGCTGTGGAAGATATCGTTTGTTATTTTTGGAAAATTCAATCTCCTGCCTTTATAGCTGAGGTTCAGAAAATCTAACCCTTTACCTGGGTACATTTACCTCTTGTAAAAACTGTGGTTTGTCTGCTTCTAAGAAAGAAGAGAAAAGATATTCAGCAGTCTTTGAAAGGCCTCTGTTTATACATTTGTAAAATAAGTAATGGGAATATCTACCTCTAAAAGATATTTCAGTGATAAGTGATGTAATGACACCTATCATTTTAGGGATATTGTAAAGTAATATAGTAAATAAGAGGGTCCCCCACAGCCTGATGCTTTACTCCACATGGATACCTTAAACTTTAACCACCATGGATTTAACCAATGCATGATCACAATCCAGTGAGTCTTAACCTTTTTTATATCATAGCTCACATAGAAAATGATAATATTTTACAGAAGCTAATGTGTCAAAGGTTGCTCATAGCCTGAGGTGCCGGAACAAAGAGGTCTGGGTCACTCAGTCCCAACCCAGTTCACCCGTCTGCTAAGGAAATCAATGCCTTTATACACCTTCAACACACTCTACCATTATCAACCGTTTGGGGGCTTTCAAGAACCTCTATTCTATAAATGACTTCATATAATTTTCCTTTTTATCTCCAAGTTAATGAATTAACCAAAGATATAAAGTTTAAGTAGTAATTTATGTAATCCTTTCTCTCTCTCTCTGCCACAATATCCTTCCCTGATAACAATGACATGTTTATGAGAATCAAAGCTGAATTTTAAGCAAGGGGACTCAGCAGAAAGAAGATACCTGGAGCCAAAGGCACTAGCTCTACTCTATAGGTGTGGAGCAAGTACACCTGGCCAGAAACTGGTCTTCCTGTGGTCTGCTAAGCAGCTGTGCTTATTAACAAGAGCATTCCTGGGGTAGAGCACAGGAGTTCCAAATGTGGTCATAATGAGTGTCACCACTGAGTGTCTGATTTACAGATGACTGACTGTCAGAGTGAGGGGTATTAATAATTTGGATTTACCTGTTCCTTTCATCCTTTTACATCTATAATTCTCTTCTTTGTGACTTAATTGGACCATTTATTATTTTACTTTCTGTTCATGACACACCTTATGTTTTTTTTTTGTCTTTTGAGCTACTTACTCTGTTTAATACACTCTATGAGTTTTAACCCTTCTATTTTTTCATCATTTTTCAAGGAATTAAATATTCTTCGTAATATAGTAAACAGACAATTGTTTGAAACTATGGTTACATTTAACGAAGAAGGATGCTTTCATCCAAGGATTCTGAACTCCAGATTGCCCGCACTGCATCCTGAAATTCAACGATGTTGATCCTGTTTCACTTGCCATTGATATCTCTGAAATTACTTTTCAGCAACTAGCGATAATGTGTGTACTTACCACAAGGGCACTTCCCTGGTTCCTTGACAAATAGTTTCCTTAAAAAATTTTACTTGCCCTTTTGTGAAATTGAATTAGGACTGAGGCATCCTCTCAGGTAATTAGTCTATAGTTTTAGATTGCCAGTAGCTTTTGACAGAAAGCTAATGTGTAAGACGACATTTCAGGAAATATAAACATCTATTGTTGACTACTACTCTGACCCAGGCACTATTATAAGTATTAGGAATAGTACAGTAAACAAAACCCTAGTGCTTGACTAGCTAGAAGCAGCTTATGGCAGCCCTGAAATGTGCCTCTCAGATCTCACTCAAACCTCCATTTGCAAGGAGTGAAACTGCCAGCTAAAGCTGGTGTACTTCAAAATCTGTCACTGCATTTGTGACATTTGAGGCTGTACTTTCTGTGTAAATTTCCCTGCCAGTGACTGTAAGAGTAGAATATTCAGGTGCACTCATGCCTGGGAGATCTGTTACTATGCTGATGGGACATTTTGTCTCAAGGACTCTACAATAGACTTGCCAAATTCTTTTAGGTCTGTATAGCAGTCTAAGATGTTTCAGCCTTCCCTCCCTCCCTTCTTTCCCTTTTTCATTTACCCAGAGCCAACCAGCATCAAGATCTAATAACTTTTCAGACTCTCCAAGTTCTCTTCTATTTTTCCTCATAGGCATTGTCCCTTATAGATCTTTCATGAGTAATTCTATCTTGTCTGTATCTCAGAGGAACCAGACTAATCCACAAAACGGCAGCAAAGAAATAATTAAATATATAGTATGTTTGATTTTGATAAGCCCTATAGAGAAAAAATAAAGCAGGAAAACAGAGATAGGTAGTACAAGGCAAGCAGAATTGTTACTTTACTGAATTTGGGCTGAGACCGTGATAGACTTGAGGAGGTATGTAGGAATTACATGGCTATTTCAGGCCTGTATTCCTGACCTGAGATTTTACATTGTAAACTTTGGGCATTGTTAGGCTAGCTTAAATAGGGGCTACATCTCGAGGAGTGGAGACATTTTTTTTTCTCCTATTCATGGAGAAATTTAGCTTGTTCATATTACCCCATGGTGAAAAAGTGTCACGGAGTAATATGGATCGAAGCTAAAAGAAAACGTCAGGTTCACTTAGCCTCAGAGAAAAGCAAGGGAGAGAAATCTAGTAGAAGATAGCTGCATTATAGAAGACAATACTTTAATTTTTCTTCCAGGTAATAGGGTTAGAATGAGATAACTTTGTTGAGGGATCATGGTAACTTATTTTAAATGAAGTTACTGTGAATAGTTAAGTGTATGTATAACAGATGGAGCCAGCATGCTTGCAAATGAGGAGTTGGTTCCTGTTTACCAAACTATGCAAACAAAAGATCTCCCTTTAAGCCAGAGGCAGAATATCATGATATTGAAGCCTGGATCAAGCACACAGATAAATTACTTAATCCCTTTTGTTCTCATTATCCTCATTCCAATAAAAATAGGATTTGTTTTAAATGATTACATACTGCATATAAAGAATTTTGAACTTTACCTAGCATATTATAAAAGCTAAACATAAGTTAACTATTATTATTTAAACCAAGTGAATTTTAACAATCTTGGACAAAAGATTTAATCAGCATTTCTAAAATTATTGAAAGCTATTGCTCAATAAAAGTATTGCTCAAAAGTTATGGTTAGGAAAATGCAATAAACTCTTTAGTTGAATTTAATAACCAAACTAGATTCGAATGTTGATAAAAAGTTATAATTTCACATATTAAGGAACAGTTGGCAGGAACTCTCAAAAGTATTTTACTGTATATTTATTTTTCTTTGCTTTTACTTATTTTTTAAAAAATGACTGCAATTATAATGATCTAAGAATTGTGTGGATGAGATTAGGTGTGCAAGACAGTAAATTTAACAACTTGATAAAATTAACAACTTGAGTCATGGGTGAAAATAAAAGATAAGAACCCAGTATTTTAGTTTCTCAGAATTAATTCCTTGGAAAATTACTTTGTGAAATTTTCAACTAAAATAACTTTTTTAAATACGCGTAACAAAGGAGATTTTCAAAAGAGAAAAAAATGTTGCTTGAGGTATCTTTTAATTACAAAGTTATTTCAAATATGTATTATAACTTAAGAATTAAAGATAATTTGAATAGTATAAATATTCCCATTATTAATTTGAAAGATTAAATAAAATATAGCTTTATTTTATCCTTTGCAACATATTTGCCCCATCGTTGAACAAATTTTAAGAAAAAAGAGTCACTACAATATGACAAAATTTAGTCCTTATTTTTAAGACTTCGGGCAGATGTTTTAAGAAAGTCTTTGTATTTCGAGAAAACACTCTCCAAACCAGAAGTTAAAAACTTATTTGTGGAGGTGTTTGAGTTATTAAGGGTAGATATAGTGTGTCCAATACTAATGAGCCTTTTCCCCCCCTAGTAAGTGGAACTATTTTTTAAACTTTATAAACATGTATAATTTTTTATGCAGCAATAGAAAACTAATACAATCATCCCCCAAAAAACACGAAAGATTTAAGAATAAGAAATCCTAACAAACAGTCTTTTTTAAACCAAATCAATAGTAAAAAGAAAAGTTTCCCTCTATAAACATAGGTGTTCCACGTATTACTAAATTTTAATTTAATTATCTGAGACACAGATAACTCTATATATTATACAAATAATTTGGACAATGTATAAAAATTGAAAGCTCTTAAATTCATTACCTAGTATAAAGTGCCACAGGAATACAAGATGGGTTGGTATTTAAAAGTTATCATTGTAAACCACCACATTAACTGATTAAAGATAAAAAGAAAAAAAACTCAGTAGATACAAAAAAGACATCTGATAAAAATGGACTAATTATGATAAATCCTAGCAACTCGATAAACCTCTGCCAAGAATCAAAGCAACATCATATTTAAGAAGAAAGAAAAGTAGTCATTTCTTTTACCGTAACCAAAATACCAGCTTGCTCACTAATATAGCTCATAATCAGCAGAGTACTGGAAGTCCTAGCCAAAGAAATATAACCAAAAAGTTGAGAAACAAAAAGTGGAAAGTAAAAAGAAAACAAGTGATTTTCTTAAAAATCACATAATGATGACAAAAATCCAAACAAATCAATATTTACTACTCTACAAGAAGTACTTAGCAGAGTAATTGTTGTCAAAATATAAAAATAATAGCATTCAAATTAATCAGCAATTACAAATAATTAAAATACGCGAATAAAAAAGAAAATGTATCATTAAAAATGACAAGCAAATATATTATGTGAAGCTACAAAAAGTTTTTATAAGTTAATGAAGAAATATTTCTAAATCTCATTGCATATCAAAATTTGACTATTAAAACTCTGAAATCTCTGTGATGTTAAAAGCATTAGTAACATTAAAAAAAATAAAGATCTTGGAAAAGGTATTCAGGTATAAAACTACAAATGGCTAATTTAAATACAAAATTTAAGAATAACTATATATCGAAAAGAAAGACAAACATCCCAGTAAGGAAAAAAGAAAAAAGCAAAAACAGGATATTTAATATAAGAAAAAAACAGAGGTTAATGAACATGCTAATCTATCTACAACTATGATGATATTTTCTTCCATTAAGTTAGTAAATATTAGATGCTTTCGAAATCCCATGTGTTGGCTAGTGTTTGGGAAAACAGCAAAGTAATAATAAATTGCTGGTGGTATCATAACTTTTCTAAATATTCAAGAGATAATTTCTTTAATAAATAGTGAGATTTAAAGTGCTGATTCCCTACACCCATCAAGAGTGCCATAAGGAAACAAAGATTCGATGCAGTATTGTTTGAAAAAGCAAATTTGGAAAGAATTCTTGTTGGAAATGGAGAACGAAGTAAGTAATACACACAAATGATAATCCTATAATCTGGGTATACTATTCTACCTATATACTTTTCTGGATAATTTATGTACTTCATAATATAAGTGATTAATAGTAGTGAATTTCTCGTAATGAATTTAAGCATTCATTTTCATAAGCTATAATCTGAAATATTCATCTAAAACTGGAGGGCTGAATGGCTTCTTGTAACCTCAAATACCAAATCCTTGGGTACGGAAAGGAAACAATTTTCCTTTAAAAAAAAAAGTAAAATTCAAACTTAAGAAAAATAGAAAGTGTATGTTATTAAAATAGAGCACAGCAAGTGATATGTGAGACTATCATGGGAACCTAAAGAAAGAAAATACGTTAGATTTGCTTAGGAAGAGTGAAGGAGATAAAACTCAAGCTGTATTTTAAAAGATCATATCAGTTAAGACAAGTGATTGTAATGAGAACAACAAATCCCTCAACAAAACCTTCAGGAAAACCTAATTTTAAGCACAAGAATAGAAGTAGACACTTCAAAGTAGTAAAAGAAGTACTTACTTATCATTTGCCTGACTATGTACTATGCCCTTCACACATATTTATTTCCTACAAAAGTCTTGTAAGCAGATATTACCTAATACCAAGATAAAGAAATTACACTTAGAGGATTTAACATGATTAAATAAGGGAGTCTTGACAAAAAGATACAAACATAGCCTTTCCTAAATTTAAAATTCATCTTCTAAAAACTAAACTACCATAAACAGAAAAGGAGCAATAGCTCTCCCCTAAGAACTAAAAATATGAATAACATTAAAGAAGACCTAAATAAGTATGCTATTCCAGATTCAAGGTTTGGAAAAATCAACACTGTAAACACATAAATTCTCTCCTAATTGATATACTGATTCAAGGCAATCCCCATAAAAATCTGAGCAGGTGTCTTAGCAAAACGATGAGCTGATTCTAAAATTTATGTGAAAAATAGTCAAGAAGAATTTGGTCAATCTTGCAAAAGTATAAAAAAGCCGAAGACCTTTTATTCTCAGATATAAACATGAATTCATAAATAATAATTATGATAGTGTACAATTAGATCTGAAATAGACAAATAGACATGAAGAATACAATAAAGAGCTCAAAAATTTGACATAAAAGGTTGATAATGCAGTGAAGTGGGGAAAAATTTGGTTTTGGTAGTGGGCCAATTAAATATGCATTTCAAAAAATATGTCTTGGGTCAGTGGTGGCCCCGGCACTGTGGTGATGCTGTGTGCTTGGTCCTGGCAGTGGCCCCACTGTCCCGACCCCAGTTCTGGCTTCACCAATGCAGGCTTGAGCACTGGGACACAGACACAGAAGCAACAATAATGGTAAGACAGCTCCAACAAAAGTAACCCAGACACTGAAATAGGTCTTCGCCTTAAGAAAGACCCAGTGCTTTACATCTTGCTGAGCCCCTCCCTTCCAGTAGTTTTCAATGGTATTACGAGACCCGAGGCCACGAGACGACTTCTTATGAATGTGCCATGGGCAGCTAATTCTTCCTAGAGAACACTCTTTTAAACCTCCAAGTAATACATGATAACTCTCAGTGAAAGATTTCAGTGCATTACCAGGCTCCGTCTTTCCACCATGGATTTCCACCCAGATGCGTGGAACTGGCCTGATGCACCTCCACCATCCTGACAGCTCCACAGTTTTCTGGTGAAGGACTCCACCTTGGGCAGCACAGAGACAAGTGGCAGCACAAGGTGTAACAAAGTCTTTTGTGAATTATCTCCTGAAGTCGTGTAAGGAATTAAACGAAAACAGAGAGCACGAGACCCATGACTCTCCACTTACCAGGCATGGTTATGAAGGACGACTACGGCCAGAACCGGCTTCAGCTCTGCAAGCCGCATGCGCTGGGAGCTCCATGGAACCTTCTGGAGCTCCGGTAGTCCCACAGCACCATGCAGTCCTCGGCGTCGTCCCAAAGAACTGGTCTGTGATAGCTGTTTTTGCAACTTCTTATGCCAGGGTCAAGTACATGCTGAGAAGTGTAACGCTGGAGTGAGCCCACATGCCGTAGGACCCCCAAAGGTGGTTGAAAAAGATGAAGGGTGAGTTGGAGCTTGACACAAGCTGGTTGGGTGTGCCCCTGACTGCAGCGTGGACCCGCAGACTCCTCTGGATAACCTTAAAAGGAAAACACAAAACATAACGTGTAGTTTGGATTTGGAGGAGACAGGAGATTCGCAGTTGACGCTCCTCACTCTGGATCTGTCCAGGACTGCGGCGCTCGCTGGGCAGATGGGAGGCCTCAGGCTTTGGTATTACAGCTTTTCTCCTGCATTGTCCTTTGGACCTTTTTTAGTAAATCTGTTTTTCATCTTATTAGATTTGGTCACTCAAAAATATAAAATTCTATGGCTATCAAAAAACTATATTAAAATATCCGATTTCAACATTTCTGAATATTAAATGAAATTAACATGAATTAATGGACTTGGCAAACAGAAGGCACGAAGTAATGTTTGTGTAGTCTCAAACTGAATGACTTTGCCAAATAAAAGTGACAAATGCATTGGTATGTACCTATTTTATAACAAACAAGGGTAAATTATTTCACAGATCCTTTTCATGAATGGTATTTCATCCTTAAGAGAACAGTTCATTAACCATCATTCAAAAATTGCTTTCACAATACTTTAAGGCACTAAAATAGATGCATGCATACATGACCATTTTCAATGTACACATACAAAAATATGATGGAAGTATATAAAACAAATAAGATCACTTTGATGACCTGCATAATGCATACCTAATTACATCAATGAATTCACAAAATCAAATCTAAGGGCATTGTAAACAAAAATAAAAGATGTAACAATATTATCTAGACAATATATCTCGATATTTATGATCTTAAGATATTATCAACTGATGGTCATTGGCACCAATTCAGTGCCAACAGGAATTCCCAATTTGGGGTGCAATGAAGAAGAAAACTTCATTCAGTACAAACTGCTCAACTCCAATACAGTATGGCTATGGGAAGCACAGCTGTGGAACAGCTCAATAGGGCTACAGCTCAATAATGAAACAGTACAGCTGTGGCACAGCATGGCTGCAAGAGCGCCCTGGGGCGAGGGCCCAGGGGCAAAATCACTATCAAACTAGTCAGCTCTACCTTGTTCCAAGACACTTGCTCTGCTCAGCTGAGATCTGCTCTCCTCTGGCAAGAAGTCTGGTATTTCAGCTCTAGCTGGGAAAACAGTTTTCATCCCTCTGTGGGAGGAGCAGTATACTCCCAGAGCCGGAGGGAAACTCACTTATATAGAGAGAAGTCCCTCCCCTTGGGTCTTGATTGGTCCCTCCTTGTACAAATGAGGATTCTAAATTCTTAGTTTGATTGGTCCAAAAAGCATGATCCTGACTGGTCAGAATGGAATTGTATTGATTGGTCAGTGAAGATGCTAATGGAGATTGGGCTGCAAATCTGATTCGACAGGGAAAGTCTCAGTATTATCTATTGAAATACAATTCCAGGAACTCTTTTATAAGAGCTGGCTCAGACTTCAGGAAGACAGTGTAGGCAGGCAGTTCAGCGCAGGCTTCTCCCTGAAGTGTGGCTTACGTGGCTTACGTGACTTGTCTAGCAGTAGAATCTGCTGCTAGACAGTTTTTAATTTCTAATTTGAGCCCTGTTAGCCACTAGGAGTCCTTCTTGGTAGATATCTTCATTCTTAGGGTCCACGACATTGAAGTAAGCAAATATTTTTTAAACAGATCATGAAGCAAAAGAAAAAAAGATAATTTGACCTACATTAATCTAAACAACTTTTATTCATGAAAAGATACCGTTAAGAGAATGAATAGGAAAATCAGAGACTAATTTACAGTTTGTATTTCTGATAAAGGATTCATATCCAGAGTATATACAGTATTCCCGCAAATCAATAAGAAAGAGACAGTGTATTAGCTTGCTAGGGCTGCTGAAATAAGGGACGACAAACTGAGTAGCATAAGCAACAGAAATGTATTGTGTCACAGTTCTGGAGGCTAGAAATTCTTGATCAAGCTGTCAGCAAAGTTTGTTCTTCCTGAGGGCTGTGAGGGCGCAATCTGTTCCATGTCTCTCTCTCCTAGCTTCTGGTGATTTCCTGGTAATCTTTGGTGTTTCTAGGCTTTTGCTTCATTAAATTGATCTTCATCTTCACATGGTGTTCTCCCCCATGTGTGTCTGTGTCCAAACATTCCCTTTTATAAGGACACTAGGCAAGTGGATTAAGGCCCACCCTAAACCTGTATGACCTCATCTTACTCAATTACATCTGCAAGAACTCTTTTTCCAAACAAGGACACACTCTGAGGTACTAGGGATTACAACTTCAACATAGAAACTTTTGTAGGACATAATTCAACCCATAATAGACAACATAAATGAGTAAAACGTGTAAACATTGGAAGAGACTCTTACAAATCAGTTAATAAACATATGAAAAGGTACTCAACCTTGTCAGTCACAGAACCTGCGAGATAAAATTAAATTTCTGTATACAAACACTAGAATGAATAAAATGAAAAAGACTGACAATACCAGGTGTTGTCCAGGATGTGGAATAACTGGAACTCTTATACACAGAGGATGACAGTGTAAGTTAGTAGAACTGGTATGGGAAACTCTTTGGCATCTTCTACTAGAACTTCAGCAATTCCATTCTTGAGAATATGTGGTAGAAGAACTGCTTGAAATAGACAAAAGCTGAAAAGAACCCAGTAACTCTGTGTGTATATGTGTGTATATATATACATATTTTATAAATTTATATAATAAAATATATCATAAGAAAAATATTCTTCGAATGTATCCAACAAACAAGTTCAAGTGAAAGATTCCAGACAAAAACACATATGCAGTAAAATTTCATTTGTACAACATATAAAAATAAACCAAACTATTTATGATGCTAAACATCATAGTAAGGTTACTATCTTGGTGGAGAACTATCGATGATTGGCAGGAAGTCTAAGGATGGCTTCTAGAAGGTGATGATGCTCTATTTCGTGATCTAACTGCTGATTATAAAGAACTCACTTTAAATACATACATCCATATACTTATGATTTTTGTATAGTTTCTGTATGAATTGTATACAGTTACCTCAATAATGATTACTTAAAATATTGGAAAGTTAGTATCTACTGTATTGCTCAATATCACCGAAGATTCACAGGCTAAAGGAAACATTTCTATATATTCAGCTGTAGGGTAAATAAATGTTTCAAATGAACAGAGTCGAACAAACATTGTAATAATAAGATGAACAAATATTTAAAACATGAGTTTCTTTTTAAATCATTTTCGTGCTTTTGTTGAAAAAACATTTTATACAATTTACACATGAATTTTTTTGCTTTTTAATGAATTCACCTTGTCTACAAAGAATGTTTTTAAATATTGAAAAAAACTAACATAATATTCATTTATGAAAAGTATGTTATTGAACTCATCACATGCACTCCACATATACACCCACTGAAAACCCCTGCAACTCTTAGTTTATGGGAAATAAGGCTTAGATTTCAGTCCAATTTTTGCATTCACTGATGAGGATTTTCGTTGTTGCTATTTACATTTCACATTTTAACCTCCTATCTTTAACGTGGCTTATTTGAAAGTTGTCAAACCAATCAGGAACTAAAATTAAGAAAATAGACAATTATAAATCATTAGTCATCAACTGAAATATCCAGAAATATATTTTCTTCTGCATTTTCATAACCATCAGTACTGTTAGGATAAATAACATTCTGACTTACAGAAATTTTTTAAACATAATTATATTGTTATAAATTTACTTCTTTAACAATGAAATCTCACTTTTAAGAAATTTTTGTCTTATTTATTTATTTCAATAAAAGTCCAAATTTCCAAAATACTATTACATCCTACATGCATTGCAAACAATTATTTTTATCATTAAAGTTTTAACTTTAGTCAGAATCTTCCATTATTTGGGGCAAACGGTATACTCAGATCTGGTTATACATTAGAATATTTATACTTAGTCTCAATTTTGAGTCAAAATATCATATAACTATGAATAATTAAAAACAAACTTAAAGACAGAAATTATAAATTTATGAAAAAAATGTTCTCTTGTTTTCTATATAGCCCATGACTGACATTGATTTTTTTCATATTTTGATGATGAGCATGATTGTGATGTCAGAAGGTTTCTTAACACACTATTCTAGAAATAAATATCAATAATTCAGAGTTGATATTTAGATGAAAACATTATTCATTCAAATTTAAGGAAAATTGATGAACAAACATTTTAACAGTTTTAAGTAAAATGATAATAGTATATATATATATGTTTTTTGTGGTTAAAATCTTAGTTTTATTTTATTTTATTTTTTTGCCTAAAGTGCAATAAACAAGGCATGTTATAAAAGATTTCATAGTGAATAAACAAAATTAGGTACTCAGGGTCCCCATTTATTGTTTTATTATAGAATATAGGCTATCAATTGAATTTAAAATATAAAAATTATATGGTAATATGCACACATATATTCGTGTTATATGCATATCTATATATATGAATATATAAAAATGTATATGTATATGTGTGTGGGTGAGTATATGTGTGTGTGTGTGTGTATACACATAGTCCTTTCTGAAGGTAAAAAGTGCACCTTACCAAACTAGGATATACAAAGTACCATGGCTAATTTATCCTGCGGAGTCGACTCATTTGCTCATGTTGCCAACTACTTCTAAACCTTTAGACACAGTGGCTGGGACAAGGAAGGAACAAAAACTATTAAAGCACAGCTGGTGTTTTTAACATTTCCACTCCTCAGAGCCACACATCTGTAGCATATCTTAAGGCTTAATTTGATCACTAGTTTTCTTCTTTGAATGACCTATTTAAAAAGTTAAATAACTTTTTAAACAATCAAATTTTGTATGTGTATATATTTAATATGCTATATTAAATATTGATTTCCATAGATAGATTTTACTTCAAAAAATGTGGAATTTTAGTGAGTTAGAAAAGTATATTATGAAAAATATATTGATAGGCTCAAGAAAAGAAATATATTTATTACAGTTTAAACATTTTACTTTGTTTCACAACAATTTTCAAAATGTAATGAATGTAAAGCCCTATTTTAATTGTACATATATTTGTAATAGATAATTTTCATGGAAAACATTTTTTCTATCAGAGTTTCTGAATGATATTACAGTGGCTTAGTTGAGTCAAATATAAAAATCAAAAATATTTATCTGTTTCTTCCTAACTCATGTTTCTGTTGCCCTAGGCTAGAATTTGTCAGTGTTGTGGGTCACAGACAAGTAGTTGAACCCTAATAAGTCTTCCCCTTTTGTATAGTAGGAAAACCCATTAACTGTAAACATAACCACCAAAGAGTAAATAAAATAGCATTCAGTCTGTCTTGCATGAGGTCTGGTTTATGACTAAATTCTAGCAAATGAGAAATAATGGAATGTGTCACAAAGAATCTTCTAAGAGCCTTCCATGAAAGACAACTCAAATGAAGACTTTGTTGTTATTTCTTCCTGTTGCCTAAAGCTGTGGACAGCATTTTTGATGAGGGATGAATTAATGAGCACAAAGGAAACTCATTCTCTAAAGCTTTCATAAAGTAAGATGCAATATCATCAATAGGCAGTCTAGGCCTTAACTATTATGAGGGAAAAATAACTCTATCTTATTGAAGTCACATATTTTGGACATATACAACTGCAAAAGAACTTATCATTAGCTGCTAAGTATTTTTAGTGATACTATCTCTGTTTATAATGCTATAATACATCTAAAAAACAGTATTAATCTGTTGCTATTTTATACAAGTGAATGCAGTAGTTAGAAAACAATTAATGTTTCTTAGATGAAACAATCATGATGAATACTGTACCATAAATACTAAGTATGTATGATAATGTTTCTCCTCCATCAGTAGTCTCAGGTTACTTCACCATCCCTAGTTACACTCTTGTAAACCATCTCTTTATTGAGGCATTTTAAATTACTCCTTCTGAGTGTACTACTTGTTTCTTATCAGATACTTCACGAACACACATGGATAACTTCTATGCCAGGAGAACACTGGATGCTGATAGTGGCATCATTAATACTAAGATCTTCACTACTGTTGGTATGGAGTGGATCGTAGGTGGAGGCAAGAAATTGAAAGACCAAGTACTTGTTGCAATTGTAATCATTCTACATAATTTAGCTTCTTTTAATTTCTAGAGACAGTGAAAGGAAATAAGTATAATGCTCCTGAATATCAAATTTAGAATACATATGAAAAACAGAAAACTTATAATTACAGGTATGTACCAAACCAAGAGACTTATTTGCAGGATCAAAGAGTTGAAAGGCCATTAAACACACATTTAAGGTTAAGTACACAGGTGGGAGAGTGGAATACTGAGAAAGTAGATGAAAAAATTTGGGCAGACACAGATGAGGGTAATAATTTTGATCTTCAAAATAACTCAATGTCCCTTCTCTTGGAAAGAGCTCACGCTTTCTGCCTGAGGGAATTGGCCTTTTCCTTCATAAAATCCTTCCGATGACTTCGCTGGGAAAATTTCTTCCTGAAAAATGCTTATCTACTAGAAATTCACACCCATAACTTCTCGTACTACCTCCAGCTTTCCAGAATTGAAATCCAGCATGGCCGGATG
This sequence comes from Pteropus medius, assembly GCF_902729225.1. Lineage (NCBI taxonomy): Eukaryota > Metazoa > Chordata > Mammalia > Chiroptera > Pteropodidae > Pteropus > Pteropus medius. The sequence goes on along the minus strand of NW_024355205.1, from coordinate 22,125,667 downwards.
GAAAAGTGGTGTGGGACAAAGTAGACTACACATAAAATAGTAACATAGCATTGCAATTTGTATCAGCAGGAGTTAAGGAAACATATATGGGAATGGATTAAAAGATGTTTGTCTATACAGTACAAATATGAAATTAGTCAGGTCAAATGTATTGATATGGATACACCAACTCAGGATTAGAGATTGGTTTAAGCATCTAGGAATTGTATGAGATAGCTTAGTTAATTACATCCTGAACTCAAACATGTTATTTAGTCAATGAGAGAGAAATTCCAGAAAATCCCTGGAGTGTTGGAAAGGAAGAAATCCAAAGACTCAAGGAGAATAGAAATTTTACAGTGATCTGTTATGAGTAATCAGTGGTATCTGCATGCTCATTTCCCCAGCCATGCTTATTTTTACAATGTGGGCCCATGTTCCATGGTGGCAAAGATAGAGGCCGTTCATGAGCACTGAAACATGGATTTCCCCTTACCATGAGTGATCTGTTTACTGTCACTGCCAAGTGCCGAAGCTAACAACATTTAACCTCAATAGAGCATTTTCCCTCAAGGGTAATAGCCAGCCACCTGCAAGCAAGTTGACTATATTGGAAAATTTAATCATGGCGCAGGCAAAGTTTTGTTCTCATGGTTTTAGGTATATTCTGAATATTAAATGTATCTACTTGTCTGCAATGCTTCCAGCATCATTACCATTCATGGCCTTACAGAATGCCTTGTCCATCAACATGTAACCTTATAGAATATCTCTGCTTATCTTATGGTAGAGGGAGTATAACAGTGTAATCACATGCACAGGATTCATAAGTTCGACCACATAATTAGAAAGAGAAGGCCTGATAGAATGATGGAATGCTATGCTAAAAACTTAGTTATAGGAATCATACCTAATAAGTTAGATATGATGGCATCTACTTCTTAGCCAAACTACATGGGTCCAAGAACCAGGTAAAAGAAGAGACGTGAGCCCTCTCACTTATACAAGTAACGATCTACTCAACATTTTTTTTTTTTAAATTCCAAATCCTGAATCAAAATGTTTGAGGTATTTGTGCTTTTGGCGCTCAATGGGCAAATGTTTCCCCTTAGGAAAAGATTCATATCTCCAATGCTTTAGAAACTGAGGCTGACTCCTTATTCATCCACCATTTTTAAAATCTTATACCACAGAACCAACAAGCAGAAAAAGAGGTCATTGTACTTACTGGCCAAAGTGAATGATTCTAATTACCAAAAATGAACAAGGATGCTACTACATAAATGGGTCAGTCAAGTGGGTACTCTATATATTGTGCAGTGTATAAAGAATTAAAACAATATCATCATAATTTAAGACAATAAATAGTATATAATGTACAATGACCTTATAATATGATTCAAAATATTAAAAGTATCTTCAAAATAATTTACAACATGGTTAAATATATCTTTAATTATTCTAGCATTAGTTAATAAAGTTCAGCATTCTGGTGTTCTGCTGCTTTTATTTTTTCTTTTACTCAGTGTTTTCCAACAAAATTTTATTTTCCAGATTTAAAAATCAAGGATAAAATGTCACATGATAAAACTTAAAAGGTTATCTTTTATATAGAGCTTTTTCTCAAAGATCAGGTTAATTTTTTTATGGAAAATAAATAAATAAACAATCATTCCAAAGGAAAGTATTTAAGGTATAAAGACAGTACTCTGCAACTCAAAATCTATGGGGCACAGCCACAGCAGTTCTAAGAGGGAAATTCATAGCAATATAGGCCTACTTAAAGAAATGTGGAAAATCTAAAATAAAAATTTAAACTTACTCCTAAAGAAACCACAAAAAGAAGAACAAAGTACAGAGTAGGAAGAATAAAATTATAAAGACCAGAGTAGAAATAAACAAAATAGTCTAAAAGAGAAATGACAACTGAAACCACATAAATACAAAAGATTATAAAAAAATACTACAATTATATACCAACAAATTGGACAATCTGGAAGAAATGGATAAATTCCTAGAAACAGATAATCTTCTGAGACTGAGTCAAGAAGAAACAGAAAATCTGAATAGACCAATAATTACTAACAAAATCAAAACAGTAATCAAAAATCTCCCAACAAACAGACATTCTGGACCAGATGGCTTCAAAGGTGAATTTTACCAAACATTCAACGAATTAATACCTGTCCTTCTCAAACTATTCCAAAAAATTCAAGAGGAGTAAAAGCTTGCAAGCTCATTGTGTGAGGCCACCATTACCCTGATTCCAAAACCAGACTAAGACATTACAAAAAATAAAAAAAAAAAATCATAGGCCAATATCCCTGATGAATATAGATGCAAAAATCCTCCACAAAATATTAACAAACCAAATTCGATAATGTATTGAAAAGCTCATACACTATGATCAAGTGGAATTTATTCCTGAGAGGCAAAATTGATACAATATCTGCAAATCAATTAATCAGATATGTCACATAAACAAAATTATAATATTGTATTAAGATATCAATAGATGCAGAAAAATCGTTTGACAAAATCTAATAGCCATATATAATAAAAACCCTCAGTAAAGTGGGAATAGAGGAAACATACCTCAACATGGTGAAGGCCATACATGACAAACCTCAGGAACAAAAAAAGGATGTCCAATTTCACCACTCTTAACACAGTATTGAAAGTTCTAGCCATCGCAATTAGACAAGAAAATTAAATGAAAAGCATCCAAATTGGAAAGGAAGAAGGAAAACTGTCATTATTTGTAGATGACATGATATCATATATAGAGAACCTTGAATATTCCAACAATAACTATTAGAACTGATAAATTAATTCAGGAAAGTAGCAGGAAACAAAATTAATATTCAGAAATCAGTTACATTTTTATACACCAATAACAAACTATCAGAAAGAGAAATTAAGAAAACAATCCCATTTACAATTGCATCAAAAATAAATAAATAAAATACCTAGGAATACATTTAATGAAGGAGGTAAAAGACCTGTACTAGAAAAAGTATAAGATAGTGAAGAAAGAAACCAAAGATACACATAAATGTATATCCATATACATTGCTCATGGATAGGAAGAAATAACATAGTTAAATGTCTGTACTACCCAAAGCAACCTATAGATTCAATGCCATCCTTATCAAAATACCAATGATGTTTTTCAGAGAACTAGAACAAATAATCCAAAAATTTATATGGAACCATAAACGATTCCGAATAGCCATGGCAATCTTAAGAACAAAGTTGGAGGTATCACACCGCCTGATATCAAAGTATATTATAAGACTATAGTAATCAAAACATCATTGTACTGACATAAAAACAGACACATAGATTAATGGATAGAATAGAGAGCACAGAAATAAACTTAAGCCTATATGGTCAATAAATCTATGACAAAGGGTAAAGATAGTTATTCAAAGATTAAGCCAGAAATAATATACAACATAAAAATGAAACAGACCATAAGAAGGGCCCTATAATTTTTACTGAAGTACACATCAGACACCATTAAAACATGTAAAGCTTTGATAATGTACCTTTGAAGTTGCTTAGAAAAGATGACTCTATCAGGCTCTAAAGAATCTTAATTACAACATATTTTATAATGTATGGCAACTTGTAAAAAAGTTTACAAAACGAAGAATCAGAAGTCACTCTAAAATGTTAGAGATGATTTTAGGCAAGAGTCAAACATCTGCTTAAGCATGATTCAAAAAACTAATTAAATAGAAATCTGATTTATCTTTCAAATAAAGTAAATTTACTGTTGTGTTATTTTCTTTTTTATATTTTGATTTAAGCACAGAGCACATGATCTCTGAGTTTCTGTACATGGAGATGGTATCTCTTCCTCATATTATCATTTATGTTATTTTTTTCAAGAGTAACATTCTGAGTAATTAAACAATACACAATTAGCAACTGCCTCATCAGTATAAATGGTAATGATATCCAACTTATAAAAACTGGCAAGTCCGCATGAATAAAATATTCTTCAAAATTTGCAGTTAGCAAGTTGCTTTATATATGTCATTCACCAATTCCTACATTCATTCAGTCATTTGCTCTTATTTCTTAATTCTTAATCCATTCTATAACACACTCATTTATTTTATTTATTTTAAAACTTAGGGATTTATTCTGTATTTAGCTCTATATGCTCAGGCATTAAATATTTTTCTTATATGCAGCAATTCAGAAAAAAAAAAAAACAAAAAACAAACCCTGAGTATTGAAGAAATGGCAATCAATTCCACCTACAACCACAAAAAGAATTGGACTCAATATTAATTTTGGAAGCTGTCGGTTTGAGATATGATAACCATTGCAGAAAATGCAGAAAAATAACATATAAATGAATATGAATGAGCAATAATGCTGAGTGAATAGACTATAAAAATGGACACATTTTTCACTAGCATTTTTATTTCTATGGAAATACTAAGTGTCTTGTGCTTGAATATATTTGATATGGAGAGAAAATAGAGCAAATAATTCACTAGAAATAGCAAATACAAATAACAAATAAACAATAAAAAGTTTGTATGAATTTTTTTTATTTATAAAATATGACTCCAAAATAAAGACAACTTTTAAAAGTTTAATTCTGCTTTCAGAAATGGTTTTAGACTGTCTTACCAGTAATGAATTCAAGAAAAGTAAATTAAGGTACATAACTGCAGATTACAAAATTTAACAGAATATTCAAATTTCTTAATATGCGACAATTACCTCTTACCTCGTATTCATATTAACCATGTAGCATTTTAAGATATTAAGCTTCTCTTTCCAAATCCCTCATTTACTCCTCTTTTATTAAGTTCTATTCTAGCAGCCACTTTTGATAACTTTTTCGATGATATATATTCTTTCTCTATAAAAATTGAGCCATCATTTAGGAGCAGATGTCTGTGGTAAAATGTCACTTTTATTCAACTGTTAGTTCCTTTCTTCAGATTGAGGTTGAAATCACTTTCATGGTGGACATTCTTCATTCACTTTTTGTCTACTGAAGTCTTCTGCATTATTTCTCTTTCCCTTTTAGCACAAAGCATCTTGTTCCCCTTTATTGCCCTTTCAATAGTTATAATCATTGTCTATATCCATAAGACATACAAACTTTTTAATAGCTCTCAGTCTTAAGATGGTATTTTGGCACAATTTATTTTAAATACTTTATTAATCTTAAAACAAACATTTAGTGGAATAGCAGTACTTATTTTTTGCCCTATAATGCCTCAAATTTTTCATTTTCTCCTTGAGTAATTAGTGAGATGAACCACAGGCCTTTTCATTTTATTATGCTCAATAGATATGTTCTAAGCCATTTTATATTCTATCCACAATTTTATATAGGGACTTGTAAAGAGTATTCTGGGAAAAGTATTCTTTACTGTTATAATGAATTGAATTGTGTCCTTCAAAAATTCAAATGTGAAGTCCTAACCACCAATACTTCAGAACATATTTGGAAATAAGTTTGTTGCAAATACGATTAGATAGGATATGATCATACAGGAATAGGGTGGGACTCTAATCCAATATACGTGGTACCCTTATAAAAAAGAGGAAATTAGGCATTGTACAATGCTATGTGAAGATGAAGATAGAAACTGATTTGACGTAGCAGAAGCCAAGGAAAATCAAAGGTTGCTAGTAAACCAGCAAAAGTTAGGAGAATGGCATGGAACAGACTGGAGTAACCAACCAAGCCAAAACCTTGATCTAAGATTTCTAGCCTCCAAATGGTGAGATAATAAATTTGTTGATACTTGGTTATAGTATCCCTGGCAAACTAATACAATTGCTATACCTTAAAATTACTTGAAAATACTTCCTAGTCATTTATAGAAATGTCATTTCAAAAGATTAAAATTTAATCAACGTCATCATTCTCACTTCGAAAGTTTGTATGCATGTTTTTTATTAAATATTTGTCCCAGATGCTCATTTTTCAATATCATAGATCATCCTATATAAATACATGTGGCAAAAGAAGTAAACTAAGATGTTTTACTTCTTTTTCTTTTTCATCAAACTTACATGCCAGGACTTTACTTGACTAAAATATTTTCCCCCTAAACTGTTAATTTCTTAAAATACATTTAAGATCTATTAATTCAATAGCATACTGGTCAATATGTATATATGATTGGAATATGTCTCATAGATTGATATTTTTCTCCAAATGGCAACCTACAAAAGAGAAATTAAAACTGATTAGCATTAAATTTTCTTAAGGCAATTTATGTTACCAAATGTTCAATACCATTGTTTTGCTAGTTTAGTATGTAAAAATTATTGGAAAATTGTCTGCAGGCACTTTTTAAAATTAAGAGTTACATTTATGAAAATGTGTTTTTGAGATTGGCTTCTTAGGTTTTGATAATAAATGATAAATACTTTTTTGGAGTTTTGTTTTGAAATTAGTTTAACATTTGATAGCTCTAATGATTTGCTTGCATTTGCCTTTTAGTCATCAATTTTCCCTCTTTAATTATGCTTATTTAATTATATAAATAAGTATAGTTTATGTAATGACTTAAGGCTGTTTTGTTTTTTTATTTTTTATGACTGCAGATATATCAAACACCTGAGATATTTTATTAATTTATCAAATTGAAAAATAGATTCTTACTCTGAAAAAAAATCTGTAGTAACTATGCTTTTACATATATTAGAAGAATATACTGAAGTGTTCAACTTAACATTTTAGAATTACAAGTTTCAGTGTAACTGGTAACTAGATGCAGTATAAATATGTAGTGTGATTGTATGACTAGGTAGTGAGAAAAATTATTTAAGGCTTTGAATTGAGTTTGTGCTAATTTTTTAATGCAGAAATACAAAACTAATCAAGTTCCTGCTAACTGAACGTGGAGTGCTACTAAAAGACATACCTAAAATGCAGGAGTAGCTTTGACATAGGTTAGTGTGTGAAGGCTAGAATTTTGAAGAACAAGATATAGTTTGGGTTGCCTTCAACAAATTATTAGCAAAAATATAGATGTTGAAGACGTTGATGGTGAGGGATCAAAAACAAGTGAAGAGCATTACAGATAAATCCCAAACTGCCTAAGAGAAAGCCTAAACTGCAATGAGCAGACTGTTAATAGAGACCTGGACTTTAAGAGAACTTCCAGCGAAGTCTCTGAAGCAATGAGGCACATGTTATTTTGTACTTGTGAGAGGAGGATCCTTTTTATATGGTCAAGAAAGTTCAGTGAAATTGTGTCCTACAGTTATTTAGAAAGAAGAACTTGTAAGCAACAAACATGAATATAATAGCTACAGAGATTTTTAAGTAAAGTGCTGCCTGACATCTTCTTGTTGCTTACAGCAAAATATGAGAGGAAAAAGATGAATTAAGGTAATGGCTATTGAACAAAAATGAACCAGGCTGATAATTTTAGAAATGTTAGCCTCCCTGGATAGCAACCATACTGAAAGTCTGAAGTACCAGCTGAAAGTGTGGCATACAGTAAAGTGATTGTCACAATATATTAAGGCTGTGCCCTTAATCTCAATATTAATCAAATCAGAGGGACTCTAAGATGTTTAAAAATATCATTACACAGCTATATTGGTAGAAGCCAAAAATAAGGAAAATATGATCTCAGAAATACCTGTGAAAATGTCTTTTATCTAATTAAGTAAACCCAGTCCAATTCACACAACTCAAAACTTTCTTGATAAATTTATATTATAAAAAACGGTGCCATCTTGTACTAAATGGGACAGAGAGAGTGCCAAATGGATGAAGGTTACTGAACTCCCAAAATTATACTGGCTGATAAACCTCTCTTAAAAACATGTGCTACTTCTCATGAAAATGAAGGAAGAAACAGATGGCTGAAGGTAGAATTCAGTGGGTGGCACCAAGAGTTCAGAGGGAGGGACAGAACCACAGAGGAATCATTCCAAGCTTCTAATATCATTGAAAAACTCCATCTAGAGTTTACCCACTTGCAACCAATTATGCTTTGAATCAGTTACTCCTTTTTGCTTTCTACTTTCCCCTTTTGAACCAAAATTTCTATCACTGTTACCCTGCACATGTCCCACATTGTATATTGAAAATATTGGGGTCAAATAAATTGTCTCTGGATAAATCTATGGACAGAGAGGGATTGACACCAGGATCTTGACTTAATAATTATAGTCAGGACCTTTTTGTGTCTGATTTCAATAACTTGGAAAATGAGATTTAAAACTTTTTCAGCTGATAAAATTGGATGGAATTTTGGACTTAACCTGATGTTATAATGGGATAAGAAATTTAGAAAGTCTGGTGGGAAGATGAATGTATTTTGCATATGGAAGGGATATTAATCATGGGAGCCAGAAGGTGAATTGTGCTAAGCAAAATCCTAAAATCCCTCATTATTTCTGCCTCTTGGTGTTACACCTGTGCTTGTGTTACATGAAAAAGGGATTTTGCAGATATAATTAAAGCTACTTTTTAGAATTACGTGGGTGGACCTAAACTAATCACATGAGTCATTTAAAAGCAGAGTTTTCTTTAACTGTAGTAGAAGAGTAAGCTAGAGATTTAAGTGGGAGAAGAATACTTGAAAGTTAATGTCTCACCCTGGCAGCAAAGAAACGAACTTCACTACTATAAACACAACCAGCTAAATTCTTTCTAGAATTTGAATGAGCTTAGAAGTAGATTCTTCCCCAAAGCCTCCAAATAAGAGCCCAGTCTGGCCAGCATCTTGATTTCAGCTCTGTGAGACTAAGCAAAGAATAAAGCCAACTCTATTTGGACCTAAGAAATAGTTACTGTTTTTAGCTTTTATGTCTGTGGTAATTTGTCATGCAGCAATAGAAAATTAGAACAAATATCTTGCCATTAGTGATATATTTGTAAAGTGTCTCTTCATAAAGAAAGGTCTAATTTGTAGCATTTGCTGATTTCCATGGTTGTAATCCTGCCAACTGTCAAAAGTTCAGGGGGAAAACAGGAGTAAACTAATGAATCACAGAAGCAGTAGTTGGTGGAAGTTTGTTGTTATCGCACACCACAAATGACAGTTTGTGAATGGGATTACTCAAACCAAAACATGGAATGAGGCTTAGGAGCATAAAGCTACAGATCAGCTCATAAAGTGAATATTAAAAAGTCATTAACTTCCACAACGATTGGTTACCATAGTAAAATTTTCTTAAATAAAAGGGAATAGGTTGTTACCTTATATCATTTTGGGGAACAATTTAAATTTTGCTTATCATTTTCAGAGGCATCCATTTCAAGTTAGCCTCTCTTGACTAAATGTCTATACAAAATTTTTTTTTCACTTGATTTTAAGTTTGCATATAAAATCTCAGAGAAAAGTATGTGTTTCCTTTTAGTAGATTTACATTGAAAAATATAAAAAAATAGGACATTGCATAATCTACTTGTAATAGGGTAGTATGAATTTAATAATTTTAAAAAGATGCAGGAGAATCACTCTAAATAAAATCTGTCAAGGAGGGTAAATAGGAATAGGAATGAACCTTCACAGAGTGCAACAGAGCACCTAAAAGAATGTGAATGTAGACATGCATGTACGTGTGTGTCTGCAGTATAGAACATAGCTTTTCTTTTAACAAACACATAAAAATATTGAGTTACTTTCTATAAATTTATATACGTTGATATTAAACTTTCTATAAATTTAGATATAAATATACATTATGTGACAAAATATTAGTGAATATCATATTCTCAAAATAATCAGATATTCTAAAAAATTAAATTGTTTACTTAATTGAGCTTTTCCCACTTACACCTACTCCTTGTTTTAATCATTCATTCTCACACACACAAGCAAACACACAGAAATACTGTGACATGGGCAAGTAGACAAAGACACATATACAAAAACAGCTTCATCATAAACTGCCCTCATAAATACCAAGTACAAATATATTTACTCTCCTCCACCTCAATTTTTCTTTCAAACTCAAAAAAAATAAAATAAAATGCTGTTCAAGTGAAAGTACATTGTTAACTTTTTTAATTGTCCAAATATGAGAGAAAAAAATTTTTATTTCTAAGTTAAGTTTGTTCAAAATCCCTGGTCAAATTAGAAATTTTTAGTTGCTATTTCCTCTCAATAATTTACATCGCTTTTAACATAAGCTAGGCCTCTAATGTTGATAATCATAATCGATATCTTTGCATCAGGGGCTTCTTCCATTGAAAAGCATTGTAATTATAGTCTTATATAAAAATAAATGTGGGCTATGGGTATTCGGCCTTGAGTAGAGTTCTGTCTATATGGGAGCGAAGAATTCGTAAATTGTAAGGAAACATCAAAAGGGTCATAATAGATTAGCAGCAACTTAACATTTTTTCCACTTCATCTGGATGGCCTATATAATTATTCAACTTTGACATATAAAAATGCACACCGATATTAGTTTTAATATTATTAGTTGTCATCCAGTTTTTAACGGAAATAATTGTTGAAAAGGCACCTCAAAGCTCATTTAGAAGAATCTCCCAAGTTTCTCCTCAACTTGATTCCTTGATATTTCTATTTAATACTAGGAAAAGTAAAAAGACAAAGCCTTTCTTTTTCAGATCTATGTTCTACCTGATTCCTTTCCTGGTCCCAAATAAATGAGAGTAGGAATAGCCATGTAGTGTAGTAGAATCCTCACCCTGAGTGTGGCCTGATCTCTGTATTGGTTAAAAAATAAGGCTAAGGTGCTGAAAGAGATTCTCAAATATATGTTGCTAAAACAGGATAAACATCTCTTTAACTCTCATATAACAGTATGGAAATAAATGAGTTCTATGGTATAGGTCTGCAATTCCATTATTTCTCCATTTCTTGCTCACAGTTCTAGAATGTTGTGCCTTTTGCATAACCAAAGTCAGCGAATCCTCATGTCTAAATTTCAGCTGGCAGAAAAGAGATTAGAGATGAAATGAGTAGCTAACTAGTGGTTCATAATTTGCACACACTGCATCCACTCATTTTCTAGTGGTTAATTAGTCATGTGGTCAACATGACTGTCAAGGCCACTTTTGAAATGCAATCTTCACAAAGTCGTGTGCACAGATAAATTTATAATACTGTGAAAGACAGAACAGCTTCAAAGAAGGCAGAGAAAGACATCAACCAGCACTCTGGTGCAGTTTTCATGACAAAGCAGAGTAATGATAATATTTCAGTATATATTTTTTTAAAGTCTGAGACATTCTATTTGAAATAGCACCATGTGTAAGTTTTGACACAGTGTCTGGTTTCTTTTGGAGCCACTGACAGCAGAAACTGAAGATATGCCTTCCTCATCTTTGCTACACCAGCCAGTTTTTATTCATTATTTTGATATTATCTCTTGTAAAGAACATGCACACACATTACCAAGGCAAAAAATACTGTTCACATTATTGGTAAATTGTTCCTCTAATCATACTAGGGTTTAATGAAACTAGTAGACCTAAATAACATTTTTAACACTGACATCTCAGTGTGAAGCAGATGACTTTAAAGCTATAGATAAGTTTTAATTTACATTTTCATAATTAAAGGATTCACCCCAGCAGTTTTCAGAGCAAAGAGAGTCCATGATTCTAGGAGAGATGGTAGGTTGTACTAAGCATGGCTGACTTCTAGCTTCATTATATTTAAAGTCTAATATCCAGAAGCACTTTTTAACTAAGATAAAATGAAAATAAAACAATTTTCGTGATTTGGTACGTTCCAGTCTCTTTCTATAGAGAAAGTAGATTATCCTTACTGGCTGCTATGTCAGTCGCTACTTAAATTTTCTGATTGGATTCTTGGTTAAATGGCAAAATTGGTGTAAAAGTTATTTTTCTCTATTATTTTAAACACAAACTTGAAAAAACTGAGGCAAGCTAAGATGTGCTTTATATATGTTTTTATAATTTAATATTATATAAAGACTGTCTAACATATCTGTATTTTGCAAGGCTTATTTTCATAAGATCACAAAAGGTGTATTATATGTGATGAACTACAAGATTTATTCTGGACATAAAATACTTTCATGTAAAAATAAATAGACTACTACAAGAATTCATAAAAATGATCTAAACTTCAATTGATTATATTCTACATTTTCAGTATTATTGCGTCTATAATACTTATTCTAATGAGAAACTACTGCAAAAATAGGCACCATATACATGATAATACCATAGGAAATTATAAACCTGGTCCTAGTTATCCCCCAAAACAACATGTGTGCATGCACATATGTCTTCAAAATCAAAATACTAATCAAATGTAAAATTTTATATTTTCTCCTTACTATAAATTACTGACTCTACAAATAAGATATAATCTATCCTTTATTCAGTCTTCGATCTACTCAGTTTTATGTAATTAATGTAATTAAAGACCATTTTCACCACACTGACATTCTCACATAAGCCATAATTATAAAGCAAAATTGCTTATTTTATAAAAATTCTCTAGTAATGAATATGATTTCTTGCACATATTGGAACTTACTGAGTTCAAGACTACATGGTCTTTATAATTTAAAGTAGGAAAGGTGTGATTATCCCTTCTATTTGGCTCCCAAACAGTCCTTCACTTATATCACATCATAAATCTACACACTTAAAGGACTGATGGGCACTGCTAGGAAGAATGATGAATGGACTGTCTTAAGAGGCACTGCTGTGGTGACAAAAACTGGTAGATGTGTAGTTGCTAGTCCTTGCCAAGGTTAATGAATGCCGATCACCACTAGTAAGTTGCATGTGGGCAGAGGACTGCAGACAATTCATAAGAGCATTGCCAAGTGTTGAGTACCTAATCTAAGAATATGTTGTCAAACTGACAATTTCCCTTTGAGGAGAAAAGCTTACTTAGAGAGGACACTCGGTAGGATTTAAATAAGTTTCCCCAAATCTTTCCTTGTGGCTAAGGATTAACAAAGCACTTTCAATGAAAATAGATATGATGACCTAACTGATATGCTATTGAAGTTGAATAAAAATGACTGTTATATAGAAAGGTAAATTAAAAGGCCAGCAAAAATTAGGTCTTCATTTAAATCTATTCAAGCAAGATACCATGTAATATTACATTTAGGGGATAATATGATTAAATTAGTCTATGACTCTAAAGCATTTATGTAATGTTTACTGCATATTAGGTACTTTTGTGTTTGTTATACACATCTTAAAAGCTCACAGTAAAAAATGCTTTAAGAATATAGTTCTAAAATTTATATAAAAACAATGAAAATATAGTTGTACATTCTCAAGTTAATGCACAGAAAAATTACTGAATAACATTATTGAAGATACTTCATCATCAATTCTTAAATTTTTAGATGTAAAATGTTATGGAATTATGGCTGTCATTCACATCAGTGTGGAACCTCTCACTTATGATCAGTTAATACATAGCTATAGCTAAAAGAACAAATTCAAAATTGCTATTAAGACTTCTAGGTAAGTATGTTACATGACCGATTTTAATGTGAAGTTAATTTTTCAATTCAGATAGTAATGATTTTCCACTCACTTTTTTATGATTGCATTTTAAAGGGATCATTATTTTGAGACTGTACAGCAAATAAGGGAAGAATTAGAAAGGCAATATATATGTTTATCTTGAATTGTCTGCACGAGTATGGTGACTCAAACCAAGGTCATGATCATGAAGATGGTGAGAAGTAGTTGAATTCTGAAAGTATTTTTCTACATGGATATAAATTGATTTAGAGTATATTCAAATGTAGAAATAATTAAGTAGAAATATTAATTTTAATATGTAATATAATTTCCTCAGATCTTTAGTGAATTGTGGAATATCTTAATGACCCCAGGGTGAGCAATTATGCATGTATATACGTATATATATTCAGAATTTATACATTTTACAGGTTTATCAGTTAAAAATAAAATATTTACCCCCAAATCTATCATTAGAATTCATTATTCACTCAAGATGCAATAAAAATGATCCCTTTGTACATATCTGTAGACATTAGAAATTTAAAACATGTTTAAATTATGCCCCAACGAAAATAATCAATGAATTTTAACAAACTTGTGTGTTTCCTTTTCTTGATGTTTCAAAATTCTCATTCTCCCAACTTAAAAAATGTAAATTACAAATTAAATATATAAGTGATAGACACACAGACAGATAGAAAGAAAATTGCCAAGAGCCTCAGTTCACAGATATTGATAGAAGTCTATCAGAATTGACTGATTAACACTGAAAGAATGTAATTCACTTGGCCATAGACAGCAGTGCCCTGAGATGCTGGCATACTGCTCTTTTTGAGCTGGCAGTTGCATGCCATCATCCCAGAACAATAATTAGTGCTAAGGCTGTGTGAAAATGAACAATCTGGGAATTTTTTAACAAGGTAGAATTTAAACTTAAAACAACAACAACAACAACAACAACAACAACAACCTGAACAGCTAAATGTTATTCCCAAGATTCTGTACCAAAAAAATAACGAAGAAATTAGTGCAATGCATGCCTCAGTGAAATTGAAACTACTGAATTAAAATGCAATTTAGAGCTTACAAAGAGAAGCTCCAGAAATGTTTTTCCTTTCTTTAAACTTAAAAATATATATTTGTGTTAAATGAGACAGCTCTATTTCTGATGGTAATTTTTTAGACCTATATGGACATTAGAAAGGGGAAGAAAAGGAAAGGAAATACAGAAATTATTGGTCTTAAACACTACTAAATTTTCTCTAGTATAAATAAGATGGGTAACAGATGGTAGGAAAAGCAGCGAGTAGAACCCAGGCGAGAAATGAAAACAAAATTCAGAGGTGAAAAAAAATGAAGCATAGGGTAGTTACTTTATTTCAGAATGCAACAACATTTTCACCTCATTCTAGTCCTGAGAGAAATGACTGCTCTTCTTTTGAATTTATAGTATGACAGAGTTAAGTAGAAAATACAAGGAATAGCCCCAGCATTGGTCAAGACAGTTCTCTTTAAAACTCCCAGAAATATACCATGTTTATAAAACATTACACTTTGCCTTGACAAGGTACAGATAGTAAGCATAGTGTGTTAGCTTCCCAAGGTACAGTGTGCATATTAATTATAGCGATGTGTTATACTTTACAAAGACAGCTTTATACTTTACAAAGACAAGTTTATACAACACAAACATGCAAAGAAACACACTACTGTATATTAGAGTACCTATTAGGCTAAGTCAAATTAATTTTCAACTTCTTTCTAGCAACAACTTGTTTTCTTTAAATACCCATAATATAAATGTAGATAAAATATATTTTTATTCATTTCTTGACATTTAAACAATTTTCTTATTTTTTATTCTTAAATATCCTCACATTGGCAGATGTAATTCCAACAAAAAACATGATAGTTACTTGGTGACCATTTCAGAAACGTCCCATCATCTTTTTTTCCCCTATTTTAAAAGTAATTTTTAAAAATACTTTATTTTTTTACAAATAACAATCATATATATTTAAGATGTATAACTGATGTTTTGATGAATACACCATGAAATTACTATCCTAATCAATGTAATTAACATATCCATCACTTTCTATATTTACCTTTGTGTATGCGTGTGTGTATGGTGAGAACACTTGAGATTTACTCTCTTAATAAATTTTAAGTTGACCCATTATTACTAACTACAGTCACTGTGCTGTATATTGGTTTCCACACACTATTCATCTTATAACCGAAAGTGTGTACCCTTTGATTAATATCTCCCCTTTGGTAACCAGCATTTTATTCCCTGTTACTATGAAACTGATTTTTTTCATATATATGCATTCCACCTATAAGCGAGATCATGTATTTGTCTTTTTTTGTGTTTTGCTTATTCCGTTTAGTCTAATGACTTCCAGGTCCATCCATATTGTCACAAATGGCAGGATTTTTTAAAGGCTGAATAATATTCCATTATATAGATTTCACACTTTCTTTATCCATTTATTTTCCATCCCTTTCTTTTATCATCTCTCTCAATCTTCAAGAGTACTCAATACTAACAATTTTGTAATTCTAGCTATATCCCATTCATAGTAAGTTAAAGGATTCATTATGGGAGACAATCCTGCATTCTGACCAATTTCTTCATTTGCTTGGTTTTGTGCTGTTAGATTATTACATTCTAATGTAGAATGAAAGAACTTTTCCCTTGCTGAATTTCAATTATATGACAAGAAATCATTTGTACTTAAGACAAATCTCTAAATCAGTTGTAGTAAACAAAGAGGAACATAATTGTGACAGGGCATTTAGAACAAAAATGACTAATGCTAACAATTATACAAAAATCTAAGCTCTAATTTCACCTTTAAATATACTTAAAACATCTATTAATATAAAATTTGAATTAAGAGCACAACATATTAATTATTTAAAATCTTTGTACAGCAGTATCATGCAATGCCTATTTGTATTGTGCAATGTCAGAACTGCATCTAAAAAGAAAACAAAGTAATTTAAAAAAATGCCTTCTAAGTATTAAAAAGAACCTGAGGCTGTTAAAATAGTATGCTTTTCAATCTGTTTTTACGCAATCTCTCTCACACACACACACACACACACACACCCCCCATTCTTAAGTTTGGGTTCCAGTGATTTTCTGATGACTGGCAGTACATACTGAGATTAGGAGGGCTTAATACTTAATAGAGTCTTCGAATATTTCAGATATTTATTCTAAGCATCATATGATCAAAATGACTCTTGGTAATGTCTTTCCTAAATAGACTAGAGTCATTTAGTGCACTGAGTAGGCAAACTTAGGGATATCAAAAATCAAACTGAAATCACATGAAGATGTAGTACACAAATGCAACGCAATACTATTCAGCCATAAGAAAGGATGAAAATACTGGCTTTTTTTTTGAAAACATGAATGGATCTTGAGAGTATCATGTTAAGGGAAATAAGTCAGACGAAAAAGGACAAGAATTATACCAATTCACTCATGTGTCGGGTATAAAACAGAAAGCAACAAATAGACAGAGAAATTAACAGACACGGACAAAGACAACAGTATAGTGTTTACCAGAGGGGAAGGTGGTGAGGGAGGGTGAAGAGGGTTAAGGGAGTCAAATATATGGTGATGGAAGGAGACTAGACTTTGTGTGGTGAACATACAATGCAATATACAGATGATATAGAATTGTACTCTTGAAACTTATATAATGTTATTAACCAATGTAATCCCAATAAATTTAATTAAGAAACTGCAATCGAATACTATAAGTTGATTTAGTAACATAAATAACTTATATGACTATACAAAGAGTAAACTAGAATAGATAGTTTGGGGAACATTCAGAAGAAATAGAGATTACCTATACTTTCTCGGATCTAATAGGTTGTGATAAAGCAATTTGAGCCTGGATTTAAAGAAAAGGTATGATTTTACCATACAAATTTGCAATATGAAAGGACAGTATTGGGGGCTAAATTTATGCTTGTTTCAGGTGTACTCTAGAGATAGTATTTATTTTTTTTCTTATTTCTGCAGTAAAATTCATTATGTCACTTGTTTTCTTCCTATTTTAATCTTTCTTATTAAGTTATTGAAAGGCAATAATAAAATATTATGTACATAGTAAGAATTCTAATTAAATCTAGTAATAAGTTATCTATTAAGCTATGGCCCTAGGAAGACAATATGAAGCAATGACTTCTCCAACGTTACTGCTAATATTTATTGTTAAATAAAATATTCCTCAAGAATGACATATAATCATTTGACAAAGCTGTCATGAGGGAAAATAATACAATATTATGAAAAATAAAAGTCTTCCTGAAGCAAAAATATCCAGGCAAATTTTAAATTATGTATGAGAAAGAAACTGCAATTGTTCATTCAAGTGGACATCAACTTCCATTCGAACCTTTTTTTCATTTAAGTTTAAACTTTATTAAACTTTATTATTATTGCCTTTTAAAAATGAATTTCCAACAAAACTGCAAGGGGAAAAAATGATAATCCCAAGCTTTTACTCAAGAAAATCCGTGATATATTTTATGTTGGCAATTTGCAAAAGCAAAATAAAGTATGTTATTTTACAAATGTGACAGAAAGAAAGCTACATGCATTAACATGATGGCATATTCTCAAATTGCTAACAATTTTTAGCAATGCTCAGCAAGATACTAGAAGTGGCTAAAATAATACCAGCAAGCCAGTGCTGAAAGAAAGTTAAACATTCTCAAGATTGTTATTGCTCTTCCACTAAGCATTCAGAGTCAATACTGTTGTATTCAGTTATTTACTGTTATTAATAAAGATATGATGGTATTTGAAAGAAAGCAGAAACATGCAGTAGCAAAGCATTAAAAATACATGTACTTTTTAATTTGGAAAGAAGTTATGTTGGATCTGTATAATAGTACTTAAAATAATACATTTATACATTTTATAAAATAATTCCATAATACAAACAAAACCTAAATACACATTTGTCTTGATATAGTCTATATCATGCTTTTATATTTTTATTTGTCTTTACCCACAGGGCTTTTATTTGAGTTTCCCGGGTCAACAGCATCAAATACATTAATAAGTTGTATTTAAAACCAATGAAAATAATTTCTTGGTATCTTATAACCTCTAAATAATTACATAGTACCCCCACAAGAGCCATAAGAACACATTCAAATTAATTATTTCAGTTTGGAAATTTATTATGTAAAATAGACAAAAATTACTAGAATGTATGGCCTTTATCTTAGTTGTTTTCTTGACAACCTTTAAATGCCAAAAAGTCATTATCAAAGTTAAAATCATGAAAGACAAATGTTTATGTTTTTCTCAAGTATTTTAGATCTAGTTTAATATTAATAAAATTTTCCAAATATAACGAGTTGAGTAACTCTAACATTTGAATATTCTAATGATATTTAAATATTATAATGGTATATGCATTGATTGACAATATTGTTTGGGTAAAATACTAGGACGCCTTTTTACTTTTTTTTCTTTTTAGAAAAAGTCCTAAAAAATGTCACTTTTGGACATGTCATCTGGTATCACCTCGAGAATTTCAAGTAGATGTATGTTGTGATTTCAAAACTACAAAAATCATCAATGACCATGAGGTTAATAGTAAATTTAAAAAGGATTAAAGGAAAATTCAACTGCATATTTCTAAGGTTATGTATTTGTATTAGTTTCAATGAGAATTATGTTCCTAAATGTTTTTGTGTTCCTTTAATGATACAAAGTTTACCATTTTAAACATTTTTAGAAAATGATATAAATTGGAATTACAGAAACATAATTTTCCATATCCATGTCATATGTAAGAAAACATAAGAAATAAGTATTATGTTAGTTGTCATTTACCTCTCCAAATCCACCCTCTATTCTTCTCCATCCTTTTGTGCCCCGAAAGGCTGACCTGCAGCAAAGGTCTCCTGTGCTCCCTGGCATTGAGGTGTGTTTAGCCAATGAGAGAAGCAGCAAGAGATCAGAAGTTTAGAGGAGAGGAATATTTATTCCTTTACTTTTACATGGTTGAAAAACTGGGTCTTTTAGGCCCCCAAAAGCAAGAAATAGGATTTAATAATGCTTTAGTAATAAATGAAAGTGAAACTCCTCAGCAAAATAAAGTGACTCAAGGGAAATGCATGATTAAGGGATTGGCCTTTCCTTCTTTTTTCTGTATAGCTTCAAACTAGTTACCAGCAAGCTGAGAGGAGGATTTGGTGAAAAAAGCCTGTTAAGCTAGGATTGAGAGTAATGCCTAGGAAAAAATTTTGTATTACTTGGCATCTAAAATTGACTGAAAGGAAAAAGAACCCTAGAGAAATATTGAGAGAATTCTATGGCCAAGAAATCAGCAGCTTGGACTCCAAAAGTCTTGACTGAATGCGACAGAAAACAAACTTCTGTAGAATCCTTACATATTTGGGAAGAAAACTACAAATGCTTACCAACTCCAACAGATGCATATTTCACAACATCTATTTTAGACATGACTATGAGGGGTAAATGAAGAACCTCCCATAATGCAGAGTCAAGAGTCTTGGAAATGGATTCTCCCCACTGCCACAGCAGATGTACATATTCATTAAAAAAAAAAAAAAAATTCCTCCTCTCTCAGGGAACACCGTTGCAATGCCTGCAAAGTAAGATTCAAACATTGTACAAACCAACACTGCTAAGATAGCTGCATGTATTGTATCCTCTCATTTTATTCTTAAAAATTTTTTAAATTGTATTGATGTTATTTTGTTTAAACTTCATCATTGTGTTGGGAGCTAATAAGATTCTCCTTCTCTCTCTCTCTCTCTCTCTCTCTCTCCCCGTCCCTCCCCTCCTCCTTTTCTCTCATTCTCCTGCTCTCTCCCTCTTTCTTATCTCTCTCTGACAATCTAAGAGTAACTATATCTGGGCATGATAAAAGGATTACATATCAAACAGAGTTCCTGGATTTTAAACTGAATTAAGTGACTGGATGGGACTTCGATTTAATTCCCTTGAAAAGGAAATGATTGTGCTTAAAGTGAGAGAAAATAAATGAGTCACTTCATTGGTGAGTAGAATGGTGGACTGAGGTAGAGATATTACTCAATTATCAACTCATTTTATTTTCTTTAATTATATAGAAGATTATATTACCGAATACCCTTCATTGTAGACAAGAGCATAAAGCTGATTCTTGTCAATATAATGTGAGGAAAAGTTGTGTTCACCACATCCATACTTCATCTAGTATTTATTCATCTATTCATCTAGCATTTGTAGTTTTCTTCCCAAAGATGTAAGGATTCTACAGAAGTTTGTTTTCTGTTGCATTCAGTCAAGACTTTTGGAGTCCAAAGATTTGTTGAAGATCATTTGAGTTACACTAATTATTTTTACAAAGTCTTTGTGACTTATACTTCCAAATATGTTGCCTACAAAAGGTGTCTTTGCTTCCGAAAACCTATATTTGTATTAATAAATTTACCACACATAAGAGCTGAACTCAGTATTTCAATATTTAATATCAGCAATGAATCATTTCTGGTGTCTGCTTTCACCTGGCTATGATCTATTGTTACTTCTCTTTTCATTTAATTTCTTAATAATATTGTGCATTAATTTTTACTTGGTTTCCACCCAAAAAGCATTGCATCTCATTTTATCCTCCTTGGTTGGGATTTGTTAGTGGTTTGGAATAGTGCCATTAAAGAATAATTTAGAAGTTCAAGTTAATCTATGTCAAGATTATATTTATTTATCATTTTCATGCAAGAGAAAGCCAACTTACTCAAGAAGAAGTTTCACAAATCTCTAAGAAAACATTAAGACAGTTAGAGGGGTAAAGCTAAGAAGTCTAAAATGTCACTCTTGACTGGTTAAAAGGAGGATTGTAAAGTATCTTTTATAGGATTTGTCATTAATCACATTCAGTCATCATTGGAGTGGACGCTAAGTATGGACATTAAGTACTTAACAAGGATTGGAATGAGTTATATAAAATTATTTTCATTACCATGGTCATGGTAATTTCATTACCATGGTCATGAAAATCATAATACCTAACATTTTTAGCTCACTATCATACAATCCTTTATGTACATTTACAAAGCACAAACACACTTATTCTATTAAACCGTTAATGTAATTGTCACTATTACCTTGATCATCATGTATAGAATCATCAAATTGTCTCTATTCTACAACTATTGCAGATGGATTCCTCCAGAAAGTTCTCATAAATTGTGGTAGTCTATTCTCCTTTATGGATGCCTTCTTTTTCAGTTTTATCCAATCTTGAAGCAGGACTAAGCATTAAAAAATCATTTTTAATAAAACTAAATCATCAAGCTTTAACATCTTTGTTAAGTGCTGTGGAATTTTTATAGGATGGACAGAGGGAGTTCCTCATAGAACATAACAACATAAAGCCATTCTATTATAATTGTTTCTTCCAATTTTTTTCCAAGCACATCTTAATTGCATGGGCAGGAGGAGGGATAAGTTGTAGAGATTTTCTATCATTGTCCTACCCCTATCCTACTTCTCATGATAACTGAGCTTTTTGAATTGGCTTCTGGATCTCACCATGGGTTCATCGCCTAGTCTCACATTTTATGTAGAACAACATTTCTCCTTTGAGTTTGTATTATATTCCTCAGCAAATAAGGAAGAAACTGCATTCAAAAGCACATTAAAAGTGTCTATTTAGGCCTTGAAAGTTTGAAAACTATAACGATAATTAAACATAAAAAGCGAACACTTTAAAAGACTTTAAAAGATCTAAAATTCTAGGCAATCAGACACAAAAAGGAATTGTGATGGCATATTTGCCTGACATCTCCCTGACAGCTGTTTTCTTCATTTGTTAATGTATGCAATTTACAAAAAAATCAAGGGTTTCCAAATCTGCATGTAAGGAGTCTGAAAGTCACCACTACATCCTACCAAGAAGGAAAAAACTAAACAGACTAAAAAATCAACAATTCTTATTAAATCTGTAACAGAAGTGAGAACAGAGAGAAAACTACTGCCCTCAAGATGGGAGAGATGATAGGTGAATACAAGGAAACGCAGCTTACTGGTGGAGAAAGTTACAAGCAGAATCCCCCTTGGGAACCCATGCCAGGATAGGGAAAGATGAACTGTAATTGATGAATTGCTGGAGGCTTAGTGTGAAAAGTCTCAGATTTAAAAACTTCAGAGGGACCAGTCAGAGGTGGGCTCTAACAATTCTATGAATTTTACTTTGAGGAGCTCAACCTGGTTTTCATAGTAAATACTGGAGAAAAATTCCCTCCTGTCAGTCAAGGGGAGGACAAAGAAAGAGATTTAAATTACACCAGACCACTCTGTTCTTAATGAGGCCTGCCCTTAGGAGAAACTAATTTACCAGAGCCCAACCTGCTGCTTTTTATTGAGTCAAATTAACCTGGGGGATCGAAAGTACTGAAATTCAGCAAGCCCTATCCTTCCAGGTGGGGAAATGAAAATATTCAATACTAGCCAACACTAGCCTTTCATGTGGGGGAAGGAAATACCCAACTTTAGCTCAAATGAGCCCCACAGTGGAAAGAGAAATATGCCACTCCAACTCACTCTAGCCATCCTTTCCTAACTAAGCGTGAGTGTATATGTGTATGTGGGAGGTTGGGGGTGTGGGAGAATGAGAAAAAACTTTTGAAGTTCACAGTCCAGAGGCATAGGCTCACAAATAGAGTATTGGAGGACACCCAATTAGAACAGCAACAAGAAAAAAGAATCCAAAAATGAAGATTGTTTAAGAAGCCTCTGGAACAACTCCGAAGATAATAACATTTACATCAAAGGGGTACCAGAAGGAGAATAGAGAGAGCAGGGAATTGAACACCTATTTGAAGAAATAATGACGGAAAATTTCCCTAACCTAGTGAAGGCAATAGACATACAACCCCAGGAAGTTCAGAGTCCTAACCAAGATGAACCCAAAGAGGCCCACACAAAAACACATCCTAATTAAAATGTCAAAGATTAAATTCAAAGACAAAATCTTAAAAGCAGCAAGAGAAAAGCAATTAGTTATGTACAAGGGAGCTCCCATAAGATTTTCAGCCAATTTCTCAACAGAAACTTTACAGGCCAGAGGACTCAGCACAAAATATTCAAAGTAATGAAAACCCAGGATCTAAAATCAAGATTACTTTACCCAGCAAAATTATCATTTAGAATCAAAGGATAAAGAGCTTCCCAGAAAAGAAAACTATCGAGGAGTTCATCACCACCAAGCCAGCTTTATAGGATATGATGGAAGGACTGCTTTAAGAAGAAAAATTATGTATCAAAAGGCTAAATAAAGAATGGCAATAACTACATATCTATTAATGAGTACCTCAGATGAAAAAAAAATAAATGCTCCAATCAAAAGATATTATGGCTGAATGGATAAGAAAACAACATCCCTATATACGCTGTCTACAAGAGACTCCAGATTAAAAGACACACACAGACTAAAAATAATGGGATGGAAAAATATATTTCATTATGGACCTAGAGGGTATCAAATAGAGGAAGACAAATGCCATACGATTACACATATATGTGGAATCTAAAAAACTAAAGAAACAAACTAATAGATACAGAGAACATTTTGAGTCTTACAGATGGAAGGGGCATAAGGGGTCGGTGAAAAAAGGTGAAGGGATTAAGAAGTACAAACTGGTAGTTACAAAACAGTCATGGAAATAGAAACTACAGCATACGGTATATAGTCAATAATATTGTAATAACTATGTATTCTGTCGGAGGGGCACTAGATTTATTGGAGTGATCACTTTGTGAGTTATATAGATGTCTAATCACTATGTTGTACACCTGAAACTAATATAGTATTGTATGCCCACTATAACTGAAAAATAAAAATTATTAATAAAACACATTTTAACAAACGTAAAAAAATACAAATCATATAATGTCTGCTTTCAGATCACAATGAAACTGAACAGGAAATCAATAACAGAAAGAATACTGAAGTTTTCAAAATACTACATATTTAACAACACATTTTTAAATAACATATTGGTCAAAGAAAAATTCTAAAGAGAAATTTTAAAATATTTTAAACTAAATAAAAGTGAAAACAAAACATCAAAATTTGTTCGATGCAGTGAAATCAATGCTTAGATGAAAATGTATAGTATTTAATACTAAAAATAGAAAAGATTAAAGAAAAAAGATGAGAGAATCATGATTTCATTTGTATTTGGGATATAAAACTGAAAGACAAACAAACAAAAATTCATAGACACAAACAACAGTTTAGTGGTTACTTGTGGGAAGGGGAAGAGGGGAGAGGTAGACAAGAATAAAGGGGGTCAAATATATGGTGAAGGAAGGAGATTTGACTTTGGGCCAATATACAGATGATGCATTTATAGATGCAATATACAGATGATGCATTAAAGAACTATACACTTGAAACCTATATATTTTTATTAACCAATGTCACCCCAATAAATTTAATGAAAAAAGACAAAATTTGGAATCCCATTGTTGCCCTCACCCTGGAAAAACTATTCATTCTAAATTTTGTATTTTGTTTAAATACCTCTAAAATTAAAAAATATATATATATATTTTAAAACACTATGTAATAAAACTAGAAAAATGATCTCTGTACTTTAATTTAAAAAAATGTAACTTATGTTTTACCTGTGGTGATGAGGATAGGTGCACAGAATGAGATATTGGGGACTTGGTTTTATGCACTGCAAAACGATATATATTAGATGGCATATTTAGTAGAGGGAAATGTTACATATTATAAATATGAGAAATATTTATAGCTAAAGAAAAGATCAAGGCATATTGAAAAGTTGGAAGACCAGAACAGGATTTATCATAAATAACTGACAATAATTAAGTGTATAGATTCTTATATTACATAAAACTGAATAATAAGAAGCAAATGTTTATTCATGCAGAAAGCATAATTATGTATGTGTACTAATAACTCAGTACTTAGTCATTGTATTAAGTATTAAGATGGATCAAATGAAATCACTGTAAAGATTTTGGAGAATGGGCTATTCAAGTTTTTCTTCCCTATAACCTCAGATTAGAACAAACCCTTTAGTGTTTTAATAAATAAAAATTTCCATCTAGAAAAACCTAACCTCCTAAGAATTTTGAAATATATGAGGTAGACTTCCAAGGCCTTCATATGGAAACAAAATTGAAACAACTGAATTGAGCTAAAATAATTAAACTAAAGGCATCCATCAATAAGTATTTACATAGCCACATTGAGAAAATATAAATAATTCTAGAAAAAGAAAATTTTACTACAGATATTTAAGACATAAATTATAAAAAAGTTAGAATATTTTCAAATTTATTAGTAATTATATTGTTGTATTGATAATAAATTATCTTGTACCTATTTACTTGTACTGATAGTACAAGTGAGTAATCATGTTTATTTTGTTAGGGATCAAGATTTTCAATATAAGAAAAAAATATTTAGTAGAATGCAGTACTACTACAATCACTTAATGGAAACCACAAAAAGTGATACTGAATATCTGTAAATACACATTTGAATAAAACAATAAAAATGAAAGTATAAACATGTGTTTTTTTGTATTTCTTCCACTGAAATAGGCTAAGACATCTCCACTATGAAATATTTCAGACCTCAGATTCCCACCCCTATAAGTTTCTATTAAAAGAAATTAGTTCTTTTTGGAAAAATGGCTGATTTCATGTCTGGGCCCAAGAGGAGTTGATTCAGATTTCAAACAGTAATGAAATCATGTTGAAAGGACATAAAAACCAATGTAAAACAGGCTCCTACTAGCCAATCTGACACATTTGAGTATCAAAGGAGGAATATTGACTGAGATCATTTGATATACAGTAAATCTAAAAAGTCTTAAGACTTTTTATCCTTATAATGATAAAAGGAGAAAAGGTTAACATATATTGATGGTGAACAGAATATTCCTGTTGAGTCTTGCTATTCAATCTCCTTAGTATTATTTAGTCATTTTATTAACCTGTAAATTAGTAAATTAAATATACCTCTTAGTAACGACATTTTCTGCCCTGAGACAAAGACACATAAAATATCCAAATTCAACTGTGATATAATTTTATGTATCTTCAAACATCGATAAATGTACAATTCAATTTGTTGCAAGGTTTTGAAAGCAAATGTCTTCAGATCTCTCTAAAAACAAAGATGTAAAGATAAAAAGAGAAATATATTACATGTTTTAGAGCTCATCAACTTCAATAGTAACTGCAGGCTTCTCTTCCACAGAAGAGGCTTATAAAGTATAAAACTTGAATCTAAGAATGTTGGCTAAATAATTACTCCTTTCTTGACATGATAAAATTTTTCGACATTAAAATGGCTATGAAATAGGTGGTCTGAAACTCTTTCAATTGTTATAATTTTATGGACTGTGGTTCACAGGACTATAGTGTACAGCTTACAGGAAATTAGAGAAGACTCAAGAATTCCAATACCTGGAAAAACCTTGTTCTCACTGCCAAAAGCACACTTCTTGTCTAAATTTCCTTTTCAGTTTATGAGTGGCTGCCAGGTGATTTGGTCTTTGGAAATAAATTATGGCAAAAGCACTGGAAATCACTTAGTGTACCTCGTGGAAATTTCTGAACCAATCTTAAGCCAATATATGACTCTCACTGCAAACTGTTCTACACACCAGCAGAGGTCCATAAACAAACTCCAACCACATCAAAATAAAGTGAACCTGAAACTTCTACAAATCACAAATTATATTTCTGATCAAAAGTCTAAAGGAAAACCTCTATATTTTTATTACTCCATGTTAGCTTTGACTTAGAAGTTTCAAAAGGGTTTAGCTTATAGTATCTATTCCCAGCTAAGTGAACATCACGGTGAAGAAATTCAAAACTGCGAGGACACACAAGGGACATAGCTAAAGGTTATCTGGCACAACACCAACTACGACTCAGAGGGCTTCCTTTTTTTACATTTGTTGCTTACCTGCCTCTTATCATTTCTATTTCCATCAGGTGTTTCTAACAGAGGAAAAAAAATTGCACAATTTAGAAAGGTATAAATTTATCCTTCTAATCACATGGGTATTAAAGTATAGATTGGTACATCTTGCAGAAAGAGGACTATGTCAAAATCACCTTCCTCTAATCCAATGAACTTTGCAAAATGCATTTCAAAATTTCAAAATTTATTTAGTAAAAAAAATTCTTAATAATTTACTCCCTCAATGTCATAGTCCAATTTGTTCCTTTAAATGAAGACCTCGACTCCTTTTTTTTTTTCCCAAATGTTTACATGAATCTCCTTTTAAATGTATAATTTATCTTGTTACCAACTCTTCTGGTTTTAAAATATGCCATGATTTGCTTTCTAAATGTATGTTATTACCTTTTTCAAGTTCATTTTCCTGTGAGAATAACTCCTGGATGGGTAGAATATTTTGAATTCTACACATGTTTAAACAGAACCGACAAAATAGATGTGTTAAGAATTGAAGTTTGCTTGTTGCTGGGTTGTGGCCAGTCTTTGCTTCTATTTTTTTCTTACTATAAGCAGACATTTTAGAAATTGGAAAAATCCATATTTCAATCAACTATACAAATAAAAAGATATATATCTTTGTAGTCTAAAAATGGGACAAAAATGCAAACACGTGAGTTGGCCTGAAGCTTGAGACATCCTGAGCTAAGGAGCAGGCAAGCTGGCCCAGAATCTGGATCCTGTTAGGTGATGAGGGAATAAAATTGCCTCTATTGGTGGGAATCAGAGTCAAGTTCATTTCACAAAACCAAGTTTGGGGACAGAACTCCTAAGTGAATAAAAAGAAACAGAAAAATTCTTGGGGCCACTGCCTGCAGCTTCATATTTAGAGACAGTGAGAATCCCCCAAAAGCCAGATGGCAAAAGCTCTGAGAGAGGTCATCTTTGAGCTAGTGAATATGTTTAATATCTGTAATACTATGGTGGGATAGAAATGCCAAGTCACCAACATAAAGTTAGTACTGGGTTGGGATATCTCTTGTTTGGGAGATTCAGTTCTGATTTATGCTGAAACGAAATATATCCCTTAATGCACATATATGAGTATCATTACACCTTCCATGTAATACTGTTAAATTTATGAGATGTTTGAACACCAAATATTGGATCATTTTACTTGTCTATGCTTCTGTTTCATACTAGTTATCAAATATCTTAATGTGTAGCATTTTATGACTTTGAATTAATTACTAATATTTTAGGATTTAAAAGTCACAATCTTTTCTTTTTAATATTGTAAGCCTTGCTGTGTATATTTTATACTTAATTTTCCCTTAATATCAGACTGCAAATGCCAAGAACTGCCTACATAAAGAGTAAACATTGGACAGAGTTGAATATATTTTTAGTATTATCTGTAAAGTAATCCTTGGTATCTACTAGTAGGGAAAAAACCACGACATTATTTAAAAATAAATTATTAGGAAAGCAATATGGAATGACAAATTGTGTTAACTTCAGTAAATTAAGGCAATTTTATCTTATATGCCAATGAAATATATTAATCATTTATGTAGTTTTCTAATTTACTAAGTAAAACAGTGGAAATTATTTTGAAACTGCCACAAAAATTTTGGTGAGATAGAAATCATTACTTTTTCTTTTTAACAAACATATATCACGGTTTGGGTTTTTTTTTTGTCATTTTTCTTTCATAACTTTGTCATCACTATGTTGATATTTTGCCAATAAATTTAATAATATGAAGAAAAATTAGTTGGAATATAGCTGTGTCTAATTTTAAAATAAAGTGTTTTGTTATATTTTAATTATTGAAGACACAGACGATGTTACATTGGACTATACAATATTATTCTCACTACAAAAATTATTCTTACTTTAAGAAAAGTTAAAAACCAAACGAAATATTAACAGTTCTCTTGTGAACCACAGAATAAATGTGTAATATCTTTAAAGCACAAAGTCTTTCTTACTAAAACAATAAATAACCCAAAGAAAAAATTAATAAAATACATAAATAGGTATTTCATAAATAAAAAAAATTACAGTTGGCTAAAACTGAAAGGATGCTGTGGTTTTCTGAAATTAATGTTAATTAAAACAATGAGATATGCTTTTCAACTGCATTTATCAAAAAGTAAGCATTATGACATAAAATAAAATCCAGAGCTGGCTAGAGTAAAGAGAATGGATACCTTCAGATGCTTTTGTTTGTGCTTTAATATAGTGTAAACTTGTGGAGATTAATTCGGCAGCTTCCATATTTAAAATATATATTTCCTTTGCTCTAGAAATTTTGTGTTTAAAAACTCTGTTCCATAGAATTACTGTCATTACTTTATTACATCATATAATTTTAACAAAGCACTTAAGTTATGATGACTTGGCAGGCCATGTGCTTTAGCATTTTCACACTGAAATGTCTACTGTGTATTGTATATTACATCGTTGTACTGGTATACAACGATGAGAGAAGATCAAGACTAAACAACAGAATTGTTCTGGGATCTTATTAACTACTGGAAATTTGCTCTCTAAGGAGCCATTGCAGAAATATAATTTAACTCTGTATGACATTTTAATGTATATTAGAGTTACAATTTTATCTTCGTAGATAATCAAATTTTCTGTATATTAAATACTAAACTTTTAACATAGTATTTTTAAATAATGTCTGAGAAAACTAAAAATGGCAGACAGAAGCATAGGCTTTATAGCACATGAAGAGGTTTTTCCCTTTCTTCAAGAGCCATGAACCTGGGTTTTAATGTGACCTTAAGTATCAATCCTTAGGATGCATAACAGTTCTTCAGGTTTCAACGTTTCTTTCTTTCCAATTAAAGCTTTCTAGAAATTTGGAAAGAAAATGGAGGCTTAAACCACTTATCATGGGACACAGAATAATTCTGAAATGTTATTGCTGTATATATATTAAGAAATAGTTCTTTGAAAATTTCGAATATGACCATCTCTTAATGCTCATTATATTTTCTGCCAGAATTGTTATATTTTAACAGACTGAAATTCTGAATTTTTTTGAAAGGGAGTCAAAATACAAGTTTCATCTTCATGAATTCTGTCACTATCTCCCCATTAACAATTTTATGCACTATTTTACCCAGTTTTATATAAGTGGGGAAGAATATGTAGAATGTCCTGCTTTATGTTTGTTTATTTGATGTTTAAGATTGACTCTTCCCTTTAGTAATGGAATAAAGGTTTATTACTTTATAAAACTCTTTTTGAAACATTAAGCAGAATATATTTATTTTTGTTTAAAACATGTTGGATTCATTTCATAAAACTAAAACATAGAGTGCCATCCTACCTTTTTTCTTATGACCCAATTCAATAATGGAGCTTTGATAATTTCTTTTCAGTTTTCTTTAAGCTGTTGTCACTACAGCTATTTATGACACTTAAAGCAAGACAAAGAAGAAACGCTATTTAAGCTCAGGCACCAACTATTCTCGTTCTGAAAATATTAACAGTAAAAGTCCTTCATCTGGGAGCTCATCCTGGTTTCTACCTTGATCTTATTTATTATAACAACAATATATCCTTGTTAGAAGAAAACTAACCTATTTTATATAATATATGTATTTAAAAAAGTCTATTTCAGATACTTTTTTGGCTTCATGTTAGGTTCCTTATCAGAGATTTATTTTATAATCCTCATAGCTTTTCTTTCTTGAGATTTATTGTTACAAAAATAAAAATATAAGGGTTTTTTATAGTAGAATCTGAAAACTAACGTGTGATATCTACTTTATAGTCTCATGTTTGCAGTTTTGTACATGAATATGCTAATAATTACTTAACAACTTCAGTATTGTTCCTAATCAAAATCATAAGAATCACCTTTCTCATAAACTAAAAATCTTACACACACATACACACACAGACACACTCACATATTTTCTTACTCTAAATATTATTTATTCTGCATATGTCTTGTAAACTTATTTGAGTATTATAGTTTCATAAAAATAAACCTTTCACACACACCATGAAACATATCCCCAAAGATTCTATGTAGCACAGTTGCTATGTGCTTTATACTGATTTCTATAATATTTACACAATTTCAATTAAATGCATAGCAGTCTCATTCTGTAAATGTGAAGTGGGAATTGCAATTATATTCATTTTGCAGTTGAGAAGATTGAGGCACAATGTTTAAGTAACTTGTTTAGGGTGTCACAGATAGAAACAAATTATTTAAATATTTCAGATGTTTATATAATAACATTTACCCAAGAAAACCATCTCTTTGGAAATCTTATATGCAAAAAGTATATTTTAAATATCTATATTCTGAAAAACTTTAAAATTAAAGATCTATGAAAGTCAGTACAGTTATTTCCTTGAAAAGAACTAAATAAAACTTGCATGGAAATCAATGCTTGATATTTATACTTTTAATTATGATGCACACCTCTATAATATTCTAAAAAAGAAGTTTAGATTTAACTGAATTAAATTTTTAAAAGTTTGGCTTTTGTATTCTATTTAATTCACTAATAATTTATCACATAGAAAATTATCTATGTCTACATTTCTGAACTTTTTAAATAAATGCATAGTACTCAATTACCTGACTGTAATAAAACTTTATAAATTTAAACCTGTATGTTGGGCATAATATTTATAGGTTAATATATTGATTAGTCAAACAAACCAAATTACATATATCTGCATTGTACTTTATTTTAGTTTGAATTTTAAAAATGGAATTCATAATTAAATTGACAAAATTTTGCACTCTCAATACCTATATTTCTAAGATGCACTTGACAAATTTACTCTTCGTCCAGAAAAAAATGCTACTTTTGTAATATTTCTGTAATACCTGTATTATTTAAAATAATCTTTGACAACTTGTTGGATAGAATAACTAACATATTTTTTTAATTTTCTTATTTTTAAACGAGTATAATTTACATATAAAATTATATTAGTTAGTTTCAAATGTACAACATAACGATTAAATATTTGTATATGTTGTGAAGGGATCACTTAAACAAGTCTAGGTAACATTTGTCACCTTAGTTTCAAAAGATTTTTTTTCTTGTGATCCAAACTTTTAGATCTACTCTCTTATTAACTTTCAAAAAAGCAATACAGTATTGTTAACTATAGTTACCGTGCTATACATTACATTTCCATGACTTATTTCTTTTATAACTGAAAGTTTTTTCTTTTCAGCGTTATTCACCTATTTCTTCCAACCCCCACCCTCTGCCTCTGTATCTATGAACTTGTTTATTTTTTTTTAATTCCACATATAAGTGAGATCATAGGGTGTTTGTTTTTTTCTGTCTGACTTATTTCACTTAGTGAAATGTCATAAAAGTCCATTCATGTTCTCACAAATGGCAAGATTTCATTCTTTTTTTAAGGCTGAATAATTTTCTAATATCTAATATTCTAATATTCCATTGTGTATATATATGTATTTATGTATACATATACATGTGTGTATGAGTATATATATAATAATTTATTTATCCATTCATCCACTGATTAACACTTAAATTTTCCCATATCTTGGCTAATATAAATAATGCTGCAATGAACATGGGGATGCCTATATCTATTTGAATTAGTTTTTTTGGTATTTTCAGATAAATACCCAGAAATAGAATTGCTGGATCATATGGCAGTTCTACTTTTAATTTCTTGAGGAAATTTCATACTATTTTTCATAATGGTCATAATGGCTACATCAGTTTATACTTCCACCAATAGTTTACAAGGGTTCCCCTTTCTTCATATCTTCTCCAACAATTGCCATTTCTTATCTTTTTGATAACAGCCATTTTAACATGTGTGATTCAATATCTCATTGTTGTTGGATTTACACTTCTCTGATGATTAGTGTTGAACATCTTGTGACATACTTGTTGGCCACCTTTGTGTCTTCTTTGGAGAAAGGTCTATTTAGATCTTCTGCCTATTTTTCTTAACCAGATTGTTTTTTTTTTTCCCCCTTTCTGCTGTTGAGCTGTATGAGGTCTTTATTTTGGATATTAACTCCTTAAGAGAAGTATGATTTACAAATATTTTCTTCCACTCAACAGGTTGCCTTTTCAATTTGATGATGGTTTCCTTTGCTGTGAGGAAGCTGTATTTTCTTCTAGGAGTTTTATGGTTTCAGGTTTTATATTCAAGTGTCTAATTCATTTTGAGCTAATTTTTGTGTATGGTGTAAGATAGTGGTCAAGTTTCATTCTTTTGCATGTGGCTGTCCAGTTTCCCCATCACCATTTATGGAGGAAACTGTCCTTTCCCCACTGTATATTTTGACATTGTATTTTAGTTAGCATTTAATCCCCAAAATCATTTAGTGTATTTATTTACATGTAGTAGATATACAATAAAAATGTGTATTGAATTAATTATTAATTATTTCTCCCTAAAACCAGAATTCCTCCAGGAATATTGGAGAAAGTGTTGTTACAAATAATTATTTTTTATACATTTGTTAATGCCAAAATAATTAGTAAAAAAGGCAAAAAATAGTCAATGTATTCTGAACAAAAATAATCTCTTAATTATAATATGTTTTTCTGTCATAAATGAATTGGCTACTAAACATTTTATAAGGCACTTAAAAAAATTCTATTCAGTCTTGTTCCAGGTTTTTAATTAGTTCCTGCCACTTTTGTTTTCTTCAGTTAATTTAACTCTCAACATATTGCAGCAATTATTGCTGCCTACTCAAGCACATTTGTAAAATTGCTACATATTATGAATATTCATACTGAAACATTAAAGTTAAAGTAAAATTGGCCAGC
This sequence comes from Pteropus medius, assembly GCF_902729225.1. Classification (NCBI taxonomy): domain Eukaryota; kingdom Metazoa; phylum Chordata; class Mammalia; order Chiroptera; family Pteropodidae; genus Pteropus; species Pteropus medius. The sequence continues at coordinate 22,091,408 of NW_024355205.1, read as the reverse complement.
AAAGAACTGTACAAGAACAAACATTTACCATTACACTGGCATTTCATACATAAAACATGATGATTGACTACCATGCGTGTGCACATACACACACACATACATAAACACACACACACACACACATTTAATTTATGCACAGAGATAAGTAAAATTTATAAACATAAACATATAAAAACATAATCATTCAGAGTTTCAAGAAAATACAATTTATTTAATGCCATAGCATTGACTCTCAAATAAATGTTGCTAATTGTCCCCTTATACAGCTACCTTTTAAATTAAATAATAGAATGGACATCACAATAAAACTGAGAAAAATACTTAGACAAATTAAAAATATCTAAGCAAGACTTGAAATGTGAGCAGATATTTTGAAGACTATCACAGATTTTAAATAGGAATATTTTTTAAAAGCTCAATTAAATCTATTTTACAAAAGATATGCTATCAATAGAAGGATTGTGACATCTAGTAAATAAAAACATACACTCATTTTGAAAGATTAATTTTAACAAGATATATAAATAGAAGAATAAAGGACTTGGTGTGTGCAAAATAATTTACTTGAACAATTAATATCAAGTGGTTTTAGTGTTAACAAACTAGAAAATACTTGGTGTGAAATTTTAGAAAGAAATTTGGGGGGTCAAATTATTATATAATCATATTATGTTAAGGTTGCTTTGTTTGTTGACCAGTAAGCATTTTAAAATGATGTCATTAAAAAACATTAAATGTAGAAATAAAATGATTATATCTGTGTTTCAGATAATGAAGGTATAATCTGTGGAAGAAATGGGAGATGGAAAAAGCAAAGGTTTACAAATATGGCAATATTAATAAATGATCAAAGTAATAAATGGCAAATCACTGTCAGTAGAAAATTGTCAGATAGAAAATGGCATTATTGATTGAAAGGAATAATTGTGAATTGATAATAACTCTGAAATTGAGTAATAGGACCAGCACTAATATTTTTAAGTGGATAAAATTAGGAATTAAAAACAGATTTCGGAGGGGAAAGGAGAAGAATTATCACTTCATTAGTCTTGTTGAAATTGCCATAGATTACCAAAATAAAAATGTCTGGAAAGTTGTTAGAAATATGGGTTTGTTGCCAATGAGATACATAACCTAAGACCAGAAGTATAGTTGTAGGAGGAATCAGAATGTCATTTAATTTATAAAGTGTTAGTATGGTTGACATTGAGGTGATAAGAGAAAAAAAACTTACAATGGAATTCTTGGAGAAGCTTATATTTTAGATGAAACTGAAAAAGAAACAAAAGGATAGTAAACAAACTGTAGCACACCCAAACGACAGAATATTATTCAGTGCTAAAAAGAAATGAGCTGTCATAAACAGATATTGAGACTCCTTCAATATATATTACTAAGTGAAAGAAGCCAATTTGAAAAGGCTACATACTGTATGATTTCAATTATAAGACATTTTGGAAAAGATAAAACTATGGAGACAATAAAAAGATCAGTGATTGCAAGGTCTTGAGGGGAAAGGAATAAACGGATATAGCACAGGGAAGTGAAAATACTCTGTATTATAATGATGGGTATATGTCATTATACATTTGTTCAAGAGTATAGAACATACAGTACCAAGAGTGAATCCTAGTATAAATTTTAGGTGATTATGATGTGTCATAGGTTCATCCTTGGTAAAAAATATGTAGCATTCTGGTGAGTGATATTGATAATAAAGGAAGCTATGCACATGTAGGTACAGAGGATATATGGGAAATCTCTGTACCTTTGTCACAGTTTTACTATAGACTTAAAACTGCTCTAAAAAAAATAAAGTCGATAAAATAAAATAAAAATTTTAATGAGTGTACGCTGAACTGTTATGGGTGATTACTTCTGAGTAGAGAAATAGAAATGGGGGTATCTAAAGGACACATTTCAAATATGGAGAAACAAAAATAAGAGCAATGATTCCATATGTTATCTTCTCCTTTAAATTTACCTGTTACTTGTGTATCACAAATGAGACAAATACAAAAGGGTTTAAAATGTTCTAAAGTAATATAAAACGGAATTGAATATATTTGCTAATACAGTTTTAGACTCAGCCTAGGATCAAATTCCATTTTCAGCTATCTTAGCCTTGTTCCTATAGAAAAATGCTTAGTAAATCATTTATAAAACTGATTTTGAAGTTGTCCTTTACTACCCATGTAGGCATCTGATCTCAGGGTTATCATATTGTGTTACGTATTCATAACTACAGCAACAGAGGTTTTAAATAACTTCCTGATGTCACACACTTGTAGGGCAGGGAGCAGAATTTGATTTCAGTACTTCTGATGCCAGAGCCATGATTTATCCAATACACACACAGGGACACACACACATTTCTATTGTATACATGTATACGTGTACTAAAACTGTTCTGCTTCAAATTATTTGACTTTTTCTTATATGTCTCCCTTTATATAGTTCAACTTAAGTGTCACCTACCTGGCTAAACTAAATAAAATTTTCTCCAAAATCCTAACATCCTACTTATCTATTCATAACACTCATCATAAACTGTACATTTCTTACATTATCCTTATTTATTGCTTAATTCTTTAACTCTTCCACTCAAACATATCTCTTTAAAAGGAGGAATATCTTGCCACTACTTATACATGAATTCAGCAGAGTGGATACTTAGTATATTTTGTTCCATGAATCAATACAAGTACATGAGAGGGAGGTGAAAGTATTCTTTTAGAAAATTGTCTTATTGTCCTCACTCATTCACCTCCCTGTCTATACTGCTTTTGTCATGAGACTATGTAGACCGAATATACTGAAATGGGCAGAGTATATTTTTCTACCTCACTACTTGGTATGCAGCTTGTGTCTTGCCTGGGCGATTAAAAGGAGACTGGTCTGACAGTGTGCCAGTTCTCAGCAGTAGTTTTTAAGAGACCTTGCAATATTTCACTTTCAAGTGAACAGTGTCGGCCATCACCTTAAAATTTTTTAAGGACATATATTTTGAAGTCAAGGTAGATGAGGAATTTAGCTTGAGCAAATGGAAATGTGGGGTTACCAATAATTGAGTTGAGAAAGACTATCAGAGAAGCAAGTTTTCAGGAGGAGTTCTGAGGCTCCAATTTGAGATGTTATATTTGATATGCCTATCATATATCCAAATGGAAATGGAGGGAAGGCAGTAGGATATATATGTGTTTGAATTGCGAAAGATCCTATCACTACGACTTTCCAACTTCACCTCCTAACAGTTTTGTTCTTGTTTACTAATCTCTAGAATGTGGCTCAGGAAACTATAGCACACATGCCATAACTGTGTATAATTATTACAACTCATCAAGTTTGATCTACATGACATTGCCACTAAGAGGTAGAGCAAGACTTTAGCTTAGGTCTTTTCATTTCAGCATTGTTTTCTCTAAATTTGAGTGATGTAGATTGCTTTCTGTTATTGCTGCTGTTGTTTTTGTTATTGTTTTTGTTGTTCTTATTCTTCCCAGTGCTACTGCCCTTAAGTCTCTGTGACACATTTAGCTACCTGGGGAGATGTCTATGATCATGAAGGGGCAACCTCTGTTTGTGACCCAAACTAATGATACGTAAGCTGCCACACAGGCTTTTCTACCCTGATATCTCATAATCATCCATGAGGATAGTGACCTATTCCTAAACCTCAACTGATAAATTTGCGTGAATGTATTCAATCACCAAGTGTTTCTGGCTTCACTTCTTGAAGCTGGACTGTTTCAAAATCCTCCATGTTTCTCACTTAGAAACAACTCTAACTCATGTCATCTTATCTGAAACTAGGACATAATACACTTAAAAATATGAATACTGAATTTTCTTCACTCTGTATGTTGAGGCCCTCAATATTGGCCCTAGTTAAAAGTGTATTTAATTTTGGAAGCAGAATAATATAAAAGACAAAGAGTAGGGAAACCACCCACCTGTCAGGGCTGTTGGGAGTTTAAAAGGAGAGGAGATACCCTGTTAGTGGGAATGTAAAATGGTACAGCTGCTATGGAAGACAGTACGAAGGTTCTTCAAAAACCTGAAAATAGAACTTTTATTTGACTCAGCGATCTCACTTCTGGGTGTTTATCCAAAAGAAATGAAATCAGAATCTCAAAGAGCTGTCTGCACTTTCATGTTCACTGCAGCATTAGTCACAACAGCCAAGATAGGAAACTAACCTAAATGTCTATTAACAAATAAATGGATAAAAAATATGGTATATACTTACAATGGAATATTACTTGGCCTTAAAAATAAAACAAAGCACAAGCAAAAAAAAAAAAAAAAAAATCCCCAATCAGGACACCTTGTTATATGCAAAAATGTGGATGAAACTTGAGGACACGATGGTAGTCAAAATAAGAGTCACAGAAGGACAATTATTGCATGATTTCACTTATATGAGGTATTGAAATAGTCACGCTCATAGAATCATGAAGCAGAATGGTGTTTTCCAGAGGACGGAGGGAAAGAAAAAAGAGAAATTGCTGTTCAATTATATAAAGTCTCTGTTATGAAAAAATAATAATTTCTAGAAATCTGCTGTGCCAACATGGTGTCTATTGTTGATAATACTGTATTGTACACTGAATAATTTGTTAAGAGGGTGAATAATTTGTTAAGAGGGTGAATCTCATAGTAATTATTCTTATCAGCACAAAGGAGAGAACATATGAAAATTGACAACTATGTTGTTTGTGATTTTAGCTCCTTTTGCTCTTCTGCTTCTTATGGATTTAGGTTAGTACTGTTTCTTCAATTTGAAGAGAAGAGATGGTACCCTTGTTTCCATGATCAAATTGCACCAGCCCTGCCCTTAAGATCTCCTGGTTTGATCTCAACTGGGCTATGGGCAGTGTGTTACAATAAAATTTACTACCTTTAAGAGGAAAGTAACAAAAATTCTTATGTGAACAGAGCCAAAGATGCTTTACATTAAAATTTGTACACATGGTAGTGTGTTTAAAAGCATTTAATCAATTATCGTTACATTATTTTAAATACAGAAATATCTAACTTAACCCTGTCTTTGCCTCTTCCCATCGAGGGAAGGTGTTTATCTTTAGTTTCATTGTAAAAGTACCAGTGAACCTGAGGGTAGAAGTGGATATGTTAGTGGAAGATCCTTCATTTTAGCTGACACTTTCTTAGGACTCAAAAAGCAGGCCTTCAGGCAATAAACTTGTACTCTGACCTTTGATGAAAACTCAGTCAAAGCCCAAACATAGCAAAAGGGAAAAATAAATAAATAAATAATAATGGAAGAAATAATTGCCTTAGGCATAGTTATGGCGTCCCTAGAGACTCTGTAGTACCTGGAAACACCTAAGCAGGCTGTAGATGATGTTGTGTCTGTGTTTACTAACATTTCAAAATCGTCATGGATTCAACACCTAATAAGAGAGGAATGATTGTGTTCATTCTTACTATAAACTTGTTTTGTTTGTTTTTAAAATTAACTACTCTTTCTTTTACTTTCGATGGAATGTTATAGAGAGGGCATTCTTTTCTCCTGCTCTACCAATCTCAATGTTTGCTGAACTATTTTCAGCATATACTGAACTGTGAAAATATTAAAATAGTCATAATTTTGAAAACAACAGAGTAAAATATGTTATTAGGCTATATTTTATTTCCGACTTTAAAAAAATACCAAACACTGAGGTTTGAAGATTTCAGGAATTTCCTTCTTGCGAATGAAATATATGTTTATAGATAGTGCTGTTTTTTTATTCATAATGTACTCTAGTTGTGCTTACACACCTGAATAAGATTTTCTGTGATAAAAATGTTTACTTCTGGAAGAAATTACTTCTATAAATTAGAGTATTCATAAACTTTTGCTCTCAGTATTTTTTTCACTATTTTTACAATATATTTCTGGGTATTTTATTTTCCTGAACAAGCACATCTTTACATTTTGATTTAGAAAGAATAAAAAGCTAATCATGACATTAGATATGAGAAATGCACTTATTTGGATACTTGTATGATACATATACATATGAATTGTCAGCTTATAAAGTATAAATTATTAGAATTTTTAATATCTTTGATACATGATGAGTTAGATTTTTAATTGACCTGAACACTGTACAGTTATTATTAAAGGAAATAGATTCCTTACAATTATTTGACATGTATATTTAGGAGAAATATGTATATGTACATAATTAATATTTATACATCTATAAAGCTTAGCTGTGATATATCTTGTGTATTCACAAGTTTCTTTTTCAGACTTATTATGTTAGTAAGAGCTGTTTGAGAATTAAGGCTCTATTTGTATAATCGTTATCTCTGGGAGCCCCATCTGAGGTACTCATTCTTTTCAGCATGTACTCTACTCCAGGAGCACCCTGCTCATTCCACAATATATTCTCATTATGTGGAATCTCTGTCTGCAAATCCCAGGAGCTAGAACCTAACGGATATTTGCTGCCATCACTTGTTCTGTATTCCGTCACTGTCTTCAGTCTATTTCTGCATAGTAGCATGGAGTTTTATTTATATTCTGCTGATAAATTTTCTTCTTTTTCTCCAAGTAAGTTTTGTCTTATTGTTCATGTTTGTTTTAACATTAATTGGATAAAAATGCAAATTTGTTTTCATAATCCTGCCCTAATTGTAGAATCCTTAACATAAATAAATTTAATTTCCTTATATGTATAAAAAATTTTCAGAATTTCCAGAAAATATACAGCAACCAGGTATTTAGTCATCTTAATTACTTATAGGAGAAGTGGTAGCTAGAGGTTATGTAACTATTAAGCAGAGATTCCCATTTTAAACTAAAAAATTTCATGGATTTTTTCCCATTGGTTAACAAAACTAACCAATAAAGGCCTTAAAAAATAATAAAATGTACCCAATTTTAGAGAATAAAGTCAATTATTATTTAGGTTTAGATATTAATTTTTTAAATTTTTGCACATTAAATTCATTCTTTCTAGTTATAATTCAGCCTTAAATTATGCAAGTAAAAGAATCCTGAATTGCATTAAGAAATATTTAATGACTGAGTAGAATGACTTTTATTATAATTTTAGGAAATAAGATCTACATAGTAACATGATAAAAATCTTTAGTAACATTTAATTGCTATCTCTACAGCTTCGAAATACAACACACATTACATTTTCTGAACAATCAGATATTTATTCATAAGCTCTACTTTTGAGCATTTGGGGTGATATTTTTATTTTAAAGTAATTAAATCATCCTAAATCATTTATTAAAAATCAACTTTCCATATGTTGAGAGAAAAACAAATATTTATCATATTATGAAGGGAATGGGGACAGGAGTGCTATAGTAGAATCCAAAGCAATCTAGATTGGAGCCACGTTGGAAAGATAATTAAATTCTACTTAAAAGAGTTTAAACTTCAAGCTATTTGCTCTAAGAAACTAGGCTGAGTTTTTTTGAGTAATGAACTATCATATCTCTGCATTAGATATTTTCCATAGAAAATAGTAATACATAGTCTAACAACAGAGAACTGAATGATGGAATGGCAATGAAGGCATATTCAAAAACAGTGGCATTAAAAATTCATGGAATCAACTTTTAAAAATGATGCAATAGCTGTTCTTTGTTGTATCATAAAGCTTGCCTTTGACTGAAAGTAAAAGGAAAGCCTTAACATCTTCTTTTTGATGTTTACCAATATGACTATAGAAAATTAATAGCAAATAATCGAAGAAAGCTAAAATGTACTGAACACTATATGGCAGCCTAAATACTTTACTTATGTTGCTTCATTTTATTTTGAAAAAAAAAAAAGTTTTCAATAATCTATAATATCTTGCCTTTGCTTTAGAGGTTAAAAAATGAAATTAAAGATTATAAAAGTCAAGTTGCTTATTGAAGATACTTATACCTGGGCCCCACCTGCTTTCAAAGCCCATTCATTGTCTTACTCTTTGCTAAAGTGCCTCTCTGCAATTCCCCAAGACTTTGGCAAGATTATAGCAAAGACCATGGTTTCAGTCCATGTCACTTCAATTTTAAGTACTTTAAAAAACAGTAAGAATGGATTCTCTCAGATACATAAATTTAACAATTTCATGCTTTTATTTCAATATATGTGCATGTATGTTTTTGGCCAAACTAGCCTTTTCTCTCTTGTGTTACCCACTATACAGGACCTATTAACACATAAAACAGTGTTATTTTAACTAAAATAAACATATTAAAACTCCAAAATGAGCATAACGTAATCAAGAAAATAACATCCGTGCAGTAAATCAAACGACAATGGTATATCCAAATCTGATACAGAGATAAGGACAAGAAGGTATCATATTGGCTCAAAGATATATAATTTGAAATAGCACATGTATCATACCTAGTCTGTATAAAAGAAGGGAAGCGAAGCTGTAGAAGTTGTCTTTTCTGGTGGTAATTCTGCAATGTAAAAGTAAGTTTAAAACCTTATATTCTCTGAAGAATTCAGGACTACTTTATGTCATTGAAAATCACATTTACAAGAGACTAATTTTTCATTAATGTTAGGACTGTTTATGTCACTAAAACCTTTTTAATTCAGTTTTCAATTTTCATACATGTTGGACAGCTTCTCTCTCTTGAGTCTCAAAGTTTGTCAATTATCAAGAAATATAATTTCTCCTCAGATAATACTGGGGTCCAGAATAGATTTTCAGGATTGGTTTTGGTCTTCACAGTTCCTAGCAAAGAGGCACATGGGAGTCATATATCTGGGCACTTAGCACTTGTAAGATACTGAAAATATCGTTATTATTCATCAACATTTTTTTTTTTACCTTGGGATTGATTTTTTTAAGCAGAGATAAGTATCCCACAGACATATGACAGATAAAGCTGGGACTCGACTTCCTTTACACATGGTTATATCAGCTTCTGAATAGGCAGGAGAGAGAGAGTTACCTTCTCATCTCAGATTAGCCATCATCAGCTTTGACATCTAGCATCTCATTTTCCATGTCTTTAGTATAATTCTTATTATTTTTTTTCACCTACATAATTCTCAGTTTTCTCATTTATACGTCTGAGATAAATATGTCAGCAGTGTTATATACTAAGATAAATTATGTAACAGAATAGCTAGTATATTATAGTGTTTTTTATTAAATGCTAGATATATTTTTCATATTTATGAATGAGAAATTGTCTAAGAATAGTGAAATGGTTTCATTCAGGTTTGAAGAAATAGAATATATGTTCAATAAATACTAGTTATCATTCCTATTTTGTGTGTGCTCTTAAAGGAAATTGCATGGTCAAGTGATATTAAAAATAATAACTGATAAAATTACAGAATAAAGATAATATATATGACAGCCAAGTTCCATTACAGAAATCAAAATTTAATTAGAAGCAACAAAAAGATGAAAATTCACTGGTAACACATTAAGGGAGTTGCAAGAAAACTGTATAAATCAAAATATAAAATATGTAAATTAAAATTGATTTTAAAGAAGGTGAATGATAATGAAAAGAAGAGAAAATGAGTGGTATTGCTAAAGAAGAAATGATTATAAATATAAATTTATAAAGAAAAATATTAAAAGACAATATTCCCCGAAAAAGACCAAACTAAAATTTAATAGGGAACACTTAATTCTATTTTTTAAAAGACTCACACTTTAATAATTTAAATCTAAATAAGAAGTTTTGCTCATACACATAAGAAGAGAAAATAAGTCATCTTCACAGGTAGATTACCCATGAAGAAAAATGCTAGTTTCAGATTTATCAAAAATAACATTCAATGTCAGAACAAATTCAGTGTGGTCTATAAATTTTTATTATTTTATTTTACTTTACATTGTATTGTATTGTATTATATTGTATTGTATTGTATATTTTATGATATCTTATCAAAGGACCAAATCCAGAACTTGTAAGGAGCATAGAGAAGGTCAGTAAGACAAACTGGATTCATCTACTATAAAGCAAGAATGAGACAGTTTCCAGTTAGAAACACTGATGGACTAAGCAGCCCAGCTTCTGCAGATATAGAAGAGGGTGGCAGATCACAGAAAAGACAATAAAGAAAATTATCATATATTGGAGAGCAATTTTCCAAACAAAATCCTGCAGGAAATAAATCAACCAAAGTTCAAGTCCACTTAATGTAAGTCTAATTCCAGTACCTAGCAAGATCGACAGGATCAATGAAATAAAATCTCTCAGATTTAGGCTCAGTCCTGATAGCTTTAAAATGCTGGAGGAATTTTTAATTAATAATTTTCATCCTAGTTCATATATTAATCAAATGAAAAATGTTCTGAAGAATTAAAGAACTCAGGCAATAATACATCCGTCAATGCCTCTAATAAAACAAACAAACCTATCCATAACAATTAAAACAAGTCAGGTAACAAAAAGAACCAGCTGATCATGGTATCCATACAAACAAAAGATAATTCAAAATAAAGACCCAGAAACCATGCCACTTCCGAGACACTTGTTACTGATCCAATGGAATTTATTTAGTGACAATGGATTAATAATCTAAATCCTTTTTTATTTTTTTGAGATTATATAGCTTTAGGATATAGAAAAGTTGATAGACTAAAATCTGTGGACCAAATTTAGCTTGCCATCTAATATTTTTCCCTCTAAGCTACTATATTCATGGTAGTAAATTTTAGACTGTTATTACTGAAGGTCATACAGGTTTATGGAAAAGCAAAACAGTTTTATTTTGCCCATGTCAATTTAAGAATGACTAGTAAACATCAACATGACAAGGCAAGTGTAGAATTAGAAATATGAGTCTGGAATTTAAGGACAGTTCTTTCTTGTTATATAACTAGTGTTTCTTTAACTAACATGTTTTATTTTTCAGAATGTAATTTCCCCATATTATCATTTTAGATTTTTTGTTTTACTTTCATGGAAGTTTCATTTAAACTCAGCTAATCCTGACTTGACAAAGTTAAAATTGGTTATGAACCCAGCAATTTGACTTGGCATATTTAACAAGAGCAATAGATAAATCTTTCTGCCTGATTTTAGCACTTATTTTTAAAGAAATGCATTTTAAGTGTGACTTGAAACTAGTAGGGGAATTTTAAAATAAAAAATTAGGAAATATCCACCCAAATTATTACTAAACAGATTACTTTATGAGATTATAAACTTGATACAGGCATTAATCAAATCATCTTTAGAAATTTAATTTCAAAATTATTTTCCAACTATTTATTTTCCTACAACAGAATTTTAAATTAATTAATAGCATTGTTTCTAAAACTTTTTGGTCAAGATAATTTACAATTATTAAACCAAGGACCTATAATAACTTTCCATTTGGATAATATTTATCAATACTTACCATATTAAATATTTGTATATTAATATAACAAATAACAGTAATACAACCATTATATGTGAATACCATGGATATGAAAATTTCTATATTTTCCAATACAAATATTAGTGAGAAGAATGGCATCATTTTACGTTTTTACATTGTCTGGTTTAAAACAACTGAACTATCAAATCTACTCTACTTTATCTTTTGTAATGTCATAAGTCACGTAGAGCCTCTAGAAAACCTTATATTTTTCTCTTGAGACAATGAGAGTGAATAATGTCTTAGTGTCATTATACAAAAAGTTTTGAACTTGGACAACCCCATAAGTTCCTAGACTACTTTTAAGATCTCCAACGTATAACAATACATCATTCTTTCTTTGCTATTTTTCTTATTTTTTCCATTCTTATTCCTCACTTTTTTTTTTTTTCTTTTAAGAATTCAGTTCAACTTTAAAGTCTGGCACATGCTTGAAATGATCTCACCACTTTTGAGTCAACACCCTTAACCTTACCATGAACCTTACTAGAACTGAATGGAAATCGGGGATCCGTCATTTGTGGCTGTCAAGCCCAAGGAGATTTTTTGGATCTCCCAGGAAAGAATGCTGGCTTGTACTGTGTCTGTCTGTGTTTGTGTTCCTTAAATTTGAATAACCGAATATTGCCAAGTGGAAAATTCCCATAGTATTTATTATAATAAAGTAACTTTCTAAATTGTGTTCAAGAAGGAGGGAAGATTTACAATTCTATGTATAGGTTCTCCACGAACAAACAACAAAATGTTTGTGGTGATTTTTCAGATCCTTCTCTTTCTCTCATTTTGTCTCCATCACCACTAATTTCTCTCTTTCATAAAAGAATTATGAGTAATTATGAGTAAGAGAATTCCAATAGCAAGTAAGAAATGCACTACGTTGAGAACTGTTTTAGAAACTGCACAGCCTTGAGGCAACATGGAAGGAATCAAGATAAATAAACATAGTCCATTCTGCTAAAATGCTTTTATTAAAACCACAAATTTGTTCCCTCATGATTGATATATTAGTGAAAACTGTGAATGTAATGGGAATTTTGTGTTGGATTATGCATGATTTAATTTGTGAGAAATATTTGGTGAACACAGAAAACGGCTCCCAGCTGAACCCAACTGCGTAGGAAAATAAAAACGCATACGATTCAAACATCTACCAGCTACTTCGGTTCACCACATGCGTTAAACTACAAGGTTCATTTTTCTTTGCTTTCACATTTGTGAATATATATCTAATTTTTTTCAATAACCCAAACATGTTTTAGTGTCCTGACTAAAAACCACCAAGAAGTAGAAAAACAGCAAGCAACTAGAAATGCAGTTTTAAACGAACCGAAATAAAAAATAAAAATTCATCTTACTGAAAATATTTTCCTGTGCAATTTACATAAATTTGTATAGAGTTGTGGTGTGTGTGTATGTGTATATTCTGTAGGCTGGTACTATGTGTACTTGATTTCCCTTACATAAATAATCTCACAGGTATTTTAACATACATAATGGATGTCATTCTCGTGTGAGAGACAATTTTATGTTTGCTTTTCACCATTTCAGTGGCTATTGATTAAAAGAAACTGGCTGCCAGAATTTCCAACAGAGTAAAACTAACTCCACTTCTTTCCTAAGGCTGACCCACAATTGACAAGTGTCACATGATATTGTGAGTGGAACCAGTGCTCTATACTTATGATGAGATAAAACCAAATATAAATTTTGCTTGAATAGAACAAAAAAAATGGTACTTTTTCAGAGTTTTTTACTAATAATTCCAGCTGGTTTCATGAAAAAAAATATATATGTCATTAGGAAATCAGTAAGCTGTCAATAAAGAGTGGTTAGGAGAGTGAACACACTCGATATTCTTTGTTATTATATTTGCCCTTTGCCCTATCGATTTGAAGATATTTCAGAAATATTAGATTGCCTGACACAATAATTATCTCACATTGATTTATGCTAATGTTTAGCATACCTTATTCTATAAATGAAAGTGCCCTCCAACCACTCTCAAAAGAGAGAAAAAAATGAAGGTGAGTTAGTAAATTGGGAAATCGTGAGTTATCAACATGACTGATTCTCAGCACATTTTTGTTCTTTTCGTATTACTCCACTCTTGACAAAAAGAATCACACGCAATAGTAGTCACCCCAAAAGAAAGCCCAGTATGCATGAATTCAATGCTGTAAAATTTAGCCTTTCTCATTATTTAAGAATCTCATTTTACTTGTTTCTTTTTTCTGATCATGATTCTTTCCTCCTCCTTTCAATCCACTGCAGGGTACACAATAATTATAAATAAATATTTGTTGAATGAAGTGCTAGACATGCCACTTGCCTATTCCCTGTCCCCAGAATGGATTCCTAATTAAAACAAAATTATAACTCCTGACTTTCATATTTTGTTTTCTGGGTAACCAAGTTGCTCTCTCTAACATGGTACACCATAACATTTTCTATTAAGTAAGGTAAGCTACATTTAACAAACATTGGTACCTCCTTGTGTTAGTTGTTCTCAATAATCAAAGTCCTTTGATTGAACCCAATTAACTTTGACAACACTAAACAATAAAAATGTATGAAAAATTTCAACCCTAGGCTTATTTGGAACTGCTCTTTTGCCCTTTCCAAAACAAATAACAAACTTCCCTAGAAATCATTTCAGTAGTTGCAGGTCATATGTTAACTGGCTGAAAGCTATAATTAATAAATGTCTAAAAGGCACAATAGATAAAGTAATTAATAATATCAACCCAAACTTTGAGTAAGTATGAAAATGGAATTGAGAAAATGTGGAAACTACTGCTAATATAAAACTTCCATTTTGGGCAAAATGTTGTAGTTAACCCGTGTCTCAAGGCATGCTTTACTTTTTTCATTTTTTTCCTACCCATTTATTTAACCACCCAATTAAGCTGAATTTGGACTTTATTTCTTTGTCAATTTTAGTTTCAGTCATTATAGAAAAGAGTGTGTAATGATTGCACAAGATCAAATTAAGCGGTTTAAAAATCAAAGACAAAAGAATATGGTATTTTGGTAACTTTTTAAATGTGTTTCCATTTTATGAGATGTAGTAAAGGACAAGTTGATATGCAAACCCTTAGGTAACTTAAGTTTATTCCTTGTAGGGACTGGAAACTCTCCAACACTTTTTCTATGTCATCAGAGGGTGTAACATTGTAATGTCATATTTATTAAGAATAAAAAAGAAACTTAAGGACTCAAATATCACTTAGCGGCAAAAGTGTAACTGTTCTGCTGTTTAATGGCAGACTTTTGATTACTCTTTAATTTTCAATAAGGTAGAACTTTTAAAAACACAAACACAATGATGACCGTGCCATATAAGCTAAAGAATTTCAATCTCACTATATAAGAATAATCAGCATAATTCTTTTGGAACTAAATCTAGGAATGAAACAGATACTCTAAGGAGATGCTGATATCTCTGGTCAATTCATTTTCCCCCTATTAAGAAAAGATATACTGAGTTGTTGACTCAGCAACTCATCACTGGCAAAGCCTGGTCAGTATATTTCATTCTAATTGTTTTGCTTTTACTGTAGATACATTTCTTTCTCTCATTGCCACTTTGGCATGTCACTTGTCCCATCACTCACTTAGGCATAACTGTGCTTGTTAAGCAATCATCAGAGTAAAATCAATACTAAGCATTATGCTCCCTGCACTATAAAAGGAAGAGTGGTATAGAGCTAATCAAACAAAACTTGGTGATGTTTTGACCTTAAGTCCAAAGGTTTTTCAGGGCAAGGCAAGTTGCTTAAATGTCATGTGGCACTAGATTTCCAATCTCCTTGCCTTTATTTATGCCCTTTGATGCTCCACTATTTGTCATCTACTCATATTTATTGTGCAATCCCAGGTGCCTGACATTGCAATAAGTGGTTTGAGATTTACAGTTTTTATTTGCTCCTTGCCCTTAAAAGGCAGTTTAATGGGATGAACAAACACAGGCAAAAAGATTATATTGCTAGGTTCATATGTTTAGAATGGAAAATAAACAAATGAGAACAAAAACAAACCATTTACAAAATAGGAGTGAGGACTGGCTGAGACTTTCAGTTAAGGCTGAACCAGCTGGGAACAATACACAGGTAGGATTTGTTATGAGATAAAAAATGATCATTGCCACAGAAACAAGTGAACCATTTGTTACAAACATGGAACCGCAGAGTACACCTGAATACATAAGAAGATATATTTTAGGTAGAATGAATAATTCACATTTAATCTAGCAGGGAAACAAAAACAGAATTAAATTGCCAACTTCATAGAGTTTTTAAAATTTTAATTATATGTATATGATATGCTAAAATTAGATATCTCAGATTCAAGAACTATAGTAAACACTGCTAATCTCTTTTGTTTCTAATATCCATTTGTAAAATTAAAGTACATTTGATCAACTCATAGCAAAAACTTACTTAGAAGCATGGAGAGTACTAAGATCCAGCTTTTCTTTAGACATCTTGATGCAATTAAGATGACATCAACTACTGTCTTCTGCAATTTGCTATTTTTTTAATCTCTGCCACTTCACTCTTAGTGAAACTCAATTCATTATTACTATCATTTTAAATTTAAGTGACATAAAACATACATATATAAAATATGTAGTTATACAAATATACATATATAAATACATAAAGATATTCTGAGTGTAGAATTATACAGATACTTAATATGAATTATATTTAAACTCCACGGTCGCAAAGCAGACAGATTTGATATTACATGTTAAATCCACCACCAATTAGTTGTACAATCTTGAAAAAATTGTTCAACTTCTCTAAAGCACCATTCTTTCATCCATAAAAGAGTAATTTCCATAATACCTTTCTCCTATGGCTGTTTTGAGGATTGAATGTGTTGATTTCAATAAATGAAACCAGAAGAGTGTCTGGCACATAGTTAGTCCTAGTCTGTTTGGGCAAGTATTTCAAAAATAACATAAACTATGTAACTTCCAAGAAACAAAATTATTTATCACAGTTCTGAAGGCTGGGAAGTTCAAGATCAATGTGGGGTAGATTCGGTGTCTGGTGAGGGCATACTTCTTAGACATCTGTCTTTATACTGTAACCTCACATGGTGAAAGGAACAAGAGATCTCTCTAAGATCTCTTTTTTAAGGGCACTGATCCCATTCATAAGGGCTTTGTTCTCATGAACTAATCATGTTCCAAAGGCCCTCCCACCTAATATCATCACACTGGTCATTAGAATTCAACATAAAAATTGTGGGGTGGGGAAGTACAAATACTCAGTCTGCAATACTTTCAATAAATGTTAACAATTTGTGATATTATTATCTGGAATTTGTTCATTACTTTTATATCATATTGTTATATGCTATGTTATCACATTTTGATATGATGTCAACTACATATATCACCATATATCAACAGTATTTTCAATGACGATATCAGGATGTATGGTAGGACTGGAAGAAGTAGTACTATGGTTGGCAGGCTGTAGTGTTGGAGATTAAATCCCTGGGTTTCTAAAAACTGGCAATCTATCTTACTTTTTCATTTGATACAAGATGCCTTGATTATTCTTGTTGTATCTGCATGCCTAATGCTTTCTCTAATGCCCAGAAAATTTGCTCATGATTCTCTGTCACGGACTCTTCAATCTCCATGCTGCCACCAAGATCATCCAACATCCCTATTTCCTAATCCACTCTAGTACATTGTGGGAATTATTCCTGTCCATTTTAATGATCCTAAAGTCGATGACTATACACCATGTTTGCTTATACCCCTAAGTTCAGGCTGCTAAAATAAAATAACCATAGACTAAGCAGCTTATAAACAGAAGTTTATTTTTTACAGATCTGGAGTCTGGAAGTCTGAGATTAGAGTACCAGCAATGTCAGGTTCTGATGGGAGCTCTCTTGTGGAATGCAGATAGCAGATTTATCTATCATTGTATCCTTTATGGTGGAAGAGCTAGCTAGCTCTGTGGCCTCTTTTACAAAAGCACTAATCCCATTCATGAGGGCTCCATCTTTATTACCTAATTACTTGCTAAAGATCCCACCTCCAACTATCGTCACATTAGGATGAGGGTTTCAACATATAAATTTTTCTTGGGGAGAGGAAGGACATAAGCATTCAGTTCACTGCAAATCCCAAGCACTTCTCAAAACAATACTGGATTATAATCATTACATAGTGATACCTACTCCTGCCTGTAATTGTATGAATGCATCCATTTTATTTTTTCCCTATTACGAAAAATTTTCCAATGAATAGCCAAGTACACATCTCATTGTAGAGGGTAACCAACAATTTCCATTGAGTTTATTTCTAGGAGTGATGTAGGTAAAATCCAGATATTCAGATTTTCAGTTTTACTAAGCATTGGCAAATTGCTTTCTAGAGCAGTTGTAATATTTCTATTCCTACATTTAATGTGAATTATGTAAGGCTTTAACAATTTCAGAGTAGTTTTTCTGTAAATTCCAGTTAAAAATCAGGCAGAAATAATTTTGTGAATAAAGACAGATGAGATAATATAGGTATGGTGGAGTAAATTAATGCAAGGTTTTTAATGTCAGGCTTATAAATTTAGATATTACTACAAGGTTTTTGACTTATATAAATAAGAGAGACATACTGTGTCATAAAATGGATGTAATATAAAAATAAAAAAAGCCAGATCCAAGAGTTTATTAACAAATATATAGTAACAAAAATCCAGATAGGAAATTAAAATACCCTAGACAAAATTGAGTATGAAAATAAAATACCCTAGACAAAACTGGGTCTGTGCATATGAGCATGTGTTGAATGGGAATGTTTTAGGCAGACCTGGTGCTAGTGATGGTGAAGTGATTTTGATATTGAGGACTAACATTTATCAATATCTACCATGTGCCACTGCTGTTAAGTTGATTTTATGTTGCTTTATTTCCAATATCTTGTTTCTTCAGATAAAGAAGCTGAGGTTCAGATATGCAAGAGTGCAAAGAAGAAGAATACGTTTTTTTGTTTTTTTGTTTTTTTTTTTCTGCAACAGTGTCTATATGATATTAGATAAATGCTCTTACCATTGACAGGGATGAAGATATGGAGAAGAGGTTCAAGTTTGGATATACTGAATTTAGTTTCAGAGAGGATATGTTTTCTTAGTTATCAGAACATCTATTCAATTTCACATTGAATGAATCCCCTAAAGGATTTAGATATGCCCATTCAGCTCTGAGCATTCTTATTGGAGAAGAAGTAGAACCATATTTACTTTGAGAAAGATTATGCTCAGTTCACTGTTTCTTATCAAAATATTACCAACAATCTAACTAGAAACTGAGAAAAAAATGGAGTAACAGCAGATGGATAAAAATCAAGAGTATTTAATATTTAAATGTATAGAATTATGCTCCCCGAAATAAATTATATATAATGCATTTTAGATTCATTTTGTTTTATAATTCATATTCTTGATTTCAATGAAAAAAACTGACTTTCAGAAAACAGATTTTTGCCGTATATCACGTCTGTAATTTGTACTACTTTTTCCACACTGTTAACTTTGAAAGACAAAGTGTTATTTCCTAGGATTATTAATAATACAACATATACAATTGTATTGTTAAGTTCATCTAGCATGAAGAATTCACTAAAAACTTCAAACTGGGATAATCTGCTACAATTTATGTTCCTTTCTATACCTGATATATATAATTGCAAAGGTTCACATGTTAATTCAATCATCCATTTTTATTGCTATTAATGCTTGGCACAGAATCTGTCACTTGAATATTTTTACTGTATATGTATATGTATATATACACACACACAATTTTTCTAGTTTTTCACTCATATTTTTAATGGATAATTACAAAATCTCCACATATACTTCATTCTCTAGGCATTATAAAACTAACATTTGCTAATCTTTATATGTGTTCCACTTTAGCTCTAACATTTAAATTGACGATTTCTCATTACACAAAAATTAATATATGCCATATTTTTTCGTTTTTTCATTCAACATATTTATTGGGCCTACACTTTATGCTAAACACCTTCCTGGGCACTAACAATACACAAATGAATAAAATTCCTTACTTACTGGGCTAAATGTTTAAAAGAACAGATACGCAAACCATTAGTTATGATAGAATTACTACAAATTTTGAATCAGAGATAAACAAATTGCAATGGATACATAGTAGAGCAGAGAACTGAGTCTATAGAGGGAAGAATAGGAAAGGCATGAAGCAAGAGTTAGTATGAGATAGCAATAACATGACCTTTGTGTCATCCCTTCTCTCTCCAGTATCCACCATGTTGACTCAGACATGTGGTCTCACCAGGTCCCAACACGTGCTTCACTCAAATGAATCTGACATGCAAGATCTGTCATCTGTAAAGTGAAAAGCATTAAGACTGTGGCTTAAAAGCACCTGGATGCCATCACAGATAAAGGCTGAATGTACCAAACATTATATAAGGTATTTAAGTTAGTGGTGGGGAGAGACATAAAAATTGTTTGGAAACCAGATAGTAAAATATATTATTATTGGATAATTAACATAAAAACAGAGACTAAATATCAGTGGTTAATGTCTTGTAAGCAATAAGACGTGGGACAGACTCCTTCGAATGAGACAGTAGTGAGGTGTATTATCAGGAATCATGGTAGTCAACTATAGTCAAAGGTTAAATAAGTTTTAAGGCCATCATAAAGTCAGAAAGGAAAAATGGCCTCTTAAAACAGTAAGAAATTTGATTTTATTCTGAAGTCATTACAGGCTGCTAAATATATGGAAAGATTTTTGTTATTTAAATTGTATTTTATTTTTATTAAATAAGATTTCTAAATAAATAGAAATTTACGAGTGAAACAAAGAGGAACTGAAATATGTACAAAATTTAAGGTTAAATATATTTGCTGTTACCTAGCAAATAAATGACAAATACATAACAAATAAGTGCTTTGCCAGTTTTGTTATGTTTAAAAAATAACCTTTTTAAAAATAAACAAAAAAGGTTATTTTCTTGATGCTTTGTAATTTTTTTTGAAGACTATAGTGAAGTAATCAAAGTCATCATTGTGTAAACATTTTCCTTAATATTACAAAAGCATGTGGAAGAGTGAAAAATACCTTGAAAACAAATTTTTCTTTTTATTATTTTATTTCTATTCAATTATTTTATTTGAGTGAAACAAGAATTGATTTGTAGCTTTTAGAGAGATAATCATCTAAAAGAGGTTTTCCTGAGGGGGAAAAAAGAAAGTATAAAACCTTTGGCGATGTGGTGGAAATGGATTTGTTGTAAACAAGAGCTCCAGACTGAGAGAGGGGAGTCCTGGGTTTGCATTCAGACTCAGTCACTAGTTATGTCGCTTAATTCAGTTCCCATACTTAGAAACATAAGTAGTCCAAATGAAATCAAGGATTTTTGTTTGTTTGTTTTGGTTTGCTTGTTTGTTTTTTAGATAAATGATTTCAGAGTTCGCAACCTGAAGGCTATTTGCATCCTAACAGTGTTTTAGAAGACTGAGAAGGGTTTAAAAAACAAAGGAATAAATCTCTAATAATTGAGTTTAGAAACCATAACAGGTTGCAGGGTATAAATTTTGGGTACTTGGCCTTCCTGGTACTCATAAAATAGCATCATATAGATGGTCTTTGGGTCCTGCCTACTTATTAAGGTCATTCCTAATAATATGAAGCATGGCTCATCATAAATTAAATTTCAAAAGCAGTTGCTGGCAGCTGGAAGTCATTTTCAGGCATCTGTTTAATACAAATCACTCTTCAAGTTAATCTAATAATGAAATTATTATCGTTTAAACCTCCTTATTAGTAAATAGCCAAATAATTTGCCTGTTATGACACTAAGGAAAAATAAATAGTAAGATTTTATTGCAAATGTTTTTATATTGGAAAAAGTAACACAGAAATGTCTAAAGAATGTTTCAAACAACTGTAAAACTACTGTCCAGGATTAACTCATATTTTCTTTCGAATATTAACATAACAATATTACATGCAAAATAGGCTGAATCTCCAAAACTATTACATACATTTTTTTAGCAGAGACAATTTCTATCAACAATTTTTATATTTTTATATTTAATTTTTAATTTTTAAATTTTTATTATTTTTATATTTAACTATAAAATGCCTAGAAATAGACTCATGCACAAATGGTAATTTGCTATATTACACAGTATGTCTTACAAATTAGGAGGAGAAAAATGGACTCTATGTGAAATCACATTGGGACAACATTTCTCCTGGTGAAATAGTAGCTCACTACTAAGGGTCAATAATTTGAACTGCATTATAATTATGCATTTGAAAAAGAAAACTTTAAAATTATTCAAAATAAAAAATAAAGGTAATGAAGTTAAAAAATGTAACTTATCTCTGCATTTGTAGTTGGAAAAAATTTCTTAGACAATTCAAAAAACCAAACCACACAATATTGATCAATGTGATCACATAAGAAAAATTTAAAACTCAATACAATTTTCAACATTAATTTTATTAAAAATATTTTACATATATGAAAAAGACAATGGTAAGAAAGTCATATAAGGAAAACCACCGTATCCTTTGATAACCTAATAACATCTTTATATAGACTAAAGCTTCTCCTTTTTCATTATGTAGCAGGAAGCATTGTAATATTGGTGAAATTTCTTAATCTCATAATTAGCTTCCTCATTAACAAAATGAGTTTAAAAACAATCTCACCAATTCTTGTGAGGATTAAATGAGATAAAGTATACAATGCTTGATATATCTTAGTTTTCATCCAGATGGGTGTAAAGCACTGTTAAGAGGTGTAAGTTCTATAACTAAAAATATCTTGAACTATGAGTATATATTGGCTGCTCATTAGGCTTGTGTCTACTCTTTAAAAGTCTGGACTCCTAGCTAAATATCAATGTGTAATTTTTTCAGCCTGACCACAGGAATTAGAGAAATTCTTAGAATTAGAGAAATTCTTTCCCTGGCAGGCCTCAATGAGAGAAGGCTACTCTCCCCACAGCAACCTGATGCACAGCCAGTGCCTTACGGTCTGAAAGAAGTTGCAGCCTAAGACTCAGACCTCCACGAAGAGTCATGGTTATGCTTTTCCATATATGCATTCCAGCCCAATGACTTTCATTTCTAAGTCTCTTTCTCTGAGATCGTGGAAGGCCCTCTTTCAGAACCTCTACCTAGGCCTCCTGTGATAGAGGGAGAAAGGGGATGAGGGCAAACCATTGAAGAGACTTTTCTTCACACGGGCTCAGTACTTTTCTACTCCTAACTCTCCGTCCTTGTCCTTGTTTTCTCCCATATGAAGGTCTGAAAAGCTACCAGGGCCTTTAATTTGGGGCTCCCTCAACAGTGAGAAGACTCCCACATCTACACTGATGTACTTGACTCTCCATTAGAGTACTGTTCCATGGTGAATATGGAACAGGAGAAGTCAATGCTTTCTCTGGTTTAGACTTGTACTTAGACCATCACAGTAATTGATTAATGGCTTAACTCTTTCAGAATTTTTTTTTATGTTCTTTTTATTTTTCCGCTTTTGGCCTAGGACTCATGAAGTTATTTAGAACCTTTAATTGTATTTTTCTATAGCCAATCTAAGAATCATATTGACAAGCAATAGAAATACAAATTCAAAAGTATTAATTTCATAATAATAGGAAAAAGACATTATTTAGGATCAAAAAGAAATCCTTCTCCCTCTTGCTCCTTATCTATCAATCTATATGTCTATCTAGCTATCATCTACCTGTCAATATATATCTATCTACCCAATTAATTTACTTTATAAGCTTACATGTACTTCTTGAAATTTTTAAATTTCTGTACATAATTAAAGTTAATCAGGAGAACAAGTTAAACATTCTTTATAACAGGAACACCCATACAATATATGTACATGCATATACATAAATACATACACATATATAAACATGGAAAATAATCTATAAAATTTGGAGCCAGAAAATTTTGGTGTGAGGCCCATGTTAGCTGTCCTACTTTGGAAACTGCATAGCCTATCTAAGGTGCAGTTTCCTTATTTGAAAAACTGGAATAATGATATATCACCAACTTTGTATAATTAAAGAATTAAATGAGAAAATGCACACCAAGTATTATCATGGAGGTTCAGGAAGTTATTTCCATGTTAGCCATAAATCCAAATACGTATCTGTTATAAAAACAAAGAATTACATGCTGTGTCATGAATGTTTTCTGTAACACTTTATTTCCTTGTAAATTACTTCACATCATCAACTCTAGATGTCCCAGTTGATTTGTCCGTCATCTCGGATCCATCAAGTGTAAGGTTTAACCTCCAGAAAGATGGAAGGGCCAGAGTTCAAAAACAGGAAGTTACTGGATTGCTCTAAGCCCTGGTCAAATCACAGAGGGTAGCAATCAATGGTTTGTTTGACACATCAACACCAATGAGTAAAATAGGCAAACCAACATGTTTATCTGGCTGCAAAATCAAGTAACTGCACTTCTGATTCTCAAATTGTGTGCCAAGGCATGCTGGGGAGTCACAGAAGGGTCATGGGGTATTTTAAATTTTTGAGAGAATCACAGTGACACTTATCAGAAACTACGCATATTACCATTATTGTTTTGGGGCTAATATATTTGTTACAAATTTCTTTTTTGCTTAGTAGAATTGTGAAAAATTACTGAAAAACTAAAGGTGATCTGAATCAAGAAATTTAATATAAAAAGTATCATAAGAAATATGTATCATCAGGGATGCAAAACCCTGGATGGGCAAGGTTATGATTTTACAAGCAGGTCAAACTACTTTTTAAATTATTTTCTCACTTCTTTTTCTGACTCATACTCCTATTCCCCCAGTTTCTCAGATTTTCCTCAAAAAAACCTGAGAAACTGAGGGAACAGAGGTAGACCCAAATAGACTACATGTGACTCTATCTGTAATATAGGTCACACCAGTTGCCTATAGTTTTTTAGATTAAAATGCCATCATCATAAGGTGTGGTGATCATGATATAATTTTCTTACAAAACTAAATCCCTCTAGATCAGATTAATTTGGGGATGATGGCTTTATTTACTTTGGGAATATTTAAAAACATAAAAACTAATCTAAAATATCCCCACTGACTCTTTTTTCCTATATCTTACTAATTAATTTTTAATTTTCTCTCATCAAAATCTGGATGTCATAACCAATTTCTTTAAATTTATTAACCAAATTCTGTCATTTCCTTCTCCTATATCACAGATCATCATCTCCCAATTCCTGGATTCCAACTCATCACTATTTCCTCTCAAAAAGTTCTCTTTACATGTTTTTCTAGAGTTTATCGTATTATAAAATGAGTCATTTTATAATATTTCCATCTGTCTTATTGCATTTATTTTACCAGTATATTATGTTGCTACTATATTATGATCATAAAAACAATCTCTTATAATATTTCTTTGTAATAAATTGCAGAAAATATAAAGTGGCCTAATCACATCTTCTCTAAGTTGTCATCTTTTAAACAGGTCCAATTGTTATTCCCAAAGAAATCTCTTAAATTCTGGAGATATTTCATCTGTTCAATTTTTTTTAATTGTTAACATATTCTCTAGCCATATACTTACTTTGTGATTTGTTTTCTCCTCTAGTAACTGTATTGGATGGTTACTGTGGAGTTTTGTGTAAGTCATATTCTAGTAATTCTTCAAAAAGAACTTCTATTTGCAAATGGTAATTAGGTAGAAGATTTAGTTGTTTCATAGAATCTTGTTCTACCTAACTCTAAACTAAGAGAGGTTGCTGATGTTGGTTTTGGGGGCCACCAGTGCCTTCTTTGAGTGATCTCAAATTTGCTATTTAGAGTTACTCTTACAGCTCACTATATGGACACACATAATAGGTGCTCTCTCATCCCCAAAGAGATCAAATCATAGTCACATATCTCTTGTTAGCTTACTCATATCTAGTTATTATCTTGATCCATCCACAGGTTGCTTTCAGTTCTGTGTACAGTGGGGTTAGTCTCAGGCAGCCCAGTGTTAAACACATATATTCATAAGTTTCTTATTTAAAATGCATCACTACAAATACTTATCTAGAAAGTACTGTGTAGGGCACAGTAATCCCCACCAAGGTATTTTGGACACATTGTGAAGGGCACTCACCTATCAACAATGTCAAGCTCTCACACTAATAATGTTCTCAGAGTTTTCTATCTGGGTAGACAAGGTATAAGTTACCGTAGTAGTCTAGCAACAAAGAGCAAACCAACCGCCAAAGAACAGGTAGAACAAACACAGTTAAGGATAATCACAATATGATATTTTTAAATCACTATAGTAAAGTGGAGGCAATTAATCTCCTAGCTTTTATCCTGCTCTTTCCTATGTCCACTGATTTTAATTTCTGGTCTAGTATTATCAAGGAGAAATCAATACAACAATAATTCTAATTATAGCTAAAAGTAGTACTGTTTACTATAATTCTCACTCAACTGAACTTATTATCTAAAGTACAAAGGAAACTATAAATGTGGCAGATGTTTTCTACTGTAATGTGCTAACCATTCATAAAATTATAATTACTACCATCTTTCTGTCATCCATATAACTTCTTGTTATTTGGGGGAACTTCTCCTGAAAAAGACCTAAATTGCATTCAAATTTTTGTGCTTATTAACTAACGTTTTAAACACATCACAGAATAGCAACCTATTTATACTATGCTATACTTTACTACCCATATTTAGACACAACTCTTCAGTAATTGAGATACCACATTTGCCTCTGCAAACTGATATCAATGATATTATAATTTAAGAAAATAATATAGGCATATAAACATAATCAGTGTTGCTAATAACATCTAACACTCATGCTTTAAAATAATACTAATAATACCAATAATAATAATCCACAGAAGGCTGAAGGCAAAAGAGAGGCACATTTGTATATCAAGCACAAGATACTCAGATCCTCAAAGTTTCTACCAATCTAACAGAAATCCACAAATATGTGATAGTTGGACTAATTATTATTTTTTTTAATACATCACTAAATTGATTAGCATTATTTGGGATGGCAAATATGAAGCATTTAAAGATAGGCCAATGGAAACTCTGGAGAGAGTCCTGCATTTAATAAGAATGAATAATAAGAAAGACTTGTATTATGCAACAGCTTTGCAGAACATCTCTTACCTACTGACACAAGAAAACGAATAGAAAAGAACAACTTTAATATCTTCTTCAATATTGAAAAATACAATAAATTCTTTTTCCTTAGATAAAACTCACAGATTTTATAAAATTTGCTTAAGAGAATAGAATCAACTAATTGTACAATATGAACAGTGATACATAAAACAAACAAACTTGTTATCCACAAAACTGCTAACGTGTTTGGTTTCTTAGAGCTTTATGAATTTGAAAGTCATGCTTTGCCTTAGAAGATATAATCAAATATATTTTCACAGAAAAAGTAACAAGTTTGCATACTGTGAAGACATATAGAAAGGCTTAATCATTTAAGGCAAATCACAATTCTACAAGTTTAAAATCAAAATATATTTTTGTCTCAAATTGTGAAAATTCTGTGTCTTTCTATATTTTCTTTACTTTCCACCTGGAATTTTAATGGATTCTCATATGCCAAGTGGGGGCATAGCTGTTTAAATTCTCTGGAAGGTTCATAATTAAAGGCTGTCTGTATCTCTTGCTCACTCCTTTCTATAGTCACTGTGGCAGAAATATACAAAGGGAGCCAGAGTGTGAAGGAAGAGTCTGCAGGTTTAAAGAAAGCTGTCTGAAATTCAAACTCTGCATACGTACAAGTCTTATCAAATGCATTAAACTGTTCCTTAAAAATGACAAGGAACTATTCCTTATCAAGTATGATAAAAAGACATGGGCATTTCCAATGAGAAAGGAATATGTTTCCCACCTGAGACATCTAATCTTTTCTTAGAATGTTTCTAAGAACATGACCTGGATAACTGGACAGATAGTTCTCCAGAGACTATCAATTATTATAGGAAGAAACATACAGGAGAGTAACACTGGGAAAATAAAGAAAACTCACATTCAGTTTCAAACTTACTTATTAATAGTAACAAACACTACCATCAAGAAAAAGAAAATTAATATTCTCTTGTCTTATCAAACTTGCATTCCAGCTATTATATTTGAATCCTAGTCTATCAAAGGGTGTGGGATAAATTATATAAAGTCTCTATGGCATAAGTTAACAGACTTTGGAAAACCGCTTTACTTCTGTGAGAATCAGACTCTCATAAGCACAATATACATTACTTTTTTCAGCGGGATATTAGATTAAAATGTGAAAATATATACACTTCTCAAAGAATAAACTATAAATACATAGCTGTTAGATTTCTTTATTCTTGAGTAGACTTTGTAAGTCCCTCCTGAAAATTAATTTCTCATTTTGAAAGCCCACTATTAGTCAAATAAAGATGCTGATGCACTACCAAATAAAATTCACCAGATAGGAGTGCCTATATAGGCAGCAAACCAAACAACTAAATAGTTTGTAAGGCACATTGCCATTTAAGTAATGAGAAATACACTAAATTTCAAGCCATAAAGCAGTGATTTTTAATGCTTTTTATGGCATATATTTTGATGTGAGAGTCTGATAAAAACTACAGACTTCCTATTAAAAAATGTGCTTTCCTAGATTTATGAATAAATTTTCTTGAAATTCTAATTTCAAGTCACCTTTGAAGCCTAATGATAACAAATAACCTTCCAACAAAGGTGTGGTATGCACACAACCTCATATCTATTCTAGGTTCCATTATTAAAATGGAAACATGGACTATAGGCTAATGGTTACCAGATGGTAGGGGTTGAGGGGAGGGGAGAAGTAGATGGAGTAAAGGGGGTCAAATATGTGGTGACAGAAAGAAATCTAACTATGAGAGGTGAACATGGAGTGTAAATATACATATGCCTTACTGTTAAAGTGTACAGCTGAAACTTATTGGATTTTATTAACCAATGTCACCATTAAATAAACAAACAAACAAATAAAATGGAAACACGTGCGAGTCCTTTTTTCCAATTCTTTTAAATTGGTAACTTTGAAATGAGGCCCTGTTAATTATGTGTTATGTTCACAGGAGTAGTATGAAAGTGTTAATGATCACAAATGCTTAAAGAATTTTAGAAAGTATCATTCTAACCTTTTATATAACTACTTTTATTTCTCTAGTGTCCACTATGATTCTGCCATTATAGCAATTAAATCATACCTTGGAAATTATTGTTCACTTATAAGTATGATTATTTCAATATTAAATATAGTAATCAGAAATTAATTTACCTAAATGACCTCCCAAAGGTTAAATTTGTGCTTCTTCCTCACCCTGACAAAAATCACAAACTCACAAAAGTTTAAGAAGCATCCCCTGATATAATTAAAACAGTCTGATATAATATGCATTGAAATAACTTTCTAAACCCAAAGCAGAGCTGCTCCTGCCTGGAGTACCAAGTCTACAAACTGAAACTTAGATAACTTATGTGATCCCTACAAGTGCTCTACCTGACTAAAAACTCAGGATATTGAGTGAGCTAATCCTGAAACGTCAAGCCAACTCTGCCTTCTCACCTCAAACAAGGTTGCCTCTGTGACCCCCGCCAATTAGATATTTTCTATTAGTCTTTTCTTTATTCTTTATTCTTTACCCCATAAAAGCTTCCTGCATTCTGCCCCATTTTGCAATTCTCCAAAAGGAGACTGTCTACTTTATGAAATGTTAATGTGTGTGTGTGTGTGTGCGCGCGCGTGTGCATGTGCCATTTTAATTGTCTTTCATCATTTTTAATAGTTTCTGGAGATGAGGATGGGATTCAAAGCTGACTGCTGAAGACATGAGAGATCAGATGCACAGGCGAGGTACCTGCTCACCTCTTTAAGATCACCCTTCTTCTAGTCATTACAGAAGACCATGGGTAAGTCACTCTTAGATGTGAGCTCCACTTCCTTGAGTGTAACTCTCCAATTCAAACAAACTTTATTAAAATACATATGCCAGAAAGTCTCTGAGGTTTCAGAAAGGTTCCAGGATAGTTATTTTGGGAGTCTGCAATAGGTGGCAGCCATCAGGAGTCTCACAAAATCTTGAAGCAAGTTCTCAGCATAATCTGCCAGGGGACTTGGGATGCCATTAGAGTACCCATCACTATAAATGAATCTTCTCATGAAAGCAATAATAGGTCTATTGCTAATGGGAATCTCAAAAGTCACAGTCATAGAAAAGTGCACAGGTTGAGCACTTAACCTTGTTAGAGCACTTGCTACACAACTCTAGGATTACTGTACTAGGATAAGGTGGTCAAGGAAAAGGTTAGTTTCATACTAGGTAACCAGCTAACCTCAAGAAAATTTCCATGCAATGAGGTACTCAGAAAAACACCACAAAATCCCCAATCCAATGGCATATACTTCTTAGGTATTAGTTTGGCTGAGAGACCCAAGAATCAGCTAAATAAATGGGATCTTCAAATTTTAAAGATTTGAGCAGCCCACTTTTCTGTGTTTTGTTTTGTGTTTAATATCTGTGGTCCTAGAAAATATAGATGTCTACAAAAATGGCAAAATCTCACTAAAACAACCTAGAATTACAATGGCCATTATGGGAAATATGGAAACAAACAAGATCGTTCATTTAAGAAGTACACTTAAAAGTAAGTGATTCAAATCAAATAGAATAGGATAACTATTTTGATTGGCATGCAGAAACCTCCAAAAGACTTCAAGATCCCAAAATAGGTTCATTGAAAGATTCACTGCAAAAGGCTAGTGAAAAATTAAAGACATGGGAGGCACCTAAAACAAAAGACTATAAGACTTATGTGACTACTATTCCTCTCCTCCGTCCTCTAAGGTGTCTGTCTAGCAAGAAGTGATTAAGGGAATTTTATAGGTACTAAAATCTCTTATATTTATTAAATGTTTACAAAGATATTAGTTAAGAAAGCCTAATAATCCCAAAGTTATTAATCAGGGCTTATGTTAACACTAGATTTAATGTGTTTGCTCTTCTGTCTCACTAGCACATTTTTTAATAAAGTCTTATAACTCAAACTGCTAATGCTTTTTTAAAATAAAATTCACAAGTTATACAATAAAACGTCTAATTTCACTAGCATAAAAATGAGATAAATTTATATATTTTTTTCCCTCTCATTTTATTACAACAAAGTTTAACAGTACAGAAAAGTTACATGACCTAGGTGGGTCAGATGTTGTAAACCTCGAAACATGAAGAACTCTAAATACATTAAATATTGTTACACATTCAGACTCCCCACATGCAGGTACTTGAAAACACTTACAGCCCTCACGGAGCTAGCTGGGGACATGAAGTCCAACAGCACCTGAAACACTGCAAAGGTAAAATTTTACAAAGAGCAATGTAAGCTTACAAAACTGATCTCTCTTTAGGTGGTCTGTGCATGTAGTTCCAGTGCCTTCATGACATAACAAATCAAATTTGCAACTTATATTGCTTTTAACTTTTCTTTCAATTTGTTTTGTTTTTCTTTACTATATTACGGAAACCTCTTTACATTGGTACATATAAAATTTATAGAAAATTTCTAGTCTTCTGATCTTTATCCTACATTTAATCTTCTAATGGAACAATTTATAGTGATTTCAAGCAGTTTATTCCCTGCCCATATCCAAAATCATCATATAAGAAGGTGTATTCAGTAAAGCTATGATTTTTTTGTTATATATCCCTTGCTCTAAACTAGAACATTAATATTTTTCTTAGGTAGGCCATTTCGTAATCTGCTGTTTGTATTTTAGATCTTTAACAAATGCGTATGGCAGAAAAGTATATTTTGAAACTGCTGAGAACACAAAGTTCACGCTGCTTCTATGTCATAACAAAGTCCTTTGTAGCTGAACCAGGAATCTCATGTCTTTTCTCAGATTCCAAGAATCTTTGGCAGGCTAACTTGTTAGCTTGCAGATAGCATTAAATACCTAATGCTTAAAGCTGCATACATCAGCATTTCATTGAATAACAATGCCCCTATTTTACTCTGAAGAACACTCTCCCTATCATTTTGTCTGGATATTCTGTAGGTGAAAAAATTCTATTCAGCTAAATAGAAAACATACAGTATCTCAGCCATGGACATTTAGAGCATTAGGTTTTCTTTAACAGAGATTCAGTTAATGATAGAATTATGACACAATTTGAACTACTGAAAGTGAGGTTTAAAACTTTTTGTTCGAATACTTTTGCAAGTATATAATCTATGCTCTATTAGTCCTATATTAATAGTGGTTACTATGAGGCATCTTAATACCCTGTGCATTTATTTCTTTATCTATAAAATGAGGATAATATTAGTTTCTACTTCACGGAATAATGAGAAGCTGAAATGAATTAATTTATATAAATTCCTTACCGGAGTGCCTGGCACATTAGAAGACTCAGAGATTGACTACTGTAATTATAGCTGTACTTCTGAGAATGCAAGCCAAGAGTAGTTGGCAGCGACCAGGATACCACATGGACCTTGACAATGAATCCAGAACTGAGTAGAATTGTAAAAAGGATTTGTCATGGAGAAATTATTTGAATCTCAGATTTTATTTCTGCTTGAAGCTCAGAGATTGTGAGTTATATATACCAATAAATTCCACCCATTTTTTTTTTTTCAAAGCACTTTTGGCTTAGATTTTGTCACTTCCATCTAAAAAAAATTTCAATACCAAGGAACAAAATGAAAATAACCATCCTTACAATTCAGAATGAACTCAGTAAAAGCAGAGTGAATAAAAGTAAGGACCCCTGTATACTAGTCTAGAGTAATGAAACAGGTGTGTAAGTGCTCTAACTTGCATTTTAGAAGTAATATCACATATTGTTCGCCTTTGCGGCATAGCAAACAACTCTAATATCTAAGTGGCTTACAGTAATACTTATTTTTTTTACTCATATTACAGATTGATGATCAAAGGTGAACTTTGGCTCAGTTTAGTTCAAATTTTCTCCACCTGGCTCTATTCTAGCACTCAAGCTAACAGAACTGCCCGTACGAGAAATGCACCCTTTCTGTGGCAAAGAAAAACAGGTAAAGAGGGCAAGATGAACCATGCAATTCTGCTGATATCTTCTGCTCTGATGTGAAATATAACTACAGCATAAAGCTTAATGAGTCAAATCTCATGCAAATCTCAAAGCAAGTCAAAATACTGAGACCTCATCAGCAGAACAGAGGAGGAAATTTTTACCAAAAGCACAGGTATGCCATTGGCAGAGACGGTGTGTATAACTGTCTAGAAAGGTGTAGGGAATGAATGTGTAAGAACAATAATATCTGGAACATTAAAGTACTTGTTAGTAAAAAAGATTTTGGGGTGTAATGTTTCCGACTCTCAGTTTCAATAACATTGTATAAGAAAGATATAACAAACTTAAGCTATCCTATCTATTTAGAAGCAGTTGGGTTTAGTAGGAAGTATTTTTTTTTTTTTTTTATTGTCTGTAATTTGAAATGGATGAGAGAATGATTTTCTAGACTGATTAAGGAAGTGTAAAGCTGGAGAGAAACTGGAACCTAGAAGAAATCTTTTTCTTTCTTATGCTTTAAAGCTTCTCTTTTAAAGGTAATTCTATGTTAAAAACACTTCTGTTTTAAAGAAGCAGCTATGAGGCAAGGGCCAGTTTAAATTTGCTGTCCCAGAGTCATTATCATGAATTGTCAAAGGTAGATGCCTTGTGAGACCTAGTCAATAATTACTTTTAGAGCAAATGGTTATTAACATTTAAAATTTGTAAGACAGTGTACTGTTATAAACACTTTATGTGCATTAAATAATTTATTTGGTATTGCGACTTCATAAGGTAGGCACTATTTATATCCTCTGTGGATAAGGAAAATTAGGCACATCTTGTTTAAGTAACTTGTTCAAACACACCCAGCTGGTAAATGGTGAAGCTGGGATTCAAGCCTAGCAGGCTGACTTCTAAATTATTAACCAGCAAATATATTACTAACTTTCAGGATGAAGGAAGTATCAACAACTTGTTACTATGTTTCTGAAATCCTAAAGTTTCTAGATTCAAATATTGTATTATTACTTTAAAATAAATTTTGGAAAATCAAGAACCAAAGTAAAAAAACAGGTAACTTTTTCTTTCCCCACGCTTCCATTATGAGTTAAGAAAGACCACACCTGTGCTGATTACCCACCTTCATACCACATTCAGTAGGATCTGAGGGGGGACTTCAGGATTTTGAGAGACGATCCTCTGCCAAACTGCTCACAGTCATGTGCAGAAGTCAGGGAAGGATCACTGAGCCATTCTCCTAAAAGCAATCTCTCTCCTCCATGCTATGCCTGATGGGAATGAAGAGAGCTTCGGAACTCAGCCTGCTTCTGGAAAACCCCTGCCATCCACCACCTCTAATTCTAAGAGATTCTATCATTACAAACATACCTTTACTGTGCTTCACTTTATTGCGCTTCACCAATGTATATTTTACAAATTGAAGGCAAGACCCTCCACCAGCAGAAAGATTAAGACTCACTTTAATGCAATACCTGCTTTATTGTGGTGATCTGGAACCAAACCTGTAATATGTCTAAGGTATGCCTCTATTTGCCTAGAACCATCGAAATTATTGACAATATTGTCTCTATTCCTGTCTTGATATATTAGCAATATCTGGGCTGGCTCAACCCTTAAAAATTTCCAGTGTGAGCTCTGAAATTCATATTCGGCCTTTAGCAAAATCCTCTCACCTCTTCTCCCTCCAGTTTATTCTTCCATTACTATGCTTCTCTATATTGTTAATCATAAAAGTAAAAATACTAAGAAGATAAAACCATAAATGTTTATACATTTCATCTAAGCCTCTATACTGACATATTAAGCAGAAACTGGGAGAAAAGGGGAGACATAAAGAACACACAATTTAAATAACGTAGTATAAGGTAAATCTATACAAGCATACTTATTCTAACAGACAACATATTTAAATAATCCTGATCACCAACTATACCAAAGATCTACATTTGTAAGATATAACAGTAGTATACAAAATAATAACCTATGGTCATATTTCTCTGAACACATAAAATAATATTAGAAAGCAATATCAAAAAGAGTTAATTTATATTTTTTCTCATTAGAAAATACAGTTTTAACTAATACATGGTCAAAGAAATAATCACATTGCATATTATAAAATATGTAAAACTAAAAAAAGTTAAAAAATAAAAATAAAAATAAAATATGTGAAACTGAACAGCAGATAAAATAATACATTTTCTAACTACAATTTGCAGTTAATGCACTAAATGCATGGATATATATAACTCCAATGTTCAAGTAGGAGCCAGACACTTTCTGGATTACAAAAAAGAAGCTCTAGTTAAAAAAAAAAAAATTAGAAAAATGAGAAAACCAAATAATATAGTATGAATGGGACAATAAGAGAGAAAACTCCAGGCAAGAGTGTTCAACATAAAACTGAAAACACAAAAATACATTGGGTATAAAAAGAGGAGAAAAATTGTAAATAAGGAAGAGATTAATGTATTAACCTCAAACCAATATTCTAAAAAAAAAGATTAAACCTTGTGGAATTATTAATTGCTAAAAATGACTATTTTTTTTTAATATGCCTAAAAAATTAAGGAATCTGAAACAGAAACCCATAAATATTCCATGGAAAAGGCACAATAAGAGCACCATTCCAAGACAATTTGACCATTTAGTTTTTTTTTCAATTTTTTTAAAACCTAAATTTATTTATTTAAATTAGTTTCAGGTATACAATACATTGGTTAGACATCTATAATGTTCATAAAACGATCCCTCCAATTGCTCCCTTCCTCCCCTGGCCCTCCACTTAGCTATCATATTAATGTTAACTGCATTTCCTCTTCCATGCTCCCTGTGCCCAACTATCAACTACTAACTTGTACTTTAACCCTTCACCCAGCCTCCCAACCCCCCTCCCCTCTGTCTGTCACCAAATTGTCCACTATATTTGTGAGTCTGTTTTTGATTAGTTCTTTTTGTTCCTTAGATACTGCATATAAGTGAAAGTATACGGTATCTATCTTTCTCTGACTTATTAAACTCAGCATAATAACCCCTAGGTCCATCCATGTCATTGTAAATGGCAGGATTTCACTTTTTTTAATGGATGAGTAATATTCCATTGTATCTATGAACCATAATTTCTTTATCCAATTGTATGTTGATGGGCATTTAGGTTGCTTCCATATCTTGACTATTGTAAATTGTGCTGCCATGAATACTGGAGTACATAGATCTTTATGAATTATTGTTTTGGTTTTCTTTGGATAAACCCCTGAAGTGCAATTGCTGGGTCAAAAGGTATATCCATTTTCAATTTTTTCTGAGGAACCTCCATACTGTTTTCCATAGCTGCTATACTAATTTGCAATCCCACCAACAATGTATGAGGGTTCCCTTTTCTCCGCATCCTCGCCAACACTTGCTGTTTTTTTGATTTATTAATGGTAGCCATTTTGACAGGTCGGTATCTGCCGGTGACATGATACTATATAAAGAGATCCCTAAAGCGTCCACTAAAAAACTGTTAGAACTGATCAATGAATTCAGTAAAGTATCAAGTTACAAAATAAATATTCAGAAGTCAGTGGAATTTTTATACACTGATGATGAACTTTCAGAAAGAGAAATTAAGAAAACAATCCCATTTACAATTGCATTAAAACTATAAAATACCTGGGAATCAAATTAAGCAAGAAGGTAGAAGACCTGTTTTCAGAAAATTATGTCATTGAAAAAAGAAACTGAAGATGACACAAATAAATGGAAGCATATACCCTACTCATGGGTAGGAAGAATCAATATTTTTGAAATGGCCATATTACCCAAAGCAATCTATAGATTCAATGCCATCCCTATCAAAAGACCATTGAGTTTTATCAGCTTTGAAAGAAGCACACATTCCCTATCTTAGATGGTCTATCGTATCAAATGGAGAAGGAGGGCAATATACCATAGCATTCATATGAATAATATTATGAACCTAGAAAATATAATTTAAACCAATCTGATTTAAATGTATATATAAATATCTTAGATAAATACCTTACTAAGTCCAGATACTTATTTTATGTGTATGTAATATAAATTCAACATGTGTGCGTGTATGTGTGTGTATGTACCATATACCTCATCAATAGAATTATCCCCCAAAAAAGCAATAAAATTTTATCATCAGAACATCTATTAAAAGAAAGGAAAAATAATAAAAAGCAGAATAATTGAAAGGAATGAAAGAAAATCATTCCTGTTAGCAAATGTTAAAATGCACCCAGATAACTCTTGGAGCTTCCACAGAAAATATTTAAAGTAGATTATGAACATTATGAGACCAGAACTACATTTTCCAGAATAAATTTTTGTTCAATGTGTCATATTAAAGTACACCAATGAGAGGAGCTCACGGATTTAGAAGCAAGAGTCAAGTGGTAACCATTAGTTTCAAATTGCCAAGACATCAATTCCTAGTGACAACCACAGGACCAGCAGCATCTCGGGTTGCGCTTCCAGACTTCTCATAACCGTGACCATGACCAGCAACCTGTTTATCCCACTCTCACTTCAGCGCTTCAGTCTAACTCTGATTATGTTTTGTTTTTTTTAAGACCACTTTTTTTTAGAGCAATTTTTGGTTGACAGCAAATTTGAGAGGAAGGTATAGAATATGAATTTTTTTCACTGATTCTTTTTTTTTTCCACTCATTTTTCACTTCTGCTCTTCCCACATTGCTTTTCTATATTAAAACCCATTCATATATCATATGTTTTTCTGATTGATACACACAGATATGTAATGAAATTATTTTTTTTAAATGGTCAGGAAAAATAAATACCAACATCAAGATATTGGTTATTCTAAGGCAAAGGGAGAGAAAATGGAATTAGCAAGGGATGCAAAGGTAAATATCAACTGAGTCACTTTTATTTACTCGGAAATGAAATCTGAAGTACAGCCAATGAGCTAACAGTTGTTAAATCTAGAGCACACTAGGCAAATCAGTGTGTGTTAAAAAATTTCATGTATTATTCGAGATTTTTGAAATATTTTCTTAAAATAAGGATGTAAATTGGTCTCTTTACCTGAGATGCTTTCCAATATTTCCTTTTAAGTCATCAGGTTTCTTGTTTAACATACTCAATTATCGCCAGGAAGTATAATTATAATGATGAATATGATTGATATAAAGCACTGAAATTATCATCGTCTGGTCTGACATTAGGTGTCTAGACACTTTGCTATTAAAATGATATATTATTACTGTAAGAGGATTTCATGAATGAACTTAATTTCCATTTCAAATTCAAATTTTTAGTCAACCATAAAATATTACAGCAATGTTTACTAAATCATTTCTTTGAAGTGATATTTTAAACTGTCTTTGAAGAAACCTGAAATTTGAATCTCAGTTGAGAGAGGGAATGAGCACATCCCCATCACTTTCCCAAATGGATGTCACTAGGCTCCCTCCCCTCTCTGTGCTCATTTTACAGTGCAAATGAAGGTGAGAAGCCTGTTCAAATGCTGAACTGAACTAATTATGCTACAGCTATCCAATAAACTCTTCACAAAAGAAAGAACATGAGCATTAGTTAAATGAAGTTTGTTCACAGTTTTCAAAAAAAGTATAAAACATTTTTATGAGTTGTATCATTAGTATGGTTTTATTAAGGAATATTAACACAGAGTAAGGACATTAAAAACCATTTGAGACATAACTTCCTATGCATATTATGGTAGTCTTGGTCTTACCCCTACAATAGCCCTAGTCACCCACTGTCATTTGTTTTTAATAATTAGCCTGTCTATAGCTTAGATTCCCAAAAGAAGCCGTGCTTGTTATTTTGTCATCTAAAATTGCAAGTAAACATCTCATTTTCAAATGCTTCCAGGTGAAAGACTTGAAACACCTTGAGGGCCATTTAAGAGATTTCATCCATTAAACATATATTAACCCTATCCTGTGAATCATTTAGCTAAAGATATGCACACAATCATACCTTGTGTGAACACACCATGGCTAACTCAAAGTCATTCTTAAGTGTACTCTTCATAAGTTCCTTGAAGAATGGCAAACAGAACTTGCTTTCTCCAGTGCTTTGGGATTAGGAGAGAAATTACTTCCAGAAATGCTTCTAGATCATTATTTTGACAACTGCCAGAATGGGAAAATGAGATCTATATTTTAGCCCCTGAGAGAAACTGAGACTTGTATTTTGACCCTTTCCCCTTTCTATCCTCTCCCCCTATCCAATGCAATTAAGAGTCAATGAACTGACATCAGACCACGGAAGTTGTCCTGAATTATTCAAAATTTCAAATGGCTTAGTTGTTACTCCATGGTGCAATTCTTCATAGAACAGTTCCGTTTCATAGCCTGAACATTGGAAGTGACAGAGACATTCAAAGGAAAATCTTATAGTTGAAGTATAAGGACACTAAGAATTTGCTTCTCTAAGACAATGCGAACAGGACTGAAAGGGATCTTGAAAGAGCTAAAAGTGATTATGTAGAAAGACTACTCTAAGCTAACAAAAAGGAATTGAGCTTCTAGTAAATCATATCTGGTCTCTGACTGGGTAGAAGTGACAAGAGGGAGTTATACTCTCTGACACTACCCTCTGCGTTTCTGTGTCACAGTACCTAGAATGTAGTATTAGGCATTTCTTTCATGGATTTAGACACTTATAAGAAATTACTTTATCTCATATCTATAGTGTCCCAATCATTGTTTTGGAGCCTGTTCAAAAGACTTATGAAGCAGTTTATATAAATACAGGTAAACAAAAAATAATGAGTACTCCTCCAATGTTATATGATAGTGTATGAATGAATTATACATATAGAAAGAGATGTTTGAAAAAGTTCCTTTTAATCTTAGAACTGAAGTGAAAATCTCAGTGTACTGTTTCTTTAATTTATGAATTTGATTTGAATATCATGTAGAAGAAGCTATTGAATACATTTGCTATTTTAATTTCACTTACAATCTTGATATCTTTTAGACTGATGGATGTGTAGGATGTCTGGAGAATTAGGAACGGGATAACTAACTATGAAGATTAAGGTATTTAATGTGGTGTAGACTGTTTGAAGTAAAATGAAGAGAGCCAAATTCTCCACTTAATTACCCGACCAATTGTTCTCCTTTTCTTTTTAACTATAGCATTAACTATTCATTCCATGGAGATAAAATATTCCCAATGAGTCTGACTTAACAATTTGTGAAACTTTTTACTTCTTGGACTTATCAACTAATATATGGTGTGAAGTAATTTGCAACAATTAACTTCTGTAATAAATGTCTCCAGTAGAAATAACCATTCTTTTCCTCCCAGTCACTAAATGGGTGACTGCTGTAGGTCAGAAAAAAAAAAAAAAAGATTATCTTCTATTTTGTCAGAGACCTGCAATTTCTTTCACATATAAATAATACTGCTACTATTACGTTCTTACTATAAACACTATTACTCTTGTTGGTTTGGCTAC
Organism: Pteropus medius; assembly: GCF_902729225.1. Taxonomy (NCBI): domain Eukaryota; kingdom Metazoa; phylum Chordata; class Mammalia; order Chiroptera; family Pteropodidae; genus Pteropus; species Pteropus medius. The sequence continues at coordinate 22,051,446 of NW_024355205.1, read as the reverse complement.
TGGGACTGCTACTGCTACTATTATTATTATTGTTGTTGCTGTTATTATTTTATTTCCTGAGTGAAAGAATAGGATTGCTCAAACAGATGTTTGTTTTGCCTTTGGTTTTCTTTTGGTTTTGTTTGCTTCTGAAGCAACAATGTATATTGTCAAGTAATGTGTATTGTCAAGTTCCTCCTTCTCTTTGAGAGTGACCAGTGGTTGGGATGTATGACCTGTGACACTTTGTTAGACTGCTTCAGAAGATGTGTCAGGAAAAAAGTGTCTCAGGCTTCTGACATAAACAAATCATGACTGAAGATGGAGAGACATTATTTGGTCTTTCACAGCTAGCCATCAGAGAAGCAGTGCATGTGTTCTTCTTTGTAAAACCAGTTTCTTCTTTATAAAACCTCCCACTATACTCATTCCTCATTCATTTTCTCTCCTTCTCCCTCTCTCTCCATGTGTGAGTATGTCTGTGTATCTGTAAACTGATCTGACTACATCTTGACATTCAAAAAGTATTTTATGCATTGGACCAGAGATAAACATTCTGGGGACTATACAGATAATAATTAGTACTTATCCCCTTGTATCAGCTTTAATATACCTAATTTAAAGTATTTCTAATTCTAAGGCCTGTCTTGAAATATCTGTGAGGCATTAAGTATTTCTCAATCTCTTATGTTTTTCCTCATTTATAATCTCTTCGTCTATGTTGCATTTTGTTGCTTGGGCTTACCAGCACTTCCTTTTTTTCCTTATATTTAAGATAAATTATGAAGATCTCAAAGCAGGTAACCAGAAATTTTAAGTATGAAGGGTTTTCTTAGACAAAGGAAGGAGAATAGCTGACAAGGCTCAAAACTGTAAGTAGGGCTCAGAGTTATTGACTGTGCGGTTAACCTGAGCTTATTCTGAAGGTTGGCTGACTTGTATGTGCCTTGCTGTGAACTCTGGGCTTTAATCTTCAGTAACAAGTACTCATATAATGATTTTGTTTTTCAATAGGATAACTACCACATTTGAGTTACAGAAAGATAAATATGACTATAAAATAAAAACTACAAGAAGGTTTTTCAAAATAACTTCAAAGAGAAAGATGGCAATTTGAAATAAAAGATTTTGACATGGATGACAGATAAAGAATGATTGAAATTGACATATACTTATTGCCTTATGCCAAGTTTCCCAGAACACAGAGCCTGAGGTAAAAGGTATGTACTATTACATTATCAGGTAGTATAAACTTAGGGTGCTGACTGAGAGAAAAGAAGAGCAAGGTAGAAGGGAAGGAAAAAAAGCCATTAAGAGGATTCTTTAATAACCAGGTTGAGTGGTTATGCTGACAGACAGTGAGACTGGAAGATAAATTCATACTTAGAGTAAGTACAGATTCCAGTGAGTATGTATTCTTGCCCTTTTCAGAGGAGGAAGGTGTTTGAAGTAGGAGACATGACACTAAGTATATTGATAGTTTTTTAAGAGATCATGTCATCCTGAGACCCTTCATTAGTTTCTGCTAATGAAATAATGGTTATGGAACAGTAGCAGTTAGTTAGAGCAGCCTACAAGTGTTAGTGCATATATTATCGCACTCATGCATTGATTCTATCATTTACCTGATTGTGCTGTTCATGGACCATTGCCCAAACTCAGATGGGATGAGAAGAAAGGCTTACTGAAAGTCATAGTATGAGTCACTCTGGTATGCATTAAAATAAAAAATAAAGACCCATATGCTTCATACAACTCTCAAGGGTCTATCCATAAGTCACTTCCCCAGAAATCTGAATCTTTACCTTCCATTTTTCTTATTTTGTTTTACTCTCATCAAGATCAACTAATCAAACTCTTTACTCTGTCTTAGAGTCCATGTATACCCATACTTCTGGACACTTCTTACCCAAAGAAAGTGACTATTTAGTGACCGCACACTGCTTTGCCCACTGGAATGATGTCTCTCATGTACTTTTGCACCACCTCTTTGTAGAGCTATAAGGAGGGAAGAGTCCTTTTTCACCTAATACAAACATATAATATCCATCTATGAATTGCACTGAGATGTATCCTACTCCACAAGTTGGTCATAGGGAACCTCCATGAAATCATAAGTATGACGTGAAGGAAAGTCATACGTACAGACAGGTGACGTCGGGCATCAGGGTTACCTGTTCATGTGTTTGATCTGCTTGGGAAAAATTTCTTACTGTGACATTCCAATTTCACAATAGATCCTTGCTATTCTGCCTCATATTATGCCAAAATGGACAGGATAAAAATCACACCTCAAAATGGACGATTCTAGTCATACAGTCTCTTGATGTCCCCTAGCAAGGAACAATCCATACTAGGACCATGGAAACCCCTCTCAATTTATTCCTTAATACTTTACTGAAGAGAGCATTTCTAGACAATTCTGGGGATGACAGACTTGTGGTGGATTCACAGCTCTCAAGTACTAAATCCATTTTACCTGCCCATATGTCTGAGTCTTCTGACTTTATCTTCACTACTATTTCAAGGAAGTAACATCATTTATTTTTAATTTACTGTAACTGAGTGCCAGATTCAAATAGCCAGTTTAACAGGTTATTAGGATATTTTAGGAGTCTCTAAAATGCATATAAGTTCCTCTAAGGAATTAAATTGTCTCCTATTAAACCCTTGGATGAATAGACTGAAGATCCATGTCTAAATATTGTCCAACAGTTCCTGCCAAAAAAAATTTAGCTATGTTCTATACTTTCTATAATGTGTAAGCTGTTTCTTCCTAAAACAGGAATTGTCCTTTCTTACTTGGTTTGTGCTTAGTTCTGATGCTTGTAATTGTCCTAGAGACAATAAGAGAAGGCAAGAGTTCTTTTATGGAAACAAGTTCCATTTCTATAAACATATGATTCAACTAAGGTCATTTCAAGGTCACCATTTGAGGGGAGACTACTCTTCTTTAAAAGGAGAACGGAGACAGCTTTTGCTGAAATAATGAATTCTGTGGAATTTGGGGATTCAAATTTATCAGACTTGTCTAATCATCTACCTATCAGAGTTCAGAGTTCAATACAATTCTCTTATCAGATTCCTAACATTGACATGAGATTTTTTGAGACTGCACACTTACGATATCATAGTCCTACATTCTGATAGTTAAGTTCTGCCCTGAGATTGCAGCCTCTGAAAAATTCTATAGAAGCTACCCATAGTATGCCATGAGATATAATTTGATGCCCAAGTATTGGAAGAGTTGGCTGTTGAGAATGCCCTAATTCATATAATTGGCATTGTCTCATCCAGTCCCAACACTACAACCAGGACACATCCTATAGCCTTATATTACACCTAAACCTCATTCAAATAATCATGAATAGTTCTAGTGCTACTGCATGCCCAGAGGCCATACCACTATATTTACTATCAGCAATTGGATCCTTATTGCTGTCCAAACTATGAGCAATTAAGCTTTGTGCTTTTACCCCAAGGATCTGCTTTCTAGGATCTTACCTAGGATCTATGGTCTTGGCCTGTGGAAAGCAGAGCCTGAGGAAAAGATGTATGTTCCAGTATTTTATTAGGGAAAACAATCTTGGTATGAGTGAAGTAAAGGGAAGACAGAGAAGGAAGGGGGAAAAAAATACCAAACCATATATTGATGTTACGTTTTCAAATGGCTACTGCATGATATTAAATAAAACTATTACTTTTGAGATTGTCTCATAGGATATGTTGTATAAAATACAAAACTCTATAAAGAATGAAATCAAGGAAAAGTTAAATAAATGAAGAGATATTTCATGTCTGTGGATAGGAAAATTCAACACTGTCAAGATATCAGTTCTTCCCAAATTGATCTATAGGTACAATGAAATCCTAATCAAAATCCCAGAAATTTATGTCTTGGATATTGACAAACTGATGCTAAAGTTTTTACGGAAAGTCACAAGAGCCAGAGCAGACAATGCAATATTGAAGAAGAATAAAGTTCGTGGACTTTATTATTCTACCTGACTTTAACATCTACTATAAAGCTACAGTACTCAAGACAGGGTGGTATTGGAGAACCCAGAAATAAGTTCCCATAAATATATTCAATTGAACAGTAACAAAAGAGCAAAGGCAACACAATGGAGCAAAGACAGTCTCTTTAACAAATGGTGTTGAAACAATCGAACATCTACATGAAAAATAAATAAGTACATCAAGACACAGACCTTACTTCCTTTATAAAAATTATCTCAAATACATCAGATGTGAATGCAATGTCCAAAACTTTAAAACTCCTAGATGATAACATAAGCAAAAACCTAGATGACCTCAACTATGGTGATAATTTTAAGATACAACACCAAAGAAAAAATCCATGAAAAAAAAAAATTGATAAAGTAGGCTTCGCTGAAATTAAAAACTTCTACTCTGTGAAAGATAATGTCAAGAGAATTAGAGGACAAGCTATGGACTGAAAGAAACTATTTCAAAAGACACATCTAATAAAGGACTATTATCCAAAATATACAAAGAATTCCAAAAACTCAAAAATAAGAAAACAAATCACCTGTTTATAAAATGGGCCAAAGATCACAACAAATACCTCACTAAAGAAGATATAAAGATGCATATGAACAAGCATATGAAAAGATGCTCCACATCATACGCCATCAGGAAAATGCAAATTAAAATAATGAGATACCACTACATACCTACTAGAATGGCCAAAATCCAAAACATTGACATCAAACGCTCCTGAGGATGTGAAGCACAAGAACTTTCATTCATTGCTGGTGGGAATGGGAAATAATACTTCCACTTTGGAAAGCAATTTTGCAGTTTTTTGCAAAACTAAACATACTCTTACCATACAATGCACCAATTATGCTTCTTGTTTATTCAAAGGAACTGAAAACAGGTTCACATTGAAAACCTGCCCAAAGATGTTAATAGCAGCTTTATTCATAATTGCCAAAATGTGAAAGTAATCATGATGTCCTTCAGTGAGTGAAAGAATAAATAGTGGTACATCAAGACAACGGAATATTATTCACTGCTAAAAGTAAATAAGCTATCAAGCCATCTAAAGACATGGTGGAACCTTAAATGCGTATTATTAAGTGAAGGACACCAATCTGAAAAGGCAACATAAAGTATGATTCCAATTATATGACATTCTGGAAAAGACGAAACTATGGTGATAATAAAATATCAGTGGTCTCTAGCAGTGGGAGTGGTGAGAGGAATGAATAGGCAGAGCACAGAGAATTTTTAGGGCAATGATAATATTCTGTGTGATATTATAAAGATAGATATATGTAATGATACATTTGTCCAAGCACATAGAATATACAGGTGTAAACCCTAAGTAAGGTAACTGTGGCCTTTGGGGGATTGTGATGTGTCTATGTAGGTTCGTTCTTGGTAACAAACGATTCAAGTGAGTGATGCTGATAATGGGAGATGGTATGCATGTGTGGGTGCAGAGGGCATATGGAAAATCTCTGTACCTCCCCTTCATTTGTGTTGTGAAACTTAAACTGTTCTAAAAACATAAAATCTTTAAAAAATATTCTGTTAACAACTTTTGCCCAAAAGTCTATTCAAAGGATGAAGAGAGAACACTTCTTTGCCAAGTCTTTTTTCCCTTTAGTCAAAGGTTTGCTTCACGGTATGTCAGTTCCTCTGCCCCACTCGCGGATGCATGCTACTCAGTGGTTCCCATGATGTTGAACATCTCACCCTCAACTGGGACATCCCAGAGAAAAAAGCAAGACGTGTGCAGTGTGAGAAGGAAGGCGTGCTGGCAGGCTAGGCCTGAAAGAGGTTGGATAGAGTCCGTGTAAAAATGTGTGTGTGCGTTGTGTGTGTGTGTGTGTGTGTGTGTGTGTGTGTGTGTAATTTAGAACGCTACATTTGCTTATTGTTGAAGTACTGATTCAAACAAAAGGTGACTGCATTCTCAGGAAATATATGTGAGAGAAAAACTGAAATAGCACTGAAGAAAAATTATGGCACTACAGATATTGTAGTGAGATCATCATAAATCTTTACATGTTTCCCAAGGGCCATATTCTTTGATAAAATGAAGTACACACAAAAAAGAAGACAAATAGAAATCTCTCCTGAACAAAGGAATTTTTAAGCTCGTTTACCCATATATATGATTGACTCTGAATGACCAAAAAGAACAGACATGCTAGGGGCAGAAAGATATCTATGGTTGAGAACTTGAGAGGTGATATGTGATTATTGCACACTTATGTCATTTTGCGCTCTTATACATATCAATTCAGAGGAATTAAGCAAGAAAATATTTCATGAAAGGTTTTTATCATTAATTTTCCAACATAAAACATTAATTGAAATTATCGGGTCTTTAACAAAAAATTAAGTGGAGTTTCAGTAAAAACCTACATTTTTTTCTTTAGTACTAAAGGTCCTCAAATAACACTGTTTCATTCAATGTCATTTTGTAACAACATTGATGAGGAAAAAAAAAAAATGATATCTGCCTAGGGCCACACTGTCTGCCTAGGCTTTCTCCAGGTACTCAGGTTTCCTTGTCAGGTAAACAGAAGTGTCAAGATTGTCACAGTCTGAGTCTGGGTGTGTGTGAGTGTGCCCTGCAATGGAAGGGTGTCCTGTCCAGGGCTGGTTCCCTCTTTTCATCCAGAGCTGCTGGGATAGACTCTGGCCACCTGTGACCCTGAACTTGAATAAGTGGGTTGGAAAATCATTCTTACTTTTTTATTAATCTCTCTTAAATGTATATACGGCTCACATTTATTTTATTGTTTAATATTAGAAGTGTTTTGTTCTTTACTAAGAAGTTTAGTGAAGTTTTTGTGACCAGTAATGTGCCAAAGGAACTCAATTCTTATTATACCAATCAACCTATGGTAAAATTGGTTTCGTTATATAACATTTCACCTAAAGTCACAGTTTCCAAGAATCTAACAACAACATTAAGTAAGGACTTACTGTGTTTGATTTGAATGCAAACTAAATTTTAAAAATTGATAATGTGTTTTGCTAAATATACCATTAATGACTAAAATCCACACCGCACATCCTTCCACTGTTCTACAGAAGTCATTTCATAAATCGACTTTTCTGATCTTTTTCATCTAATTATCTGACCTTGTTGTGTAGAATGGAATGAGCTATCACACTTTCTAGTATTCATAATTTAAATCTCAAAACCAAAGTTATTTAATAGAAAAAAATAAGTATTATCAATATTAAAGACTGCTAAAGTTTATTATGACATGTCTAGATTAAATGTTATATTTAAAGATAGAAGATGGTTTCTGAACATTTTAACTGTTGTTCTTAAATTTTAAACATTCTATAACTTAACTCTTGGCCTTTTTATATGACCCAGGTAATCTTCTTTATCTTAATACTTTGGTTTGTATGTTTATTCTTGGCTCTTATTTGAACTCCACACCAATCATTGATTCATGAGGGTTCTAGAGTGAATTACGCTTACTTTTAAATAATATTGCTTAGGGAAAAATCAAAACTTTATAGAAACCCAAAGAGAAGTTCTCACAAAGTTGCCAAATTTGACCAAACTTTTAACTAATGACTCACCAAGTGGTCACCAAACTGGGTGATAACTGAAGTGTAGAGGACTAGAACTATTTATGCAACACTCTTATAGTTATATCTGATTTTTTTTGCTCTGGATCCATTCAGGAAAATATGGTGCTCTTGGAAAATCCACCTTATCTATACATTTGTAAAACTGCACTGGGCAAATTTTTATTCCAAAGAAACTAAGATTGTTTATACATTGGCTAATCCAAGAGCACTGTTTAGAGAATTTAACTGTTTTGCTCAGGCTATAACTGATCATCTATTATTGAAGAGAGGTCTTTGGAGACTGAGTCACCTAGGCTGGTGAAAGCTATTGATAGAATTCCTTGACAATGCTCAGTTTTCCATGTAATTTTTAAGATGCATACTATGCGAGGAATTAAGAATAGGTATTACTATTAGTGTTTATACTGTACCAAGTAAGAAATTATAATGTTTTCTTTATATAAAATCTTTAAATTCTCATAAAAACTCTATTATTATTTTAAAGAAGTAAAAAAAAAAAAAACGACTTATTTCACTTGTTTTCCTGCTTCTAACATGATAGGGTGAACATACATGTGAACAGTAGGCAAACAGATCATCCATACAAATGGGTATTTTGCCTCATTTTTCTGATTATATGCCAAGTATCGGAATCCTCAGGAAAATATTTTTTAATAAAGCATCTGCATAAATAAAACTACAAAAATGGAAACATTGTGGGTATTACCTTAACTATATATAAAAATAATGCTCATATCTTTTTACGATGAAATAATTCCATGCAAGTATAATGCAGCCATTGCCCACTTACCTGGCATTTTCCGGGTGCAGGGACTGCCTCCCACATCCCACTGAGAGGAAATGGTAGAGGAGAACAAATAGGAACATGAAGGTGGATGATGACACTTCATGACAAATAATGTTCTCATGTGTTATCGTATCCAGTCATTGCAAGTGTGCCAAATCTTGTTCCTTAACAAAATTTTATTTTTTTCCCACAATTCAGATAATGGACTTTATGTGAGATTTTCAAAAATGATTCACTTAACTGGTAAGATTATATTGCAATTTGAGAAAATAGGCAATGAAAGAAAAAATATAGCTGCTTTGATCTTTTTTTTATTCTTTGGGAAATAAAGATTCTAATGTCATTTAAAAAGTTTTTAAAAATTTGTTTAAGTAATAAAGCATTTTCAATATTGTTTTTATTTTTATGTTAATTCCTCATAAATATAAATTTTTGTTAATCTAACCTCATAATGATAAATTTACAATACTTGAGAGATGATTTTATCAAAAGTTTTTTATAATTTAGCTGATACAGTTTAAATATCACTATTTTGTGACACCACATTCTTTTTTGTTTGTTGTTTTGAGATTTAAGTTCACAGTGCATGTTCAGAAAAATAATATAAAAAGAAGCATAATGAACTCATGAAAAATGTTGATTTTGGATAGGTGAAAGAATTAAATGATCTGATGTGCTTGTTATAACTACATATAATAAATTAGTCTGCCAGACTTAATAATATGTTATATCCCTTTGAATTAAAATATTGCATGCATATTTCAACTGCTTTTAAATATTAAATGTTGCATGGATAGACAGAAAACATATTATTGCATTTCATTCTCAATAACATTTTGTATTATTTCAAAAACTAAAAGTTTAACTCTTTATTTAAACATACATCATTTTACAGAGTTTAAAACATTAAGTTTGTGATAAAGACATGTAAAATTAATCTTTAAAATATGGGAATATAGATGTATAAGGATATCATGTGTTCTACGCAATTTTATTAAACTTCTTAAACTGTTATGCTAAAATACTGATTATGTTAAAACATAATCTATATCTTGAAAGAAAATTAATGTCTGTAGGTGGCATTTTAAAAACAGACGTACCCACATTCATTTAGTGGGCTGAATAAAATCCCATAAAATCTCAAATAATGGATTCTGAAAGCCTTCAGGATGTCAAACATATCCACAATGGGAGACATACTCCAACTTTATAGGGACAGAAGCTCTTGTTCTTGGGGTCTTCTGAGACCTTGCCCTATGTATCTCTTCATCTGACTGTTAATCTGTATACTTTATCATATCCTTTAATAAACTGGTAAACATAAGAAAGTGCTTCTTCCTGAGTTCTAAGTTCTAGCAAATTAATTAAACCTGAGGAGGGGACATGAGCATCTCCAATTTGTAGCAAGATCAGACAGAAGTGTGGGTTACCTGAGAAGCTATTACTTGGGATTGGCATCTGAATTGTGGTGGGGAGTAGTCTTGTGGAACTGAGTCCTTAGCTTGTGGGCATTCACATTATCTCCAGGTAGGTAGTGTGTCATAACCAAATTAAATTGTAGGACATTCAGCTAGTGTGGAGAATTGCTTAGTGTGAGGAAAATCCTCCACACCTGTGGTGACCAGATTTGTCAGAAGTGAAGTGTTTTCTGTGAGTAATAAAAGAGACAAACAGGGAAAAAAGATATAGTAAGGAAGAACTGGTTTTCCTACGCAGGAAAGAAAACTCTGAGTTTTTCCTGTATAACAGTTAACCAACATGTTTTATTTCTGATTTCTGTTGTTAATCTAATTTCCTCCATCCACTGTTCAAAATTTAAAACTACACTAATTATTAACAGTTTAACACATGCCATGATTTGCAGTTGAAGAAAGGGAAAGGGATCATAGCTTGACAAACAACAATTAAAGAAAATCCATCTAGAAGAGATACTAGTACCTAGGACATGCTCCAATAAATGTTTCTCAAAGATCTATATGCATAAACAATCAGGATACAGGAAGAGAAATATAGATATTATAAAATTATTATTTCAGATATCCATTCTCCAGTTCTCTCAAAGTTAGATTCTTCTTCATATTTTCATAAAGAAAATACAGAAACACGAATTATAATCAAATGTAAACATCAGCATCTCTGTTAAAAAAGAAATAATGCTAATTATGAAAATATAATAAAGCCATTTTGCAAAATATTTATTTATTTGATAACAATATCTTAGAAATTTTAACATGTTTATTGATAGCTTGTTGCCACTTCACTCTATAGTGTAACAGTACAGAAAGAATCTAGACTTGCCACTTGAAAAAGGAAAGGTGGCAAACCTATAAATCACTCCTAATTATCAAAAATAGAATGCATAAAGTGACCTTCACACTCTTGAGTATAAAACATATCAATAATTTCTATCAGACATCCTCTTACAGCTATGATTCACTCACTTGATTTTAGAAAGTTCTCAATGTGCCTGATTTCCTTGGCCTACCTTTCTCTCCCTGTTACTCATTATCCCTATTATTCCTCTCTCACTGACTCCTCAGTTGGCACATTTCCATATTCACCATTATGCTTACAAATAATCTTATTAAAAAGAGTTCAGCTCACCAAAGAGCACTCGTTACAACGAGCATGGAACTGACACTAGACTCACTTCCCAGGGGTAGTATTCAAATGTTTTAGTAAAAATATACCCTCACTTGTGGTTGCTCCTCAAAGGTTAAGTATATAGGCACATTATTAAGATCAATTATTGTCCTCCTGTGCTAGAAAACAGTTTACAACATGTTGAGAGGGTGACTAGTGCTCAGAGAACTGGCTATTGACTAAAATATCAAGTACCTCTTGTATCAAAGTGCTGACAACTTGTAATCTAACAGAAATAGTATTTCAAGATCATATGCTGATTATCTAGGGATATTTATTCAGCATATGATGAAAGATCTGTGCAATCTTTTTGACTACAGGGACCTCAGAGGCCTAGTCAGCAGCATAGCCAAGAAATTAAAGGATGACAAATACTTCATGATTGAATTTCCAATTCCCAGTCTTGATTCTGTTTACCATTTCATTTTGATCTATCTTTTTCTCACACATTTTAATATCAGGGGGAATTGGATATACTTGTAAAATGATTTTAGTTTGAAATAAAAACAAAAAAATAGCCACGAAAAACCTTGGTTTAACAACAGCTAACTATCAAAGAAAAGGACACACACCTCCTCACTCAACTACCTCCTGCCAAGAGAACCAGCGCTTCCTGCCTGCTTATGTAACAGGCTGGCACATCACGCGCACACACTTCTGAAGAGTGGGAGGTAGTGAAGAGAGAACAGCAGGGGTGGAGGGGAAGGTGGGATGGATTCTTGATAGAAGGACAATTGTACAAGAGGGTCAAGAGAGCAACTGTTGGCCCAACATGGAATATGCTCTCGCAGGGACTGAGTTAGTGGCAGAAAGTAGAATAAATAGTTCTGGTAAATTAATTTTTACTTTTTCCTGCATAATACAATTGTAAAATTACATAAAAGTAAATTTTTGTTTCACAAATGTCTGCTGCCTAATATTGATTTTGGTTTCCTTGCTCAAAATCAGAATTTACCCTTTCATTAAGCCCTTAGTTTCAATGTCAACTAACTTTTTATAGTCTGTCACTTGAGCTTTAAAACACAATGATTTTCTTTTCCAGGAAGAAACAGTGACATAATGGTAAAATTATTCCAGCACTTAAACATGCTTAGAAAGCCAACCCACAAGACCAATTCCAGCAATACCTTTCTCAATAATATAAGTAGGGAAATATGTTATTTTTTTCACAAGCATATCTGGTTATCCTGAGGGAGTCTGGATGTTATACCATGACCTTAAGCAACATTTAAGATCATTCCTATGTCTCATCAATCAATACAGTATGATATCCAAAACCAGAAAATAAATTGGTTATATTTTAGTGAGAAAGAACGATTATTCTCCTTTCTCTAGCCAAGGTTTTCTAATTTTAGTAAGAGAAAAAAAAAAAACAAAACAGTGGAACTTACGGTGTATTAATTAATTATTTAGTGACTGACTGACAATACTACTGGGTAGTTATGTTTACCATTCCCTCCAAATATTGTTAGGATTTCCCTTGATGATTGTTTAGGAAAATATGATAATTCTGGGTGCATTGCTGTTCCAGAAGACAATCTGCTAAGTTTCTCCTCTGAGAAAGCTCAGAATATGTATGACAGGAAACCTCAGGCATAATTAAAACAAATACTAATGCAAATCCTAATGGACGTAAGCATTCACTGTTACTAATGCCCTTCAAAATTCCGGTTAAAAACTATCTAGGAAACTGAATTATTTTGAAGTGGAGAGCTGCTTTTTCTTTTTTAAATCATTGTTTCAATTTTAAAATTCTTATTAAGAGAATAATAAAATTTTTTAGTTGTTTCTAAGTCAAATACTATAGTTACATTGTTTCATCCAAATTATGTAGTTCCGTTTGTATTTATTACTATAAAATAAAATAAATTTTAAAAGTATAAAATAAAAATCATATTTTTATTTACACTATTAATTATTTCACAAAGTTTTAGAATCAGGAGTCTAGTAGGTCTTGGAAGTACTGATTAATAACACATCATGAAAACAATTAGGAAGCAGGGTGGCAAGCACATGCTACTGCAGAAGGTGGATCTCATGTTAAATACTCTTACTATAATAAAGTAAAAAAAAAAAAATTTAAAACTGGTATAAAAAATGTAAGTTCTTCTAGAAAATTCAGATGCAACAAAAGGAACACAACACAATCGTCTGGAATGAAAGAGTGCCTGGTGTTAATTCTTCTATCTTGAAGACAGACAAATAAATGGAGGACAAACAGATGGATGAAGGGAGGCATGGCCGAACAGATGGATGAACACAGGCTTGTTATATATTTATGATCAAGCTAATTTTAATATGTCATATCTATTCTTTTACAAATTTTATGTGGTGATAATTTCCCCATGTCAATCAAGTATTTTTTAGATGATAATATTTATGACTAAATTATACTGCGGCCAATAGATGTACCGTAAATTATTTCTGCTTTTGAGGTGAATAAATGTTACTCAATATTATTCCAGGTAGACTGCAGAAATCTGAAATTCCACTAGTTTCATATACATAACTGTTTTACTGCAAACAAGCCAAGCAGAGAGTAATTATTTTCAAAAGGGCTTAATTTGGGAGACTGAGACAAAAAAAGTAATATCAGATTGTTGTTTTATTTTGATTTTTTAGAATTATCATTTAAGTTAAACATTTTCTCAGATCATTAGCCATTTTACCCCTCTTCTGAGATTTGTGTTGGTATAACATTTTCCTGTTTTCTTAATAATTAATTGTCCCTCATTGTTTATTATAGACCTAATACTTATTAGTAGTTATTTGTTTTTATAATTTTTATAAGTTATAATCATGACAATTGTTGATCTTAGAAATAATATTTACATTTTATAGTAATTTCATAAAATGTATATAATTCTAAACATTTATATTGCATAATTATCAATATATTTCATTGTTCTTTCCAATTTATTTTATGCTGTCTATTTTTTAACATTCTGAAATCAGCTATTTAGAAGATTTCATAACAAATTATTTTGCCTGAATATTACTTGTTTTAAATATAGAAAAAAGGTTAGTTTCATTAAAGGAAAAAAAAAAAAAAAGCCTCAAGTACTTTATTTTCAAAGAGCCAGTAGGAAAGAAAAAAATCCTCTTTCATATGTGAATATATAAAATTTCACAAGGTTGTGTGTCTTCCCTGAAAAAGTACATATTTGATGAGTAATAATCAACTGAACCAAAAATTTAAGGACAAAGTGATAATGATATAAGCAGGAGACAGAAGTAATAGATGAGAGAGATCTAGAGAGAGACCACAAACTAACTGGAATTAAGCACAAATTAACAGTGTGTCATTTGAAATGTTAAGAGCTGTGATGAAGTGAAACTATTCCCAAGTGTCAATGAAATGAAATCAGAACAAAAGCTGTTTGATGTAGTCACATCACAACTGGATACGCTCCAGTGAAAGTTTAAACATTTCTTCAAATTCTCATTTATCTGACAATATTGACTGGTTTCATTGCCATTTTAATAAGGCAATTGGAGCTATTCTTTTCAATGACCTTCCCTACAATGTGCATGAGGGATTACTGCATCTGAGCACTGACAGGGTATTTTAAATGAATTTGGACCTCTTCTTTGCTAATATGCAAATATCCTATGATTTCTGTCTGCTGTGTACACATTATTCTCAAGTATATGTGATTTTTTGAATTGAGCTCCTCTGTAATCAATCTAATATAGTAATACTGACCATACACTCAATGTCTTTTAATGAGACTCTACCCTTTAATAAAAAATAAATCAAATATCATGCTGTGTCAATTCAACATATTTCTCTAATGCCTTGCATTTATTTATGTAGTTACTTAGAAATATTTAAATTTGTTTTATTATTCCATAATAAATTATTATTGAATACATTAATGAGACATATAGGGAAGGCAAAAATAACACTATCATAAATAAGGAACAAAATCTCAAAGATATTTAACAACTTGCCTTTTTTCAAATGGCTAAAAAACAAAATCATCAACAGGTGATATCTTCTGGTATTTAATCTTACTTTTTTTCCTTTTTAACAAGAATTTAATTGTTTTACCTGTGCTTAAAACTTTTAATTAGGTTTGTAATGATAACGACAATATTATTTATAATGTTTTTACTATACAGTAGGACCATCTAACAGACTGTATTTTAATCATTATATACAAAGCTCTTTATGATCTGCCTTCTGGCTGACTATCCAACTTTATTGTTTATCATTCTCACTCACAAGTCATACTTTATTCTCCAGCTGTATGGAGCTACTGGTCATACTGCTTCATACCTTCTCAGGCTGCTTGTACCTCAGATTTGACTCTCTTTTCAAACCTCTTTAACTCTATATGTAAATGATTTTTAATATCTAAATTGAAATATAATCTCTAATAGAAAATCTTCATTAATCTCTCCTAGCAAAATCTGAATTTGGATCATTATTCTTTCTCTATAGCATCTTATGGAACCTATTAATTTTAGAGCATCGGGATATTAAAATCTTTATGTTAATCATAGCTGGGGTTTATTGTTAACAAATTTTAAGTTTTATGACTTCTTCCTGCAGTGGAATCTTTCAGGGAACTGGGCTGGATACTAGCAAGTACTTACACAGTATTTTTAAATGAGATCCAACAGTGGACAACAACTCGGTGTGAGCCCAGTATTCTGACCACTGCTTTTCTTCTTGGAGAGTCTGCCAACTCTTGTTTTACAAACCATGGAGAACACAGTTGCTAACATGCAGGAAGATCACGGGAGTAACCACAGTCACGTGAAATTAAAAGAGGCACTCCAGGCTATTCAGGGCTCTAGAATATAATGATCTAAGACCTTGGACGGAAGAAGATGCAGAGAAGTAAGGCAGGTACTTGGATTTCTCATGAAGCATTTGCCGATTCTTAAGCTTTAAGGACACGAAGTAAGAAGCCAAGTAAAAAGTGGGGAAAAAAGGTAAACCTGAATTTCAAGCAGTCATTTGGAAAGGAAATTGGCCTTGAATATAAACAAACAAGTAAATAAATAAATAGAAAAAAAAAAAAGGCCATAGGGCAGTACTTAAGAAGTACAAATGAACCAAACTTTATAAAGATTGCAATCCGGAAAGGAATATATATATATAATTTATGCACAATATCTTTCATTCATTCAAAATTTCAAGATTGACTAAGCATGCCACAAAGAGAGATAAGAAATAGGCAACAGAAACATACCCAAACTTTCTCAAGATACTGAAGTTATAAAGAACAGACTTAAAACAAAATAAAACAAAAACAGTGAGCATATTATTCAAAATCTTGGAAAACTGAAGAATTTTACCAGAGACTAGAAATCAATAGAAAAGAATCAAATTCTAGACCTGAAAAATGTAATAAATTAAGATGCATCTAACAGAAGAAAGGTCACATAAGGCAAGAATTCTACTACACTGAAAATTGTATCAGCAGAAAATAACCTGAGAGAAGTACAAAGAGAAAAAATAAATAAATCTATAAAAAAGAGTGTAAGAGAGCAAGTTACAACTGTGGGAAATGGGAACACAATTCCACTGGCACTTAGCAACATGGAGTAAAACAAATTCTTTAGAGCTACTGCATCTAACAAAGACTTTTGGTGGTGTTGGCAAACCCTTCTCTACTTATTACACGGAGGGAATATGCCCTAGTCCTTCTGCTTGCACCTAGTTGGCAGTTGGGCATATATAATGAATCCATTCCAACATTTCCACCTCACCGAACTGTTTGACCTTTTATTCAATGTTCTGCAAAGACCTGTAGTAGACTGGTTAGGGCAAAATTTCAGTAGCTAGACTTTCTGTTTTCAAATTGTTTCTTGGCTTTTACCACTTCCATAATCTTGAGAATCTTAATTACCTCTGTGCATCTCGGTTTTTTCTCTTGTATAAAAGACACAATAATCTAACCCATATCATAGGGATTAAGGGAGGAGAAAATAAGTTAATGCCTGCAAAGTGGTCAGAACATTATTTACGCCTATGTGTTCAATACATCTGTGTTATTATTATCATCGGCATATTTTTAGTGCTATTACTAAGCACAAAGTTTAGAATCTAAATATTTTAATAGTAAAGATACACAGAATAGTAATTACATCTAAGCATTTTCTAAATCATTTCCTGTGTTAACACATTTAAGTCTCACTACAACTCAGAGATGGATAACCAAAGCATGCCTCTCCACAATTCATGGCAAGGAGAATAAGAGAGAGTAGAAAAGTAGGGAGCAGTAAGGAATTGTGCTCATAATGTGTTTATATAAATTAAGAGAATATAATTGGATTAATCTTTCACTACTTCACTTGGCTCTGATTGATCATAAAAAACAACATATCACTATTTGAAAAGATAAATGCACTGGCAAAAGGGTGAATATGTACAAAATTATGAATTGATGCATTTAAATTTGTTCGTTATTTAAAAAGTCATTTTTCATTACATATGCTTTTGGTAGTTGCAAAGTAGCATCAATTCCCAATAGAACAGATTGTTACATATAAATAGAATAAAGGTATGTCAGAAAGAATAGATATATGTGCAGAAAAGACTCCAAATAAAGGTTCAGATGGAGGTTTAGAAAATGTAAACAATTTGAAAAAAGGAAATGCAAATCTTTTTATAGCCACTTTAGCCATCAAAACAATAACATTTTAATGCATCTGCTTTCGGCTGAATGCAGCTTTCAGCTAGAGCTGATGCTTCTCATATCATGAGAGCCAATTTGGGGTATCTCTGCACAACTTTGCAGACATGTCAAGTTGGTAGCATGGAACTGGTCATGGGCAAAAACTTACATACATAAAATAAAAGATCTTAAAATTTAATAAATTTTAAACTAGAAATTAGATTATGAAACATTTACCAGCACAATGCTGGATGTAACTCTGATGATTTGGAAAATAAGAACTTGGATTTACTCTGAGCGTCTTTATTAGTAGTAACATGAAGGGAAACAAAAACAAAAAAATAGATGTTTACACTACGATTCTATTTTAGAGCACAGGACAAATTGTTTTCAACTGTTTTGAGGTTTGAGGGAAAATATTATCATAGTTAAAAAACACTGGTTTTATTCTAACCCGAACTGACTTTTCTCTAGGAATTGGCTTATTCATAGGCTAGAAAGACTGAGGGAAATGTTCCTGGCCTAATTTAGGCCATATTTTCTTTGTATATCTAAGTTTTTATGTAATGGTTTAACATCTACATTTTCAAATATTCCCTTATTAACCATTTCCACACTTTTCTCAGAAAGTTCAACTCTCTATGTAAAAAAGGCAATAAACACACACTGAAAGTACTCAATATTTTAAGATTCTAAGTACAAAATCTTCTCACAGCTTTAGCTAATTCCATCCCTATTTGTGACTTCACTGATTCTGGTAATATTCAAAATAGGGGAAGTAAATGTGCTCTGAAAGCTTACCAATTTCAGCAGTAGAAAAGAAAGTTTCCATGCACTGTTGGAGGTGTGGAAGTTACTCTCAGGCTAATTAATTGAGGATTCAAGTTTGCAATGTTGGCCTACTGGTCTAGAGAAATTAAAAAGACCTTACTAAGTTTTGGAGAACAAGGTCAACAAATGGGCAACATTTTCTCAAGGAAAACTTGAGATCTAAGAAGGCAGAGACAGAGGAATACATTTATGTCTGGAACTCAAAAGCTCATAAAAGACTCATCCTTTACTTATTTATGATCTCATTCCACTCAAAGGTAACATGACAGTTCTTACATTAGGATGTGCAACCACAGTGTGGCTGAATAGAACAAATGGTGCTTGAACAAGAGTGAGTGCATTCCACAAAACTGGTGCGTTGAACTTTTTATTCAGGGAGTTCATTCCTGGAAGACTCAGTACTCAAAAGAATTATGGGGCCAGGTCATGATGGTTTTGAAGAATAGCCCAGTCTGAAATTGTTCATTTAAGAAAACCGGAAGTACTATTTAATGTGACAGGACAAGGGCTCATGTTAATAGCAATATGTACTAGGTATAAATATTATCCAAGCAATATGCAGAGAAGCAATTGATGGTGAACTCAGTAATGAAATATTAAAACAACGCTAAAAGACATTAAAGAAAAGAGTTTGGTTCCTGTGTCTCAATGATGACTACACAAATCTTACTAAATAATATAGACAAAATAGCATAATATACAAGAATTAGATCAGGTTATTAATGCCCTGTAAAAATATAACATGTAATTTAAGAATAAAAGTTTAGCTGAATATAAAATAGAATATAAATATTACTCATAATTTACTTTAATAAGGAAAAGTATAACTATAAAGAGTAAGCTAAAGTAAATTCACTTATTTTTCTAAGTAATATACTTTCAATATTCCTGGGGATATGACTGACTGCTTTTCTGTGAAAGAACGTAACATTTCTTCTCTCTCATCCTCAGAAAAATGGAATATTTGATGCCATAAGAATTAGAAATTAATCTTTAATCAGATCATTATATAAATACATTTTATAAAATAATTTTATAAATAGAGTTGCATGAAAGTGTTAGCCTGGGTTTTAGTTTTTAAAAACACTGTAAACACAGTTCAGCATTAGTCTAATCTTTCCTTTGGTATCTCTCTTCATAAACATACCCTTTTTCTTCTAATTATCTTCATACTGTTTGAGAGGATGGGTCTTACAATGAATTGTTAAATATAAACTATTTTATCCTCATAAGGAATCTATGTAGTTTACAAGTAACTGAATAGGTTGTCAACTTCCTCAAGTTTCAGAAAAACAAATGACGCTCTTTATTTACCTCCAAAGAGCTAAGTTAAAATATTTACCTGGACATATCACATATAATGCAGCTAAATATACCTTCAATCAATGGTTTAAAAAAAAAAAAATCTAATGACTGGATAAGACAATTACTTGGACAAAAAGCAGGCATTTAAAGTTCTTTTTACACCTAGAACACATTCCAGTTATCTCTTGCCTTAAAAACTTCTGACCAATTTAACTGAATGTAATTAATAGACTTAAAATAAAAGTCATTATTGCTTAATGGAAGAATTTGTTGTCTTGTGGCAGTGTAATTTCTCCCTGTTCAAGAATAAGGTCTTCAAACTTGAGAGAAAGCATGAAGTACACAGATTCTGAAACTAACCATTGCTTCTTAGGTCTCTATCAGATAAATAGATATGATTTTGTTATAACTAATGCTATTCTCTGATCAGAGAATATAAGTGTAATCAACCCACTGGAGTGGATTCTTGAAGTTGATGGAAAAGGGATTTTGATAGAAAACCATCTCATAGGGTTTCTAATGAATACTTGAAACCATCTTATGTTAATACATTGTGTGTGTGTGTGTGTGTGTGTGTGTGTTCTCCCCAATTGTATGTGCTTTCAATTCATTCATTGCTCCCTGAAATGAGAATTATAATGACTTAAATGGCCCTGAAAAAAACCTTGGAAGTACTTTACTATACAGGTAGTAAACCAATGATAATTTCTGGAAGAGGCAAGATTAAGGATTTCTAGTAAAACTTCATTCAGCTTGTGTGTTTAGCTTGTGCAGAATATGTATGGGTCCTGGGGAATACCAGATGATTTTAATAAATGTAAACACAAGATGAATCCAACTGTAGCTGTTCTTACTGTGTAGACTATTTACTGGAGAAAATCAACATAAGCTTTGTCAATTGGCATGCAACTGTGGACATAGAAAATTATCTTTAGGATATAACAATGGTTGAAGAATACCAAAAGCAAATTGCTCAACTGGCAAGTTTAACAATATCTACCCTGTTTTACCTAAGGGCTATATATTCTCTCTACTCTGTCCTAACTTTGCCAGCAGCGACCTAGATAAACCCAGTGATCCAAAGGACAACACTCCTGTCCACTATATTGAGGATATAATTCTGATAAGAATGGGTAAGCAAAAAGTAGACACACCCTAGATAATTCTAGGAAAAAGATATGCTTGCCAGAAAATAAAAGATAAATTCGCAAAATGACCATGTGCTACCACATAATGATTTTTTTTTTTTTTATGTTTTACTATTTGCACAACAGGGCATGCCTTCCAAGTTGAAAAGGAAGCTGTTTTTAAGAAGTACAACACTAACAGTACACTGCAGATTTCTGAAGGCAAAATGTTATCACATCTAGCATGCTGTCTGCTACCTGGGATTATAATTTAATCTGTAATAAGAAGGCTATCTGTCAAGAGATCTTCTCAGTTGGGAGAGAGAGAGCTAAACTGTCAACTGTTGCAGTAGTGGGTTAAAGTAACAAACCCCAAATGGCAGAATTGAGCCTTTAATCAGTTGCTGCGATAGTATAAGCAAGTCTACAATCAAGAAAAGTGGTGACTCTCTCTTTTCTATTTTCCCTCATCGCACTGGACCAGCACACTAGTGGAAGGTCAGTTGCATCAGCACAGATGCAGGGCTTAGGGGTCATTTCACTGTTGGGGGAACCCTGAACAAAAAGGCTCTGGCAGTTTTTTGGACCCTTAGATGGGGAGAGGGAGGAGAGAGAAGGAAGACTAAGTGTGGAGAAGTATTGTGTACCAAAGTCAGAGTGGGGAAAAGTATTTCCAGATTTTCCCCTCTCCTTCCTCTTTAAGTAGGTAGGTGCCTGATCTCCATCCAAGGCCCCAGATAATGAGACCATGAAGTGAAGGCATCTGGCCTAGGAATTCACATATATGTCAGAGCATGGCCAGCCAGGGTGGTCTGAGTCCTTAAGACACCTCTTTCAGAGACTGCAATGTACTGGCTGGGCACCGAGGCTGGTGTGACAAGGGCAGCTTTCCCCTTTGAGACCTACCAGGCAAACCCTTTGTAATTGTCTACGGTCAGGCCTCAGAAATCATGTACAGGTTTTAACTAGGAGCCTGATTCCTCAGTATCAACAAAATCACTGTAATTTCAAGACAAATTTAATTAGTAGTGTACACTGGTTACCAACAATTATCTGCTCTGTTCCCTCAATTTTAACAATAAAAATTTTAGAGCCTTCTTGTAACTTTCTTAGTTCTTTATATTTTCAGGTTTTCTTGTTTTCTTACATTACATGAACTGAGCCATATTGTATTACTGGAAAATCACCATCTGTATCTAAGACCAGGGCCCAGATGTTTTCCATTCTGGGGAGCAATTACTGACCTTAGTAGAAAAATTTAAGCAGTTTACCATTTGTGTTCCCAAAATGCCTTGCCATAATGCCTTTAAACTTATCATATAGCATCTAATGGTAGTTACTCAATAAGTAAAATTTGAGTTAATTCAGGCAGAGAAAAAACAAAACTAGAATACAACCTGATGACCAGAAGCCATACAACATCAAGTCACTTTAGTGCAAAATAAGATTGACATGAAAGAAATATGAAGGCTAGCAGAACATGCTACCCTAAAACATGCCACTTTGACATAAACATTATTTTAAGCTAAAGGCAATTGAAAAAAGCACACAAAAGAAAAACTATCTGCTCTCTTTTACCCTTTTCTATCAGGAAGGGCAGGACTATTAATAACCAGAGACAGCACGGTAGGCGAAGGGGGTACTCTGCATAACAAACTTTACTAACTAGCTCTTGCATTCCATTAGTTCTCTCTGTATTTATCTTCCCACAATCTGCACTCCTAAAAAATTGAAGTCCTTTTCCTCTGTCTTGTCACTTCTCCATAATGTACTGGTTTTTGTTGAGATGCTACATAAGTCTAAAGTTCTAAACGCCCTTTTCAGTTACTCCTTACTAGGTGTTACTATGTGCAGGATGTACATGTTAGTAAAAATCTGTTAGATTTTCTCTTATCAATCTGTCTTTGGTCAGTTTAATTGATAGGGCCCCAGCCAATGAACCTATGGTTAGTAGAGGTAAAACACTTTTTCCTCCCCTACAAATAATTTAGTCTACAACAAAACAAAACAAAAAATGAGGCCTTCTGTATTAGTAGACAAGCAAGGTTATGTAGCAGTAAAGTATTAACCTAATATTTTATTTAGGTTAAGCTGTATTAAATAAACTATTAAATACAGCTTACCTATTAAGTTATATTTCTTGCTTATTTTCAGGGTGTATCCATAAGTCTCATTGTCTCAACATATAGTTTCGGGTTTCTTCAAGTCAGGGAAAAAGGAGGGTCACACAGTAGGTCTTAAAATGCGTTTGTCTGGAAATAATACATTCATTCTCAATGCCCATTAGCTAGAACTGATCAGATGACTCTAAATCTAAGGAAAATGAGAGAGAGGAAGAGCATATGGATTCTTCACAGCAGTAAGTTTCTGTCACAAACTCGTTTGTTTCATTCTAAAATTTCTCTAATACTAAAAACTAAATTATTCACTTATTTTAAATTATATTTTATAATGTCATACTTTTAAATACAAGGAAGGGAGTTTATAGAATTGTAACAGGAACTACATTATTTTAGGGTTATAAATTGGAAATCCCAGAAGTGAAACAGAGAGATTGATTGATTGATTGATTGATTGATTTAGGTAATAGTTATTTTATAAAAGTTTCAATGGGATGCTCATGTCTGTATGGGCCACAGTGGTGGAAAAGAATTCGATACAATGCTTTATAATACAGAATCGAATCCACAAATGTTATTTGGTAGTTTAGATTATCCAAGGCATGTAACACAGTATAATTGCAGGAAGCTGTGAAAGGATGTGGCACCACAAAGAGATGCAGAGTAAACAGATGTGAATACAAATAGCAACTTTGTTACTAGAAGCATGACCACAGACAAGTAAACTAGCTTTTCTGAGCTGCAGTTTTGCTGTGTCAACTCTTACACAACAGTATGCTATATTATACTGTACCTAAGTTTACAGAATCCTTCTGAGTTTCTAACTTTAGCACAACACACAATGCTGTTAGATTTTATTACTGACCAACTAGTTTGAGGATAAAAATTATTTAAAATATCATTTTATATTTTTAAGTTGAATTAAAATGAAAATAGTGAAAGAAACCTATAATCAACTCAGGGTAATAAAGAAATAGTTGTTGCTCATCTCACTTAAATAATGATAAATATCTTAAAATTGAAGTTGAAGAGATTAGGTTGCCAATTAAAATCTGATGTATTTATTTTTATAATGCATCAAGTGAAAAAGTGTGACACTATATTTAAAGTTGAAACAGTTGTAAATTAATGAAATAATATATATGAAATTGAAATATGACATGAGAACATTATCTCTGTGATACATTTCCTGCATATTTTTTCTCATATGACAGAAATCTTCATTTTTATAGTGCAAAATGTGGTCATTCTTATATGAGACCATATCTGTATTAACCAAAATTTTAGCTTTGATTTAAAGTGAGATTTGCCAAATCACTGTCTTCAAAAAGTATAGTTGTTTGTACATTTTAAAGTTCAAAGACTTTCCAAATATTTTAATTCCTACACAAAGAAAAGTTTAGAATATGCATGAAACTAGTTCAGACAGGTTCGAGTGATTCTCAAGAATTAGAGAATAGCTTGAGATGATGTAGTGATGATGGTGGATCAGTGAATTCTAGTCTGAGGCCAGTGCTCTGCAGCCATATCAAAGCTGACTTGGTGTTGCACCCCCTACCATTGCTAATATATTTGTTCTGACATGTTTTAGAGAAGCTGAAGCTAGCACTTTATGATAAACATTTAAGATTTACCTGAATAAACAGGTAATAATAAAACGACTTGTCTGGTGCTTGGGACAAATTCAAGGATGATTCTGCCAGGATTTATAGTCTCAAGGAATATATTCATGCTAAATTTCAACTGCAATTTTTGAGACCTACAGAATTTTGGCTTGTTGGCTTCCCTGCCATGATGACACTTCAATAAAGAGTTCACAAGACTTTCCAAAGTTAGAAAACCTCTGAAAAAAATACGCTTTACCTTTAAAAACTGAGGAATGTTACAAATGATCAGGAAGATGGCTATGTAGCTGTGACCCTGGCGACAGCAATGACCAGAGGGGAAATCCTAAGAGACCGACTGCTCTGCCAAGGATTCACTGCCAGCTAGCTGATGGTGTGCAACTACCTTCTACTTAAATCTGAGCATCAAACGCCCTAAATAACTTAATGTTAGTCTACTGTTTTAGAAATGAGTTTACTACTTGTGCAAGTAACCAAATGGTAGATGGATTTGGGGCTCTTGAGTTTGGTCTGAGGCTAGATATCCTTGTGAAAGAGATCTTAACCTGCTTTTTATTGAGTTTATCTTATTCAACAGGTGAGATAACAATGTTTGACTGTCAAGATGGAATTCGTAAAAGAAAAATCATTTATTAGGTAAAGAAATTTATCCAATAGAGGTAATCATCATAAATATAATAACTTTTATTAGTAATAGAAACTTCAAATATTAGTATCTCCCTCTCTCTCTCTCTCTCTATATATATATATGTATATACATATAATGGGATATTATTATACTTACTGATTACAGAAAAAATTAACTTTCCATTGCCAAACTACTTTTGTATATAAATACAACTATATAATCTATTAGTTTCACTTAAACGGAGGATTATTTCATATTAAACATTTGAAAATAATTTTTAATCTCTCCAATATTTCTATCTGCCAAAGTAAATCCAGTTTTATATTTTAGCATTGAGTCTGGTTAAAATCTCAGCTGATTAAACTAATATTAGTGTAGTTAAAATTTCATTTTTTTTTTGAAATGATAAACTATAGCTGTTGGGGTAGAAATACAATTTAGTAATTAAAATGTCTACTAAATAAATAAAATAAATAATAAGCTAAAATGTATAATTTATTATCTTAAAAGTAGTATTATGAGTCTTAAAAAATGTCTCTATTGCCTACAGGAATAAGGTTAAGCATTAATGCATTACTAAAAAAAAAAATAGAAGTGTCTAATTTACTATACATTTATGGAGTATTCTATCATAATGTAATGGATCCAACTCCTGTGCAGATTTTTTTAGGTACAGTTAAAAATGCAATAACCTTTATAAATTATTCTCTAGGTAGCTATATAGTTATTGATTTTGTTAAAGGTATATTGAAATATTGTATTTCTGGGTCATACAGTCAAATGGATTTACAGAGACCACAATTAAGACTCATTTGTCCAAAACTTAGAAATATTATGTCAGAATAATATACTGCAGAATGGAAAAATGAATCCCATAACACACAGCTCTGTTATTATAAAATTATGTAGAAAAAAACTCAAATTGAAGCTATCTCAACAAAAATGAAGTGAGAACTTTTTTTTTTCTAATTGGTTTGCTTTTTAAATATTTCTTATCTTCTACTCTTTTAAATATATTGAGACTTTTTGGCTTTTTTCAAAGAGCAGAAACGCATGTCTTTGGAATAAGAGTCCAATCTAATAGAAAGTAGATTAAATAAAGAGTAAACAATTTTGATTTCTAGACCTCAAGTCCAGTTCCTAATAGCCACATTTACTCGGCAAGCTACTTAAATCTAATTTCTAGCATATAAATTAGGACTAACTTGATTGTAACCATATGTCCCAACAAGGATTTTTAAAGTACTACAAAAATGAGAAATATATTACTTTCTCATCACACACAGATACTTGTAAGTGTCCTATTCCTATCAGATGAATGAAAGAAAGGAGAGTGACACAAATAGATAACTTGTCAATTTAAGAACCAGAGGAGAAGTTTTAAATAGGAGGATGCTTTACAAATAGAAATAGAAAGTTACATACTAGATCAAATAAGAAATTCTAACAACAGGAAAAATTACAATGTAAGATATCAATGCAGGAAGAAAGAGTAGAGCATATTAAAAGAAAATGAAGCAGCTACAATAAGATGATCGAGGGGCCCACAAGAGAAGAAACCTCAAGAAACAGAATTAAATAGTTTAAATGGAAAGTGGTTTAAAACAATTGTAGAAATATATTACAAATATCATATGTAATAGCCAAATGAAGATGTTTATGGCCCAACCAAGTTCATTTAAAGGAACTTGAGATGTGACAATGGCCATTTGTACATATTTCAAGGTGTGTAATATGAAAATAAATATTAATATTTATAAAAAATAAGCTTCCAGTTTAAAAAACCCCACAGATTTAGTGAAAGATAAGTTTTTAACATATATATATATATATATAAATATATAATTAAATTGCATACGGTAAATAAGCATCAAATCTCAGAGATTTTTCCATTTGGTTAATTTTACAGTTTTCCAAAATACCATGGGTTCTTAATTTCTTATATCTTGTGAATTATATTTGAAAACATTTTTATGAAGTCACATTTTAAATATACCTTCACAGAAAATAACTAAATGCCAAATTAAAACAACAGGAAATTAGTTGTAGTTATTCAATTATTTTAAAAATAAGATTAAATTTCTCTTTCAATATTCATGGGTTTAAAAAAAAGCATGCTTGACAAATTAAATTGTGCTTTCATTTTTGCTTTTCCTCATGCACTGGTGATTCTGAACAGGCACAAAAGGCTCCATATTTATAAACAGATTATGACCTCCCTAGACAACTCAATTAAAGCAGTAGAGAAATGTAATAGTATTAAAATTCATTACAGAAATTATTTGCTGAGGTTGGAAAGTAAAACTCTAGAATTTTAATACATGTGTATTTAAATATCTTTTTAAACACTTAGCAACTCATCTAGCATTTCCACTGTTTTCAGTAGTCAAGCTCTCAAACCATGTTTATAATGTGATTCCCCAAACTTCGTGTCTATTATGTTTTTCAGTATTAGCATTCAAAAAATAAATTGAAAATAGAATTTTATGTCTGAATGCCAGTGTGTCAAATTTTACTTTAGAAGCCTTTATATATAAAAGGGTGAGAAGGTATATTCCATTACTGGGAATATCTTAGAATTATTTAATAAAGCACATGCTTTATTATTTAATAAAGTACAATGGTACAAGAGAGTTACTGCCATTTATGTTTCTTTATCACATTTTATCCTATCAATCTGTATGACTGTCTCATTAGACAAGATGATGATGATGATGATAATTCCCTATCAACAAAAAAATTAAGGCACTCTTCTGATCATGCTGTGTCATGCTCAGTATTCTGATTTAAGAGAATGTCCTCCACTCTAGCTCTTCAGTTGGTTAAAATGTCGGCTTGAGCACTACCTTCTAGCTCCATTATTTTCCTGCAGCAGTTTTTAAATTGGAAGCTAATCTAATATCCATTATCAAATTAATTATCCATTAGCATCTTTTCCCACTATCTTCTCGCATAAGTGCTCCTAGTTTCATCCCAAGACTTCAACACCAATCTCAATTTCCATCCACTATTTGGGTACCAGAGTAGTTATTTTCCTACACATGTGAGTTACAACAGTGGCCAAATGATAAGCCAAATGGAAAGACTCTGTCAATTTTGGGAGACTGCTCCAATCTGCTCTGTTGTTGGTAAATTCAATAGAGTCATATTTCTTACCTATATATTAAGATAAAGTGTGCAAATTTATTTCTTTGAGAATATGGACAATCTATATTTTCTTTTCCAAGCAGTGTTCCTGATATTTCAATAAAAATTTTATTCAAACTAACAGTTTAAGAACTATGATGAGAATAATCTTAACTTTTATTAAATTAAGAAGTACTTTTAGTCTTTTTGATTCTTATCTGTTGAATCACTATATTTTGTAATGAATATCTATAGTGCTTGGGTCACAACAGACGTAAACAGCAATCCATAAAGAGAAAATTTTCACTTATTCCACATAAAAAGCTTCTTGATTTTGCACAGGAAATGCAGAGTTCTAGCCAAGTCATTGTAGGATCAACATGAGAATATTACCTGGTTTGGGGCTATGGGGTTCTAGAAATAAAATAAATGAATTCTACATCTATGAGTTTCCTGTTTAGTTTTGGTTTTTTTTGAACATTATTTTCACTGAATTAATTAAGATTATTTTTATACCTTTTAGAAAGGGTTTTTAAAAGTATAGTTAGCAAATAATAGTGTATTAGTTTATTAGTTTCAGTTGTACAATACAGTGTTTCAACATTTATATACCTATGTGATCACCAAGATAATTCTATTTTTTACTGTAATCTACTTAGCTGTCTCCCAAACTCCCAAGTTTCACATATTGCCCTCAACGGGACCAATTGCTTTCACAGCACATTTATGAGGCAGTATGATTCTCTGTACAAGACCTCATTCATAAACTCTCACTTCTCGATATCTAGATAAAAAGCTGTCACTCCTGTGGAGAAACTGCTGTCACCTAACTAGAAGGACCACATATTCCTTTCTACTAATTTCTGTAGTTCCAAGCTTTTTTTTTTTCCCCCAAGCCCTGAGGTGATTCTACATTCTCAAGTAGATCTGGTTATCTAAATCATTACTTCTATAGAAATTCCCAGGAAATAATATCTAGCTGTCAGCCATTTTCCTCCTCGGCAAATTCAGGACCTTGAGCAATGCTCATATCCCCCCCAATAGATATTGCATTCCGGGCTTATTAGTGAGTCCTGTGATGAAAATAAAATACAACTGTACTACTCATCTATGACTAATATTTAAATATATATATTTTAATCTATTACAAGAGAGCCAACAATTCTCCCACAATACTCAAGGATATAATAAGAATGTTCTCTTCCACATACAAAACCATTTTTTATAGTCTCTCACTCTGCAAATCTCAAAAAAATACTCCGTTTTGAGTCTCTGGTGGTGTTTTAGTGTACTCAGGCTGCTATGACAAATTACTATAGACTAGGTGGCTTAAATGACAAATATTTATTTCTCAGTTCTGGAAGCTGGAAAGTTCAGAATCAATCTAGCAGCAGATCTGGTATTTGGTGAGCGCCCTCATTTAGTTTGCAGATGGTTGTCATCTCCTTATATACTTATAGGGCTTAGAACAGAGAGAAGCAGCAAGCTCACAAGTGTCTCATCTTTTAAGGACACTAATCCCATCAGATCCTCATCTCTTAATATTATCACATTGAGAATTTGGGTTTCAATATATGAATTTTGGAGAGACACAAACATACAGCCTATAACAGGTACTATTCACATTATTGGTGTATTCTGTAACTATTACCACTCTTATAAAACACCTCTGTGCTATCATAAAAAAAGCAGTATTATATCATTTTTGGTAGACTACAAATTCTGGGAAAATTGATAGCCTCTTAGCCAAGCTTGAATCCATTTTTATACTAAAAAACACCTTTATTTTTCTCAGTCTTACTAAAAAAATTATCTTTTCTTAACTTTTACATAGCCCCCAAGTCTTAGAAAGAATGGTAGTTTTCTTGGTGAAATGGTGGTGTAATTAGAGCATCCTACATTCATATGGAGATGAATTTTCATGAGCATGAAATTCCCAAAGGGTTAATTTATTATTCTCCATTTGTACTAAGCATAGGTTAATTATTTTATTCTATTATTTTGTAGACTTTTTGATAAAGCAAATGTCTTTATTTCATGGAAAAATCAAGAAGTTAATGCCAGGGATATTGATTATATACTAGAGAACCCCCTGCTATAATCTATACAAACCTTAAAGAAAATAAAATGGATAAATTATGGAACCCACTTATGACAGCAAATAAAAAATTCAGAATAAAATTCATAATGTAAAAAACAGTTTTTCGACATCTCAAAATTGATTCAAAAATCAATTTAAAACTCATTCACATCTTGCTGCAGCTTATATCTTGATTCAAGACATTTAGTCACCTAAATTCGATATGTTTTATTTATCATAAAATAAGAAAATAGCAAGGAAAAGTACATTAACGAATGAAAATTCAAGGTGTTAAAGACAAAAATACTGAGATTTCATATAAAGTAAAGAAACTAAAGCAACCTCAGGCAAACATTTAGGTTTCAGAAATTCTCATTTGAAATATAATAAATAAGTTCATTTTACAGTGGTATTATATCTATTGACCTGGGCAGGATAAGACATTTGACTTGGGGAAATTTGCTCAGCAGAGAGACTCAACACAATGTTAACCATTGATGGCAAGTGACTGTATCCATCAAGACTTTATGAAGCCATCTTCAATGAAGGCAGAAAAATATGAAACAAATTAATTGTGTTTCATTTTCTCTAACCTAACAATCTCTACTAGCTCTTATGAAAACAAAAGCCGATGTAAGAACAGAGACTATAATATTTATTTTATCTAATTCCAATTAGTTAATAATCACATCTAAAAGGAGCATATGTCATACTTATAATATTTTTTCATAACATAGGCACTAATCATATCCTAATCATAATACAGGGCACTGCATGTAAAAGTCAATTAATTCTCGTGTCAGCACACTATAATATAATTACACATTAAACTATACACTTTCACATGCATATGTATAAGCCAGTAATGAATAAATGTTTATTTGAAATGTATATCAAATAATGTATATCAGAATTTAAAATGTCTTCTTAATTGTAAAGCCAAACATATGGATACAATAGATATTATCCACAATAAAGTCACTGCACTTATTAAGAACCCATTGTGCGCCAAGTTCTTTGCTAAATGCTTTCAATAAATATTGATCTTTAATTCTCGCAGTTATATATAAAGAGATATATATAGTTTCAAATGTAGATGTAGAGGCTCAAAGATTGGTGACACTGTAAAGATCACATATCTGTCAGGTGACACAGCTGCTAATCCAATCTAAGACTTCTGACTCCAGGTTTGGCACACATCCCACTGGAAATGTAACACTCTTCACATCATAAGCACTCACTATCATGGTTTTCAGGCACTTGACACATTTAAGACTATGTTACTTGCTATGCCCATTGATATTCTTATGTAGATCAAGTGACTAGTCCATTTATGTATGGTATCCATTTAAAGTATTTGGTAAATTACTTATTTGATTTTGTATTCTTAATGTATGAATAACACGAAAAAATGTTTATCTTTGATTTAAATCCGTGTTCATCAGTGAATGTTAAGCACTTAGCAAGGAGTTAAAAAGTGTTCATAGTCTCTAAATTATACTTAGCTTTTCTGTAGCACAGATTTTAAATATCCAATATTTTATGATTAGTTCTATATTTATATCTCCATGGTAAACACATATATATAAGTCTAAATATATCTCTCTATTGTGCTCTTCTGTGTCATATATGTTCCTATTGATTCATTCATCTTGTAATACTAATATATAATCGAAGATGTTTCTCTTCTCTATTAGCTTTTGAGATCCTCAAAGTCTGTTCTCTTTTTAAACCTGGATTCCCAGTACTTCACTCTGAAATAGCAGTATGTTCGATGGATTAATGAACTATTGTGGTTTATTTTGTTTAAAGCCTGACTGTAAGACTTAATGTGGCTGATATGCAGAAGTTAAAAAAATTCTGAATGTTGCTGGTTGTAGAATCTAAAAAGGACAATGTATTTGTTATCCTTTCCAATTACCTGTCACCCAAGTGAGTGACATTTTACTGTCCCACATAGAAAATTAGGAATGAAGACTGTCCAAGAGAGTCTTCTCTTCTTTGCTGATACAGTTTTTTGTTTTTTCATTGCTGCTATTGTTAAAAAAACTACTTATATGAGATCAGAATCAGGCACATGTTAGACTCAACTTTTACAGTTGGGACTATTACTAATATTTATTAAATGCATATTTTATTGGTATTTTATTTAGATACTAGAGATGTTTATCAACAAATGGACTATCTTACACAAAACATCCCTTTTGATAAAAGATGACCAACATGCTTACAAGTGTTTGAGTTTAATTAGACTACTTTCAGAACAACAAAATCATAATAAATATTAATCTGTTTTTCTTCCCCTGAATCAGAAAGCTTTCCAAAGTTAAGAGTTTTCCTTTCCTGCTCAACATGCTGACATGCAATTGTGCTTCCTTTGCATGTGGAATCAATATATATTTTATGAGTTAATTCAGTGGTGATCGATCTTTCATGGTGTCTACTTCGGAAGTTTGGGAATACTTTTAGGCCCTCTACAAAATATCCTTATTTATATTGAGTTATAACCTATGAATACATAATGTGATATTCTAAATACATAATGAACCTATACTTTTACATTTGCTTCTATTTTCGTTTTGCATAGATGAAAATAATTTTATTTTTTATGATCAAATGCATATGTTTATATTAAATTCAAATTTCACATACAAATTTATTTTACTACTTTATTGAAATATTATTTGTCCCACAAAAACCTCAGACTATTTTGTTACAGATTAATAACTAAACGAAAGAAGTCAATTAGACAATTTATGACATTCAAGTATTAGACAGACACAGAAACACTAATACCACCAATAGTATATTCTAATAACAGGGGATATAATTGTCCATAATGATACATAAAAGATCTTGTCCTCCAGTTGCTAATGCTTTCTTGACTCTCAACCAAACACCAATCAGTCAGTCCTATTATATTTTCCAGTTAGTAGGCCTCCACTCAAACAGACATCAGTATAACAGAGTGGCTTATTATATAGGTTTTGGAGCTAGAATTTCCAGGATTCAATTGCAATAATTTCATTCACTGGTTAGAATATTAACAACTTTACTAAGTTTTTCACTGCTTTGTTTTTCAGGATCAGGTTGGAATTCTTCATTAAGCACACTTTGTTCATCCATCAATATCATCTTTTTACATTCCTATAGCACTTATTATCTGATCTTTTACACTTTTCAATAATTTTGTTAAATTCAAATTTTAGTATTTTACAACTAGATAAGACACTTAAGTGGAGGGACTATTCTTTACAGGTCTTTGTTATATGCTCATATAAGTAAAACTTAGTAAAACTTGAGGGTGGGAAATGCTTCAATCAACATTTACTGATAATTGTCGTGACTTTGTAAATGAGAAGTGTGGTGTAAACCAGCAGTACTACTGGGAGAAGTCTTTTGCTCTCCTGAACAATTTTGTGCCTTAGCTCTGCTTTGCTCAAAACAAAATATAGTTTGGTTTTCTGACAGAAACTAATGAATTGTATCCTAAATTCAAGATTCTGAGATGGAGAGGTTGTCCTGGATTATTCTAGTGGGCACTGTACCATACATGTCTTTATAACAGAAAGGCTGAGAAAGATCTTACACATATGGAGAGGTCAATGTGAAGATGGACCAGGCAGAGATTTGAAGATACTGACCTTGAGGATTAGAGGGATGCAGCCACATGCCAAAGAATTCCAGAAGACACTGGGAGCTGGAAGAGGTAAGGAAGGGTTGTCCTATGTAGCCTCTGAAGGGAGCTAGGCACTGCTGACATGTGGACTCTACCCAGTGATACTGATTTTAGACTCTGGACTCCAGAACTGTGAGAAAACAAATCTGTGTTGTTCTAAACCACCATGTTTGTGATTATTTGTTACAGCAGTCATAGGAAATTAATATAGGGAGATTTTTTGTCAGAGACGTCTATTAATGTTAGAATGTTCACAAACATTCACTCTATGGCTTAGGGAAAGACTTCCCTCAAGAACCCAATGCTTATATGAGTTATTTCTTTTAGTGATCATATTTCCATTTTAAGTTCCCTGGGAGTATGACTATTTTAAATTTTTCACTGGAAGCTATAGGCTTTAAAAATTATGAAGTAAAAATTTACAAATCCTTAAAACGCTGGATATACAGAATGCTAAAAAATCAAACTTAAAAAAATGAATGCATTAGAAAACAGTCTTCGAATAAATCAAGGAGTTAAATCAGTAGGTATATGAAAATTATGCTCTTTAAATGTCACTTAATACTTGTTAGTGATTAGGTTTTCCAAAGATGAAATTCAAGTAATAAAAAAAAAAACATTGTCAATTCTAGCCCATCTGCATAAGTTTAGCTGCAATATGATACTAATCAAATCACAAATGGAAATTTAATTAAGTCAATTTTGATTTATACCTGAGGTGTCTCAATCAGAACATTTCATCAAACTAATCAAACTAATTCCCACCTAATGTTATGAAGGTAATTGGTACAAAGCAATAGAAAAACAAAATTTTCAATAAGCATTTTAGCAGCTACTTTCTATTGCTATGTATTCAAAATCGATAGAAATAGAATATACATGCATATGTTTATGTATGTGCCTAAATATACTATATTAACAATCTATAATTATCTGCTATCTTAAGAAAAAAAACAGCATCTCTCACATTAATTCAATTTTAACAATTAATACTTTCTTTAAAGAAAACATAGAATCAATTAAAAAAGACACCCAAGGCCTGGGAATTTTTGTTTTCTTTTTTCTCATTTGGTTTTCCTATCAATAAGCATCAATACATCTTGGCAAATAATCATGTAAGTGTTCTCTATTTCTTACTTTATAAATAGGAAGAGGTGGTAAAGGTGGAAGAATTGATGCATATGAATGTTTTTTAAATTTAAATTTGAAAATCAAAGGCTTAAGTGCACACTGTTTAGTCAAAAGGTACTATAATGCTTATTACAGAAAAATAGAAATGCTTTTTCCACATACACGTTTATTCATGAACACCAGATCCAACAAATTTTAACTGAAGTTTTTTCATATGCTGCTTACTTACTTTTATCTGCTTAATGTATTATATTATTGCTTAATTCTTAACTTTTTAATGCTATCCAGTGCCTAAACCTTATAGAAGAAAAAAATGTAGGTATCTTACAATACCATTCCCATAAACCACCACAGGCACTATCCTTTTTTCTATCTCTCCAATATTTTTATACTAGAGGCTTTATTTCAAACAAGTCAGTTTTTGATTATTATACAATGGTTGTTCATAACTGCCATTTACGATAGTTCCTAATCCTAAATTATATAATGTTCTCTTTTACTCGGATTAATTTACTTGTTTTTTTAGATTATTTTCCTTTTCTAAAAACACTCATTAATCTGAAAATTTTCATTAAGTTGTGAAACTGGAGTACTTCTATCCTTAGAGAAATATCACACTAAATAATTTACTAGTTCTATGTTTTTTCTCAGCAATAATTATCCTGTATCTCTTTATTTTAGACTGGTTGCATTCTTTGCCCACAAATCTCACGATTTTTTTCTTTTGTTTTTCATTTAATGAAAAAGTATTTTCTTATAGCTTTCTCAAAAATGGTTCTTGAGTGCTAAAATTGCTGTGCCTTTAAATATATAAAAAGTCTTTTACTTACAATAATAAATGACTCATGTTAGATGTAAAAATTTTACTTCAGAATTCCAAAATTTGTGGTAATTGTCACTAATTATTTTAAGAGGTTTACTTACTTCCTTCTGTTTCCCTTTATTCTAATTTTCGGCTGAATTCATATTCAAGTAAATATATAGCTGTAGTAGTATGATTAGACTGAAAAAATTGCTGGTTCTGCATTTTCATCCTAGTAGCCAACTAATGAGATTTCAATTTTTGCTAACACTTACAAATGAGATCAGAAAATAATATACCCTCAACAAATATAGGAAAGTATCAAGAAAGTATCAATCAAAATATTAGTGAAATCAGTTAGAAATGTGATAGAGGAGACTTAACATTGTGTATCTAACAAATATCATTTACTCTAATCAAAACATGTATTCTCTTGCTCTTAGAAGATATTTTGTCTCACTTGAAATAGAAATTAAGGTTAGTATAATCAACCTCTACTTTTTTCCTAGCTACATCTCCTGACTCAATGCACTGTGTTTACCATTCTTTTGACCCATAGACTTTTCTTAGCTTCTTGATTCAATAAACTTCTTTTGTACCTCTGAAACTTAATTACGCTTGATATCACGAAAACATTCTCTCTCATAGAGGCCCACAGGTTAGTTTGGGTCTTCTTGTCGTAAGAGCCTTGGTTTTCATCTCTGAGCATTTTATATACTTATATTATTTAAACTATGAAAAATGAAAAGAATAATTTGAATTCTGCCATACTGAAAGGGACTATACATTGGGCCTATGGCCCTATACAATGCTGATACACTGGTGGAGCCAAAACAACGTGACCTTCGAATTCTCTGAGTTTTAACACACACCACACACACACACGCACATACACGCACATACACACACACTATTTTTACCATATAACTGGCCATTAAACT
The DNA here is from genome assembly GCF_902729225.1 of Pteropus medius. NCBI lineage: Eukaryota > Metazoa > Chordata > Mammalia > Chiroptera > Pteropodidae > Pteropus > Pteropus medius. The sequence continues at coordinate 22,014,414 of NW_024355205.1, read as the reverse complement.
GAAGTGTACTTGAAGTATTATTGGGATCCTGACAGTATGTACGTTTTTTAAAAAATATAAATAGCTTATTGCATAAAAGTGTTACTGTTATTTTAAAATATATCTCTTGTCTCTCAGTAAAATCATGGCAGGATTTAATACCATTTGCTAATTTATTTTTATCTGTTTAAATACTAACTATAATTCAACAGCAAATTCATTTTGAATCTTATTTCCAGTGTAGCCAAAGAAGTATGCTAAGGATCTCCAAACCTTATCTTGCAGGATTTGTTGTTGGTTCTAGAACTAATTATAAGAGCATCTAGATAAACAATACAGAAAGCATGTAAAATTATTTAAGTTTGTTAAAAACCAAGATGACTCATTATTATCTGACTATGAAGATGTGAATGCACATAAATCTGTCTTTTATACTTCTATGATATAACTATAATGAATTGTTTTTAAATATATTTTGCTCTGTTATTCCAAAAAATGCACTTGATCCACTTAGCCTAGATGACATAATTGTCTAAGTTGAAAATTATCAAGCCAGTAGAATTGATAAATAAAACTATTAAGTGTTAATTTTGCTGAACAAGAGCTACTCTATAATTCAAATTGAGGGAAGAAAAAAGATAGCATCTTAAAACATCAACAATTTTATATCACTTGGATTTTATGGTACGAAGGGAAGAAAATGAAAGAAATGAGTGAACAAAGAATAGAATTATATTAAAACAAATCATCTTCTCCTCACCAACATGCCAGCTAATTTATAAAGGATACTTATTTTCAACCTACAGCTTTGTGAATTCAGTAAGAGATACTATTTCCTATTAAACAAAAAAAGTTTATTTAAGGTAAATGAATCAAACAAAAGAAATTTATTAGAGATTATAATTTTCTTGAGAGTAGTTATTGTATTTAGTCAATACATATCTTGCATGTAGGTCTTATTATTTGTTTTCTAAAATAAGTAAATTCAGATAAACTATATTTTATACTTTAAAGTTGATTATATATTTTGAATAGATGAACTAATTCAATTTCAGCAATTTCACCTTAATGTAAAAAACTTTGACATATCTATGCTTATTTAATGAAATATATCTATAGAATTGGAAAATTTCAGTAAAACTTAACACTTCAAAATTGTCCTCGTTAAGTAAGAATAGTGAATGTTTGATGGATATACTGAAAAGTTTTAGCATAGACATTTAATAGATATTTTAACAAGTCCTGAGAACCCTTATTTTGTCAGGTAAGGCAAATTTCTTTAACCTTCTTTAGTCAGCATACAGAACACGTGGTTACAATCAACGAGAAAAATCTCATTGGTATAATACTTTCATATAAAATTCATGTAAAATCCATTTAGAGACAAGAGTCCTCTCTCTTGTGGCTCTATTCTTCTTAATGACCTTGAAGTCTTAAATACTGAGGTGGATAAAAGAGAAGCAAAAATTGAAAATACATATGAGAAAAATTCTGTGTCTGATTTGGAAATGTTATAGCATATTCATTCAGTTAACCAAAACTCAATCACACGGTTACACTGAATACAAGGAAATCTGGTATGGCCTAAGTATGTGTCTAGGAAGTTGAACACATGGGTATGATAAGCCAACTGCAAATCTCTGGCAAAAATCCAGTTATCTATTTATTGAAATGTTTTTAACGCTCTATTAATATAAACTTGGTTTCACAAAATAGTGTAGCATGCCAAAGAGTAGACTGCAATCTCATTTACCTGTATAATGTATTCATTTCCACAAATATTCATGTATTTTAAGTAATGTTATTCCTAAAAATATAATTTTAGACAAATAAGAAGTCATAAATTTTATTTTTCTTATTTCCCTTGAAAGAGCTTTACATTATCAATGATATAATTTCTCATTTTTTCCTTATTAATAAGGGACTGAAAGTAACTAGGAGAAATTATGCCATCTTTTAAGAAAACATAGGATAATTATAGTTAACTTATGAATTAGATTAAATTTGATATTCTATTAAATATCCTAATCAAAACTAATCTCTAGTTCAAATTACTAATAATTGTTACATTGGTCAGAATATTTGGTTAAAAGAATGAATGATTCTCAGCACTTGATTTATACTCACACTAAGGTAATACAAATTGAAACGAAACATTGTATCATCTCTGAAAAATTATAATATTTAGCTAAAGATATGTAAATTTTATTTTTGAAAGCAATGCATAGTTAAATAAATATTATTCTGGTGAAAAATTATGAAGCTATACCAAATGTGTATGTATGTTAAAGATCAGCAGTTGTTTTGGTACCAACGTTAACAAATGATCATTTATCTAGTAAGTATTAAGTACAAGGTTACAGTAGTGAATTTGTGACCTTGAACAAATCACTGGATTTCTCTGTTCCTAAACAAGCTCCTCATCTATAAATGCGGGTACTTTTAAAAACAACATAATAGGCTTTTTTTGTGAGGACTGAATTATTTAATAAAGATTAACTGCATAGAAAAATGCCTGGCACTTGGTGTAAATTTTAGTTGTTTATATCTGCATGTGTACTTTGTAAAAAACACATAATATCCTAGAAACAATTCATTATGTTACAAATGAGGAAACAAGCCTCAAAATGTCTTTTAACAAGTCACTTATCTCTTCTTTGGCAAACAGAAAGCAAAGGTTTCAACAAATTAAATTTTAATGATATGAACTAAGATAAAGCTAATTATATAAAAACATGATAACGGACAACCCAACAAAATGTTTAGGCTCTTTTGTTAGCAAAATATTTTAAGTTATCTTTAGAATGGAAACCATTATTTTATCAGATAATTTTAAATGTATTACACCTACAGAAACTGACCTTACCCCAAAAGTTCAAAAACTATGTGAGAAGCCTTTTTGTTAATTTAATAATAAGAATAAAGTGATATACTATGTATATTCTTTTTCCCCTTCTTTACAAAGCTTTATGATACTGTCCCCATGTGCTCTTACACATATGTATATATTTTTTAATTGGTAGTTTCTAAATTTCTTGCTCTTTTAAAGAAGTTAATGGTTCTAATGAAAGATGTTTCCAGCAAAGTAGAAGGTAAATCAAAAAAATATAAAAACAAGGGATTCTCATGACAGTGGATCTATGCAGCAGAAATCCTAAAATGATTGTATAAAAAACCCAGAGTTGGATTTCCATTATTACAGACCCAAAGAACAATACACTCTAAACAGCAGTCAGTCTGTAAATTCCAGGTACAGGTCTTTAGAGGAAAAATAAATAGAACTGATGTATTTGAACATTTAAATACATGGCTGAAAGGCAAGTGGCAGAATTGTTCTTGTATAAAATTAATGATAACTACATAGATAATCACATAAGTAACAATGAGATAGTAGTTAAAGAAAAATAAAGAGATGAAAAAGAAAACAGTAATTCTATTGTATTATTTAGACTCAGTATTGATAAGTTTTGTACAGACATGCTGTAAAAACTACATATTTAACCACATGTGATTCAACTGAAATGACATGGATGAAAATGTTGGTGGGAAGATTTTAACTACGTTGCAGCTCTGAGATTACGTATAAAATACATAACCATGTAAGAGCTTTTCAATCAGGTAATCTAGAAACATGGAGATAAATTATATGAAAAGTTACCATATGGGTTGAGGATGGCTGCTTTGAAAGTGTATAAAGATCAAAAGAGATGGGAAACACGAGTAAAAGTTTTCAATATAAGACTTACAGATATACGCTCTTAAAACAATGAGGATATATTACACAAATAAAAAATTTTAATGTTTAAAATTTGTTGTTGGGTAGAAGATTTTTTCTGGTTCATTAAAATATATGTTTTAAGCAAGTAGCTCTGTTCTATTTTCAAACTTGGACCACTACATTGCAAATCAAAGCTGCATTCCATAATGTGCATCCCCACTCCCAATTTGTACACAAAAGATCTGTCCAACTATCCTGTTTCAAAATAATCTTTTTTCATTTACCTTACACATATTTTCTTAACTAGCATCTATACTTTTTGTACACGCTGACTGAAATAAAAGCATAGTAAATCCAGTATAATATTGGTCGGATTTACATTCTATTTTCTAAAGATTTAAAAAGTTTACACATAAACCTGTTTGTATGAATGCACATTATGTCTTTGCTCTTTATTGTTTTCAGATAGATCTAAATACACATGTGTCTTCTCAACCTGTAGTTTGGAACTGCTGCCTCATGTCTGAGAATTTGAGAGAAAAACTTGCACTCATCAGAAAACTGTGTATCTCTAATCTCTTAGAATTAGATTTTTTTAAAATTTCAGTTGTTTTTGTCTTCATATGTCTCTCAGGATTTTAAAGTATCTCTTCTTTTATGCTCAAATCCTTTGGATACATTGCAGATAAAATTATCTTTTTAAAAATAGGCTAGATTTTAATCCCTGCTATTAATTGCCTTAATCGGTATTATTTAAGACAAGTCACTACATCTTTGTAAGCAGTAAATATATTAAATCAGTTCATTCGCCAATGCGAATGACTAACAACTAATACTGGTTTCATTAGAATTGCAAAAAGAGAGATCATAAACATCATTTTATACCATCTATGCTCCATCTCTTCTATAAAAACATAACCCTTCGAAAGGGTAATTGGTTAGTAAATATTCTCCAAACCATGCCATCTATCTGTGTGACTATATGAAAGACTATTTTTACAAAAAATCAAATTTGTTCATTAAAATATAAAACTCTATTAAAGATAGACATGTAAAAATCAATCATTTTGAAGCAAAATAATGTAAAAAAGCATGAGGTTTAGATCTTAAGATTTCAGTGTTAAGATTAATACAATAACATACAATGGATAATTTATATTAGCCTCATACTTTTTGGTTGATGTATCTGGATAGCAATGTAACAGAAAATGGAGCATATACTTCGTAGACACTATTAATAGATTTCTAGACCATATAGATTTTAACCATTTCTGTTATTTTCTTCCTTTTGGTTTGCAGTGTCTTATTAATACATGCATAATTCAATAACATTTCAGGCTGTTGAACTTTAGAACACAGCAGAGATGTGCAATTATATTTGGATAATTCACTTTGAGAAATTGCTGGCATGTACTATAATTCTATCACTTAAACCTTCTCCTTTAATTTTATCTGTTGATAATTTCAATTATTTTATATTGCCAATAAGTCACTGATGACTATACCGGTGAGACTTTGTTATAGCTGTTAGAGAAGCAAATTAGCTTAAATTATGTACTGTGCAAAGCCAGTGAATTTAACACTGAGAACTGGCATTTAATATTAACTCTATACATGGATTATTTGAGTGTGCTATATTTAGAAGATAATTTGTGTCAGATGCCTCTCCTCAATTAAGTACACACAAAGTTGTGCATTTTTAAAAAACATTTTCAAGAGTTCTCTCTCGCTCACTCACTAGTTTTGTTTCATTTTGCAAGTTGAAGAAATTTTATATAAACATGACTGTGGCCAAATGTTTCATAAGGTTTTCTATAATATCTGATCAGTATTTTTAAAACTATCATAGTATCCTTTCCATAATTCCACACTTCTATTTTCCCTAGAGACCACCCAATTCCAAACAGTCCATCTCTGCAACATTTTATTCGCAATCTGCCTTTGGTGGCATCAATGGTTCCAATTCTGAGAAGACTGTGCATAGCCTTAGAAAAATTTAATCAACTATTCTATAAACCTTTTGAAAATGCTGCTTGTTTTACAAAATCACACCATTATGTATTGCCTTATTTTGAAGAGTATGATATAGGGATTTACAGTATCATTAAATAAGTTATTCACAATACTTATGTATTTTATATATTAAAGACTGAAGTTTTCAATATGATTTAAAACTTGCTGTAAGCATGAGCCATATTTTGTATTTGTATTTCATTTAAACATTTTGTCAACTCAATCTAGCACCCCCATTTAACTGTTATTGATTTAAGTGTTATTTACTGCCTACCTACTAGGTGCCAGGTACATTTGTCTCTAACATCATTAAACTATTATGTACATTTGTCTCTAACATCATGAAACTCTGTATTCCGGCTCCTGGTAGCAAGCAGCAACTTATTAATTTAGTGATTTATAAAAGAACATATTTAAAAGTTTATGCCTAATGAAGTGTATATGCTTAATGAAAAACTCATGCTAAGTTGATTTTATTTTTGGCTTTTTTACTTATATTAGTTTGTAATTAATAAAAAATTGGTGCTACTTAACTATATAAAAACTAGAAATAGATGATTAAAAATTAGAAAATATTGGATTTGAGGAATATATGAATTTGATATTTTGCCAAATAAAATATTTAATCTATAAAATGGGGGGGGCCTCAGCACTCAACTGACAGGCTTTATGAGAATTGGCAGGCACAGAAGAGACATGCTAAGGTTGCATTAGAAGAGAGAGAATTATCGTAAAATCTGTAAAACCATGAGCATAGAGAAATTAAATTGATAAGGTGACAAAATATGGACAGCAAAATTGAAAACAGATATATTTAGACATTCATTCTGTTAGATTGTGATAGTTAATTTTATGTGTCAACTTACGTAGTCCATAGCACCCAGATACTTGGTCAAACACTAGTTTGAATTCTAATGTAACGTTATATTTTAGATGAGATTAATTTAAATCAGTAGATATGAGTAAAGCACCTTGCCCTCCATAATGCGAATGGGCCTCATCTTATCTGTTGAAGGCCTTAAGAGAAAACAGACTGAGATTCCCCAAGGAAGAGGAAATTCTACCTTCAGACTGTCTCTGGACTCAAGCTGCAGCATCAACTCTTGTCCAGATCTCCAGCCTGGTGTCCTACCCTGCAGATTTTGGACTTACCAGCTCCTGCAAGCACAGGCGCCAATTCCTTAAAATAAATCTCTCCTCTCTTATCTATATCTATGACCTTATCTATCTGTACCTAAATCCCTGCCTCAATCTATCCGCGTATCTCTATCTATAGATATAGAAAGGTAGATGGGATGTGTCAGGAAGAGAGCGATGCCCTGAGATTGTTCTTCAGGGAAAATCTCCAGGAACAGGCAGCAGTGTTCTCCTGGGACAAATTTTAGACACTCTGAAGCTGCCAGGAAGATCTAGCCCTGAGGATGTGCAATGCAACACGTGTTCAGATTGCTGAGGCCCTGAACCATGGCTAACATCAGACTGGGGCCCAGGCTTCTGCAGCCGAAGCCAGCATCTCGGCCCTGAGCCTTTGGGCTCCTGGAAGGTTACAGATTTGCAGCTGACCACGCGCGCTTCACTCCCACACTCAGGCCTCTGGCGGTCCATCCCCGGCACAGCCGTCGCCAGAGCCAGTTCCCCTTACCTGGCCAGGTCTCCAGGGAGGCACCACCCACCGCACAGTGACTCTGAGTTGGGGATCTGGGGGTTCAAGGAATCCACGAGTACTGGGGTTTGCAATGATAAATAGTAGAACTCAGACGTCTTGCGGAACCCTCTGGCGTCGGGGGCCCAGCGTATTTTTCATCCCGGGACTGCCCTGCAGGCCACCGGAGAACCGCAGAGATCTCGCGAGATCCGGCTTCCTCCGGAAAGAGTGGCCGCATCTACAGTGCCTGTGGCTTCTGTCTGCCGTTCGCTTAGTTACTCCTGATGCTCAGCTCGTTCTGGTCGGTCTTCTCCCTGCCTGCTAGTTCGCAACCTCGGGAGTTCCCCGGGTGAGTTCTGTAACTGGCTCCTGTACACGGAGGTCAGGAAGAGACCTATGAAAGAAGCAGACCACTCCAAATTGGTAGGTGACTGTTTTAATAAGCAAGATAACTTAATTATGAGGTTGTACCTGCCTGTAGAATCTTAAGTGTTTGTATAGTGGCCTTAGTAGAGTTTGGTCATATATACTGTCCATATTCTTCTCTCAATACGTCATTTTTGAAATGTTTCCTAGTGCGGGAAAAGTGGGCAGAACATGCATTCCAAGGATGGGGGATGGTGAGGAACCTCCAATCGCCCCGGTACAGCTCAAGGATTAACCCACGTTCAGGTCCTTTTGAAGATCCGCTTTAACACTCCACTCCTAGTGACTGGCTCTTACAATCTTACACACACCCTTCTTCGGAAATGTGCCCTAAACCGTCAGCAAGGGCTATTATTAGCATGGAGGTGGCTTGATTGGTAGCTATTTGGCTACACTGGAGGCAGAGGCCTCAGCAACAGTATAGGCACATGCAAGAGAAAACACGGATTAATATAACGATTCCCAAAATCAGTGACAACGTTTTCCATCAAGGGCCCCTTGATCCGAAGCACTGATTCATTAAGTCCCCCAGGCTGGGGATAGGGGTTGCAGTCAGATAACTCAGGCATTCACTTGTTCCCTCATGAAATTTAATAAAGATGATGCATTAGCAGACTCATGAAGTGTGAACATAAAACGTTCTGTTTAGATAATGGCACAGGTGCCTCTTTGTAAGGCAGTAATAATGGCCAAGGCCATTCTATTTTGAAGGACGGCTTTTTTCATTAGAGACATTTAAGTGTTCAGTAAGGATAGGCTTCGCTGACTATCAGTTAAGTCTTGTTGGGTGAATGTAGTAAGGGCTTCTATGTGTGTTTATGTCATCGAGGGGACAAAGATGGTGGCCAAATGATCATGATAGTGGAAATAGAACATGCCCGTCTGGCTTTGAGGGGAGAGAGGTTGGCAGTTGTTAGTGTGAGGCAGATTCTCCCCTAAGCCCAGGGAAAACTGCAGGTGTAGGACCCAACCACTCAGGCAGAAGCCATAGCCAAAGATTTGTGTCACACAACCACTGGGTCTCATTTGAGGCAACCCCATAAATACTTCGGCTGTTCCACCAGTATCAGTGATATCCACCAGTATCCCTGGTATGATTGGGTTGATTCTGTTTAGAGCGATTGATTTTTCTGTTTCCAACATAGGGGTGCACCAGTGCTCTATTGTCCACAGACCAGGGTAAGCCACATTAATCCTGTAACTTTGATGACGATATTTTCAGGGTACTTTTGATCAACAGTTTGATGGGCTGCCTGTGTAGTTTTACTGATGGAAAAAAAGAATACCCATAGCCAGTGCTATCGATAGTATGTGTCACAGACCAGGTTTCTGGATCAATATTAGTAATATCAAAGAAATTGAGTACTAGTAGCTTCTTCATTGATGTACTACTGCTTTAGGGCCTTCCAATCACCTCTCTGGAGTGGTAACACCCATCATAGCAATCCTGATGAGCTAGCGAGGGGCCACTACCCACATCCCCAACAGCTGGATTGGCTTCAGCATGCAGGCGTGCCCACTGTAGCAGTGTATTTCCACCAGGTGCCCATTCCATGCCTGAACACCACAGGAGCAGTAGAAGTCTAAGGTCAGAGAGACAGATATGTAGTAGGAACTCGTATAAGAAAGTCTTCTCCTTCTATAAAAATTAAAACTGTGGCCTGATAACATAGATGTTAATGCGGATGCAGCTTTAGGAATTTGACCTGATTGTCCATACTATCCATGTCGGTGGGGGAAAGCAGCACTGTCAGGTGTGAGTTGATGGACTAGGGGTAAATATGCTAGACCAGAAATCCCACCTTCTCTCTTCTTTCAATGGTGAGTGGTCCATATCAGGTATAGTGTATTTCAGCAGATCTGGCTTATAGTAGGGCCACAAGATCCCAGTGTAGACTGGGTAATTCCCCCTCATCCAGGGGTTCAAATTAACGCACACATTCTGGTGTGATGTTCCTTTGCAAATTCTAGTAGATAATGCCTTTCCCAGGTGTGATGGGGCTTGGTGTTCTCAGCAGCATACCACATCAATCCATAGCAAGAGTCGGGGCAATGGTTATTTCTCCTGACTTCCATAGCTTTACAATATTGGGTGTCTTGACAGGGGTCCCCGGGCTGACATATGGGGAAACAGGCCCTACTGGTTGATCACTCAAATGTATTAAAAAGCCCAGGATAGTACTTTAGTACACTCAGCCAAAGTGGTTTTACCTGTTAGGAATTTAATCTGCTACTTTAATATTCCGTTTTTTTTTTTTTCTACCAACCCAATTGCTTGCAGATTATGGAGCAGGTAGAACCTCCATTCAATGTCATGTTCCCTGCAATGTCCAGCCTTACATATCATGAACTTTGAAATGCGACCCTGCAATCACTGTCTACTCAATGAGGGTACCCATACATTGTTCTCAACTTCTTAATCTCCTAATGGTGGCACCCTGGTTTGTGAGGTGACAGGGGAAAGCTTGGTTTAGGCCAGACATGGTGTCTTCACTTACCAAGTCATATTTAGTTACCTCACTCAGAGAGAGTTGGGCAGTATAATCTATTTGTCAATTCCTCTCCAGTCGAGAACTCAGATGTATGGCCCTAGATGCTTTAGGCATTGTTTAGAAACAAAGTATGTTCTGTTACTGCATTAACCAAGTCATTGTATTTCAAGTGTGATATGACATCAAGTGTGATATGACAATATACCATCCCATCAAGGCGCTACGGTGGCCCCTCTTTCTGTGCACACAATCTGCTGTACCCACTGAAGGGTAGATTGCTAGGGTTCATATCCAAACTAAGACATCAGCCTCCTGGTTTCCAGTACCTTAAGAGCAAGGGATGTGGAAAACAGTGAGGACTTGCAGGCAAACCCAAATGTCTTTCCACAAGTCCTGACCCAATAAGAGCTTATTCATGATCATCTACCCCTTCACTTTCCATCATCCAAACCTTAGACTTAATCTCTTTAGAACAGCCCAGCTGTCAGTGCAGAGGGTTAATGGCCAGGACTCCTACGTGATCACTGACCAAACATCTCTGAAATCAGCCCACTGACTACTGCATTTCATTGCTATTTCCATTCAGATGCTGTCAGTGTCAGGCTGAATAGTAATTGTAGCCCATGTGGGAAGGTTGCCCAGACTAGACTCATCTGTATGCTAAATTATTTTTCATTTTTAGATAGCTACCATACCACACAACTCAATATATTATATAATAACAATAACAACAGTAATAAAACTACAAGCCTCATCGTGGTTGTTAAGGTATACATCTTACATGTTTATTTTCAATGTCAGACATTAAAATGCCAAAAATTGGAAATGTCATTAAATTCATAAAATTTGTGATTAAAATTGCACATTTAGATATTAATAAGCATGTAGCATTTTCTTTCTGAAGCCTAAACTCTTTCATGTTTTCAGTTTAATCTGCTGGCTACCTTCAAAAGAACTTGAGAAATAAACGATAATGAATTTACTTTTATTCTTCATAAATACTTTAATGTAGGGTTGACTCATGAGCCAGAAGATACACATTTGACCCTATCATTGCATCTGAGTTAGTAAAAGACTCTGAGAATAAATAATGAAGCAAATTAATTTCTCCAGGACAGCAGTTAATTTAATCATCCCTTCTACCTTTGCACATAATACACTGCTCTCCTGAAACATTTACATTTACTTTCCAGGAGGAAATTGCTCATCTCCAAAAACCTTTACTGATCCGATTCACTTCGCACTCCTATCCAAGGCTCATTTTTCTTGAGAATTTCCCCATCCTAAAAAATAAATATTTATGCCAGTGTATTTTCAACCTTTCTGAATACTGAAAATACTTTTTGGCTCAAAACACCTTAGCAGTTATCAAAATGAATCATTATTGTACTACTATAGATATACAGATAATCACTTTGTTTTAAAACTGAATGAACTGAACTTAACTGTCAAATTTGCATTGTAGGATACTCAGTAGGGAAACCAGATATCATCAATGTAATTTAAAGACTAAAAACAAAAATTAGTGTGAAATACTCTCTAGCTATTGATATAATAGAAATGACTTTTTAAAAAAACTTAGCAATAAAAATATGTGCTAATGTTGTTAGCACAGGCATAAATTTTTCTTTGTTTTACTTAACACAGCACTACAATGTACCAGTTTATAAAAAAATACAGTTATACTCTCAACACCACAGTTTGATGTCATGGATTAAATAATATGGCTGTTAACACCTAAAGCAGTGGGAGCTTAAGCAACACTATAATAAAAAGATTACTGTGAGCACATTAGGTAAGTAGCACAATAAATGTTTCTGAGGCTCTCTAAATATTATAATTTGGGGGAAAATAAAAATGATGATCCATTGACTTCTATATAATATTTTCTGCTTTTAACAACAGGAATAGGAATAAAACAAAAGTATTCCATAAATAAGTACTTACAGTAGTAATATATTGAAAAGTATTTGTAAGAAATTTTGATTTTTTTTCACTAAGAAGATTCTATTTTTAAACTCATTGCTCTATGCATGTAACTCATATAGCAATGTTATAGGCAGATAAAAGAGATTAAAAAAATGGAAGGAACTTATTCAAAAATAAAACTTGAGGAGTGCCTAAAAATCACAGCGAGTTTCAGATTGTGACATTTATTGTAAATGGCACTAAAACATTAGTTCTGCTGTAAAATTACTGTTTTAGCTTCCAATTAAAAAACAAGTTTTTCAGAGGTTTAAACAAAGTGGTTCACAGAAAAGAAGTATTTCTGTCATACCAGACAAGGATTAAGGATTTCTGAATTCTTCATCCATCTCTGAAAGGATTCTACTCTCCAGCTTGCATCTCATTATTTGCAAAATGGCAAATGGTATGACCTATATTTTCATTAACATTTTGAAGGAAAGAAGATGAGCGTACTTCCTTTCCTGGGTATAGTGCTGTAATTATTTCTATGCTATCCTAAAATATAAACCTCTGAGTGACTTTTGACTTCCCTCTGCCTTTTACATAGTAAATCAAAGGCCACTTCCTTTTTCTTTCTTCCAAAGGATGTTATTTTATGCTATCTCAAAAACACAGCATGAAAACAGATCTAGGGTACAGATAGTATGTGTGTTGGGGATGAGTAGAAACAAGGAAAGCAAAAATCAGAGAGAGACAAGATAGGGGGAAAAGATATCTGCAACTGGCTTTTCTCACGCAAATTTTAAGAACTCAATTCATCCAGTATGTCCTAGAATCATAGTTTCCTCCCAGAATTGTCTGTTCAAAGAAAGGCTGTCTGGAACATTTATTACTGGACTTCTATCCTCCAGTGGTTTTTGTTGGGAGGGAGAAGAGACGTTAACTCAGTTTACTCCCCAATTCACTTGTGTCTGTGGTTTTAGTAAAGACTCTGTGGCAGAAAGAAAAATGCATAGCATGGACTTGAGTTGACAGGCTGAAAACAAAGGCGAGCCTAGAGGCTGGATGCAGAAAAATGAAAGGATCTGCCACACTGAGCCCCATCTTCCTAGAAATCTATAAATGAAGACAGATAACACCATCCTTACTCTGATGCAACACCTCCACCCCTTATTAAAATATGCCTCACATAAAATTGAGGATATACCATAAAATCAGTATTTCAGTTAGAAAAAACTGTACCATCCAACCTTAAAATAGCCGCCTCTTGTTTTTACTCTGAGCATGTCAGGAAGAAAGACAAAGAGAGGGATGACTGAAAACAATGGTAAGTGTTATACTTTGAAAAGCCTTCTAAGATAAATAAAAACAAATTTTACAAAAAAGGCTTTAAGAGCAGAATTTCTAAGAGACAAAGAAAAGGACATATTTTGTTTTAGTTGTAGTAGTATACGACAAACATTCCCTTTACTTTTTAATTAATTATCCCTTGACCTATACAAATCCTCCAGAACGTTTTTTCATAAAAAAAGTATGCTGCTTTAACTATTCACATCGCCGTAGTGTAAAACAAGTATCTTGCAAATAATGGTGAGAAAAATATCTTTATAATAAAGTTTTTATATCTGATAATGCATGTGTCCCAACTTTGTATATGGTTGTTGGCTGACAGTATATTTTCTAATATGTCTAATTGAAATATTTTCTTGATTTACATTTAAAGATATACTTATATTTTTGAGATTGTCTACCATCATATACTCTATTTTTCCATCTGTTGTTTTTCTTTGTTTATCTTCTTTTAGATCAATAAAATGCTTGATTTTTCTATTCATTCCTTCATTAAGATAGAGATTATAATTTTAACCAGTTTAATATTTACTATATGATTATATTATATATCTTTGAATTTTTATTAAATTCTAATTTATTTTTTAAAATTAATTTTTTAAAATATTTTTAAGAATTACAGGAAGCTAAAAAAGTTTTAACAAAAAATGATTCAAATTCTGTTTACCCCCTTATAACTACCCATGCTGTTGATGAATGTGTCAATGCATATATATTTTAAATCCTTAAAGACTTTATTTTCATGGTTTTTGATAGTCAATATTTATTTTTATTTACCAGCTTGTTTACTTTCTGGGACTGTTAATTTCTTCCTGTCTGACCAAGCTCCTACATAGTTCCATATAGGAGCTTTACCTTTTTGTCTGAAAAATGCCACTAATAATTATTTTAAGGCTTATATTTTTACTGATTTCACTCCATGTATTTTTTGTATGTTTTCATTAAGGAAGACATTGTTATTTCACTTTAGTGTGCTTAGATATATTTCTAGGTATAGAATTCTTATTGAACAGTGTTGTTTTTTACCCGCCCCCTTCAGCCATTTAAAGATGTCATCTACTAACTTCTGGCTTTTATTAGCCCCTAGTTTTTCCAGACAAACACATCTGTGTTTATAAATGACTCTGACAAAATTGGATCTTTTCTTTCGTTTGTTGGTAGGCCTGGACAGATGTCCTGTTTACCCTTTCTTCTAAGGGGTTTCAGCAAAAGGTGTGCAGTGTTAATTAGGCTTCACACTTCCACAGGCCAAAAACTGTAGCTTCAGCAGCTTCAGTATCATCATATTTATAGAATCTCCGCTTGTACCTTTTAACCATGCCCCAGTTGTTTCATAGATGCATGTATAATACATATATATGGATGCACGTGTCCATGTGTATAAACACCACTTAAAGGCTGTCAGATATCTCCAGAGAAAGTGCATGCCTAGTTCAAATTTATTTTTTTCTAATTCTCTTGTCTCTGGGATTTTGTCTCCTTTAACTCATAGCTGCTTTCAAAATTTAAACTTTAATCATAGTCTTGCCGATTCAGTTACAATCATGGAAACTCCAGGCGCTGCTTCCCACTTGACTTCTATTCTCTCTACTCACTGTATTACTCTCCCTCTCTCTACATTCTCTTGACCGACTTGCTTGCTCTCTCCAATCAAGAGAGTGATTTTTTTTTGGGGGGGGAGGGGGTGATGGAGTAATTTTTCACTGACTTTTTCTTAAAGAGAGTGTTAGTATAATATCAGATGCTCTGTAATATTCAGAAACAGAAGTTTGTTATAGTCTCTTTATATGCCATCTTAACGTCCCCTTCAGTACCCAACACAGTTTGTGGCACACATACTTTTTCAATAAATATTAGTTTAATAAATCATTTGTGAACAGAGAAGAGGAAAATTTAAAATGTACTCTACTGGATGAAGAGTTTGAGAAGGGTTCCTTGAGGTCAAATTTTGTCTAAAACCTGAAGGCAAATTAATAATGCAAGTAAAGAATAAGGAAGAGGTCATTATAGACAAGAAAAAATGGCACATGTGAAGGTCCAGTGGTATAAAAGTAAATCTAAAACATGAGAAAGGTACATGCAAATATGTAAGTAAATGCTGGGGGAATAATTGATCTCATTAAATATTAATCAAAGAAATGACAATTAGAAATTCTTGACATTTGTTAATTCCATAGTAACCAACTCCTCCATATAAATAGCTTTAAGAATAGTTCTGATTAATATGAAAGATAGCACGATATAGAGAAAGTTTGAGTTATTGAAGAGTAGAATGTTAACCCACGTTAACTCAAGTATTAGAGAAACATTGCTATGCCTCCTACAATATATTCACTCCTGCCAATCTTTGTGGCATTGTGCTTCATTAAATCAACCATTCTACAAACACAGAAACACAATGGAAGCAAAAGTGTTTTCCCCTGACGAGAATATTTTGATTGAAGAAGAAGAATATATGGCCATACCTCATTTATTAGTACTGCTAATAGTAAGCATTCATTAAATTCTAGTTAAATATAAAAACATCAACTTCCAGAAAAAGGCTAAAAATTATTATTTTGTCAACAATGTTTAGATTACACATTCTACCTATAGAAAACATTCTTGTTCTTTTAAATGTATTAAATATAATGAAAAAAAAAATCCTTAGACCCTCATTAAAAGTATCAGAGTGCTGAATATAAAGTTTACTTAATATGTTACTGTATTTTAAGCATACTTGGTACAATCTAGAAAATGAGTTGTTATAAGTCAATTAAAAATATATTTTTTTAAATCAGAATATGTAAAGAAGGTAATAGTTTTTCAGACGTTAAAAGCAACCAATAGGAACTTAAAAACCTGTGATAACAAACCTAGTGACTGTCAGCTTAAACTAGTGATTCAAAACTAGCAATTAAGAATTAGGATTGTCTTATAAGTGCAATACAGTTTCTAAGGAATAATAAAAAAAGAAATAAGTTTAATTGCCAATATGTTACAAATGAGTTTTATTTTACTACTTTAAAATGTTGCCCTATTTTACATCTTTCACTAATTGAAAGGCATATTTTAAGAGCTTAAATGCTGATACTGCTTTACCCTTTTATTTTAAATTATTGATATTCCCAGACCTGAAAATATATTTCTCAGGGAACACACTTCCCAAAATGAATTCAATGGCTAATTCTCTAGGATAAGGACTGCTATAAAATCTGTAAAAATCAAAGTGGAATACTGCAGACTTTAAACTGTCATCAGTTGTTCAAACTCAGACTGTGCTTCACGGGCAAATAGGTATTTACACTTACTGGAGGCTCCCTTAAATGGCCCAATATCATTTTGTCATATTTATAAATTACTATAAAATTACCTTGCTCTTGATAAATCTGTGGTCACAGCTATACTTTAGAGAAAATTAGAGATCCATAGATGACAGTCTATATGATGATTCTTTTAGTCTTTCAAAGAAATATGCATTTAATTTTTTTAAAAAAAGTTTAGCTTTTCTAATATAACATGTAATGATTTAAAGGATTTGTATATTTTCAAATATTTATTATTACTAATAAATAGCGACCATGAAATAATTAAAAGTATATTATTATTAAAATAATGTTAATACCTTAGATGGTATCTTCATTTTGTAAACAACTTGAAATAACATTTCCCCCTTTTTATAATTGGATATTATAGAATTAAATCAAGTACCACAGAAATCTGTTAGTTCCATAGCTACTAACTTTGTAATAAATTTCTATAACTATTAAGTCTTAATTTTGTATCATTTTGATGTTTCTAAAATAGAGTTTCTATTCTAGACTTATTTTTTACTAAAATTTAGTTTTATTCTAAAGCTCTTGAAGTTGGTATTCATCAAAGTGCAGTGTCCAGAGGTAGAGAAGCAGTCCAATCATGTAAACTTGAAAAACTGAGAAAACCAATTTTCTCTGCTCTTCTTGCATTACTGTCCTTATTTAGCAATGTGAAACAATAATAAAATACAGCATTTGAGCTTCCAGAGTAAATCCTAATAAATAACATTAAAAACATTTTAAAATGGACATTTACTAAATTACAGAATGGCAAATAAAAGTAATATAAGAGACATTTTGAATTTTCAGTTGAACCATGTGTTTTGTCTTGCAATAATATTAAAAAGAATGTTCTTATAAAACTATCAAGTAGTGGTTCAAGCCGTGAAATATTTTAAGAGTGTATCTAATGAAAGTAGAAACGGAAAGCAACAAAAATCATTTGAACTGTCACTTTGAGGAACTTACTTTAGATATAGTTTTGCTTTTATTTTTCTTTTGCATCTAGGAGAAATGTATTGAGAGAGAAATCTGTGTTCATTCTCTTTGATGTGTGAGTAAAATAAATCAACAGCTTAATTATAGATTACGAATTGGTTAAGATTTCATATTTCATTTAAGGGTTTTATATGTAGTGGTTTTAGAGAAAGCAGTAACTTTTTATTATACATAATCCTTATTAATCATAACTAACATGAATACAAAATAATTATGGTGCAGACATTGTGCTATGTATTTTCTTGAGCTTTTTCCTTTGGGCCTCTACATGACAACTATATAAAGTAAGAATTAATAATTATCCTAATGCTATGGATGAGGAAACAAAAACTTAGAAAGGCTAAAAACTTTTCCAATATCAAGCAGCTTCAAAGTGACTGAGCTGGAATCTGAACTCATGTCTGCCTGCTTCCAGAACCTAGTTCTTATTTTTATACCATATATATTGTTTTTTCACTTTAGAAAATTATTTCAAATAATCCTCACTTTTAAGTAGAGAAACTTTATGATGTTAGATATTAGTGTTGTAACAGCTTCCACTACAGAAGTGAAATGGTATGTTGTTCACGAGTTGATGAAAATTTCACCATATTGACACCTTTGAGAAAGAGGTGAAACTATTATATTCTTAGAATCTATAATCTATAATGGTTCATTTATGTGTTATGTTACTTAACTACATAATTTTTATGATCAAAACTATATATCCCGTTTTGTAGCACATAAAATTAAGATCACAAGTGTTAAAGAATTTCCCGTTTTTTGTAACTTTGTTTTTGCATACTTTAATACCTAATGTTAAAGTTGTAAGTGATATAAGAAATTTCTACATACTCTTCACCCACATTTCCCAAATTTAACACTTTGTCATATTTGCTTTCTCTCTCTCAATATGTAATATATAATATATAAATCATATAATAAATTATATGTATTATACCTAAACATATAATATCTAAAAATATATTAATATATACTGTCTAAATATAAAATATATATTTTTATACCCTGTTCCTTATCAACCTTTTACCAATTAATCTTAGTATCCATTGCTAAATCTTTCCTGAAATAATTAATAATATGATGATCACAAAATGACAGTTTTTAAAAAATCTCCAGCATCCTGCCATTTCTGTATTTTTATTAGGTGGAATTCCACTCCCAATGAATAATTTTTTCTTTGCCCTCTTTATATAATCAATCATTTATTTATTTAAACATGACTACTTGGTTTCTTATTTATTGGGAGATAATTTGTTGGTTTTGCTATTTATTTAGGTAATGTGTCCTAGATTTATCTAGCTTCCACTGGATTCCTTTAAACTGGATCCAGTGTTCTTTTTTCACTTGCCCTAATTTTCTTTGAGTACATCTTTACTTTTTGTTAAAAGAAATTTTCTAGGCTAATTTGTACTTTACTTGTCCAGTCCTGAAATGAACTGCTTATTCAAAAAGGCTTAGATCTTGTAATCACCCTTATACCTTCGACTCCAATGGAACACCTCAAGTATTATTCTAGACTTCCCCCATGTCTATATTTGTAAAGCATCACTTTAGCAATGAGAAAGCTTGTTTGATCTTCTATCTAGACAACTAAAACTTTCTTCATATCAGTAGTAAGTCTATATTACTTTCTTATCATTCATGTGTTCACTGGTGTAGCAGTTTTAATTTCCTTCAAGAACTTTTCCTTTGCATTCACAGTTTGGCTAACTGTTTAGCACAAGAGGTCTAGCTTTCAAATTATCTCAGCTTTTGGCATGCCTTCTTCACTAAGTTTAATTATTTAATTTAAAGTGAGAGACGTGTGACTATTCTTTTCACTTGAACAGTTAGGTGCCATTGTAGGATTCTAAATAAGCCTAATTTCAATATTGTTGTGTCTCAAGCAATAAGGAGGTCCAAAGAGAGGGAGAGAGATGGGTTAATGACCAGTCTGCAGAGCAGTCAGAACATAACACACATAACTTATGTCTTACATGGTTATGGTTTGTGGCGCTCCATAATAATTATAATAGTAATATAAAAGATCAATCATCACAGACCATCATAACAAATATAATAGTAACAGAAAAGTTTGAAATATTGGGAGACTTACCAAAAAATGCGACACAGAGACACAAAGTGAGTAAATGCTGTTGGAAAAATGATACTGGTAGACTTGATCAGCGTAGGGTTGCCACACACCAATTTGTGAAACATACAGTATCTGTGAAGATATTGTAAATATCAGTAAAGTGAAGTGCAATAAAATGAGGGAGACCGTAGCAAAACAAAAGTCTCTCTCTCACTTTTTCTCTCTCCTCTCTTTCTTTGCCTCTCTGTCTTCTCGCCCTCTTTCATCTATCACTTCATGACTCATATGTCTTTTCTATCACGTATTCTCTAGTATTGTTTTGTTAGTCTTCAATAGGTGGCAGTAGTAGGAAGGGAAAATACATAAAATAATCATTAACTTCATGTAGCATTACACACATCTCTAGTCGCCAAACACTTTTCACATGAATAACATCTATATCTTAATCATCTTGGTATCCTATACTCCTAGCCCAGTATTTACCCTTAGTTGATAATTGTTAATATGTGTAGTATTAATTTAAATTTCAACAATTTTCCTACTTTTAAAATGCAATTTTAGGAATAGGAAACAATTATTGCTAACTACAGGGTAAAGATGACACCAAACTTGAGTTTTATTTCTTACAATAAAAGAAGCTACTGTAATTGAATCATGTAAATTGTATGTTAATTTTATGGACATGTATTTCACTGTTTGTAACTATTCCCAACTTCCCCTCTAACGGAAATTGCCAAGATTATAACATCCTATTCAAGGTCCAGAATTCCATACTTACCACCTCTGGAAGTTTTACTGAGAATTATGGAGGGAGCTAATAAGTAAAGTCTAAAGAAACAATTAAAATAAAGCACATTTCCAGTGAATAAATATGGATAGCGAAGCTGACCCTAATAACCCAGTCCCTGGTGGTTTTCCGACTCCAGTGATCATCCAAGTTTATGATAACAATGGCTTTTTACTTTACATACAAACAGAGGGCTTATGGAGCTGGTTGAGGCATAACCAAGAGCAGCAGGCTATAGGTATCTCTCCCTGTGCCAGGAGATCAAGCTGGTAGTCCACAGTTTATGTTACTGGTATAGTCATGAAAGTTTTTGCTGGTAATCAGTTGGGACCTAGATACCTAAAGACCCGTTTTGCTGATGATTTAGAAAAATTGTAAGAAAAAAGTGAGAATTTTCAATTTCACTGTATAATTTGCAATAGGAATCAAACCAATTTAGTTCTTTTATTGTTTAACTATAAGTAGATAAGAAAATATAATTTTAATTAAACCATATTATACATATAAAAATTTTAAACATGGCCTGACACACGATAAGCAAACTCTAAATGTTAGTAGCTATTGTTGCTGCTGCTATTAATGGCAATGTCATTACTATAGCAGCAAACATTTCCTGGTGTAGCTAGAACTGAGACTGCTGAAAACTTGGTCCAGACAGCATTCTCATATGTTGCTTAACTGCAGCACCACTTATGCTTCTGTTTACAAATACAAGGAGCCTAGATATTGAAATATATATATATATATATTCGGAGGAATCAAATAAATTAGAAATTTTTGATACTTTCTGTTCGTCTCCTCAAAAATATATCTTATCTTCATTCTGTCTTGATCTTATGTGACCCTAGAAACATTCCTGCTGGTGTGATTATGACCCCAAAAAAGCATGTGACAAAATATGGAAGAGAGAAATTAAAACCCAAAAATATTGCTAGACCAAGAAGAAACATGAAAGAGTATAAGCACATGAATTTTCTCAGTGACTGAAATAGAAGTACAAAGTAAGTAAAATTTTAGGTAAAGTTGAATTTAACAGACTAGCTTGTCCTTAAAAGACATGCTTTGTTTAAGTCAATGATACAGGCAATTGACTAAAATACCTCTTATTTGTTGATTTCAGTGACATAAATATGGACAACTATCTGGCAGCCACTAAAATGAGACGCATTTACTATTAGAAACTCACTGGTGGGGATGATTCAAAAAGAAGAACAAACCTTGAATACTCGTCTTTCCTCAAATATTGTACAAACATTGACACCTGAGAATTATCCTGACTACTGGGACTATCATGCCTTTCATATTTGCCTAAATTGTAACCCATGACACATTATTTTAATATTATAGCTAGCAGTGAGATCATGGCAGTAAATTAAGTTTAATAATGTTCATTTTCTTTATCAGAAATAAAGTGTGTGTGTGTTCGGGGGTATTATACACATCTCACAAACCTATTCTTAAGATTTAAAAAGAGCATTATTGAAATAGTGAGGGGCATGAATGAAGGGAGTTTACCAAATATTCTTTGTAGCTAGAGCATGTTTATTTTTACATACAGTCAAAGCTCATGTAGCCAAAAAGAAGTAATTTTACCATTTCTACTCTTAAATATCACAGCTTCAAACATTAAGTTAGCAATGTTTCTCTTTGATTAATTCATTTATGTGCCAAAAAATGTGTTTGACAATGGGGATGCAAACATGAGTGAAAACAGAGGAATCTTTGCTCTCAGAAAGTTTATAGATGCTGACCAAGAATTAAGCCGATAGATAGATAGATAGATAGATAGATAGATAGATAGATAGATAGATAGATAGATAGATAGATAGATAGTAGTTAACTTTGTGAAAGGAATGGGAAAATTTCTTCTATTCAGAAAAAAACATTTGAAAAATGCTTTAATGGGAGAAAGAATAAACCATTCAAGGACATGATGATGATGATGATGATGATGATGATGATGGAGGAGGAAGGGGGGGAGGAGGAGGAGGAGGAAGAGGAGGAGGAGGAGGATAGGAAGAAGATGCAGGATCAGAAGTACCAGCAACGAGTGTGGCTGGAGCAGAGAGCATGGAATTATGTCAGTTTATAAGATAAAGACTTAGTGGATGGCAGATGCCAGAACCTGTACAGGTTTGCATTTATCAGTAATATTTCCTGTTTTTATCTTAAAAGCAATGAGGCAAAAACTAGCAAATACAGATTAATAGACATCAGAACAATTTTTCATGAGGACAAGGAAGATGTATTAGTTTCCATGGGCTGCTGTAACAAAGTACCAAAAACTGGGTGTCTTAGAACAACAATAATTTATTGTCTCATAGTCTTGAACCCAGAAGTCTGAAATCAAAGTGTTGGTAGGATCATGCTCCCTCTGGAAGGACTACAGAAGAATTTGTTCCAGACCTTTCCTCTAGCTTCTGGTAGTTCTTTGCCTTGTGACAGCATAACCCCAGTATTCACATGGATTTCTCTGTGTGTGTGTATCTGTGTTCTAAGACACCAGTCATTGGATTAGGCCTCACCCTAACAGCCTCATTTTAACTAATTTCCTTTGCAATGATCTTATTTGCAAATAAGGTTACATTTTAAGATACTAGGAATTAGTAAAACAGCATATGAATTTAGGACGGGACACAACCCATAGAAGAAGGCATATGTTAATGGTGCAAAGTTGATCATTATTATCAAACAAAAAATACTTCTTGTTAATGCATATATATATTTGCTATTTACTTTTAAACATCTTACATTTACAGTTTATAGTTCATAATATTTGAGGTCTTCTAATACATTTAAATTCCTTTATTTTACAGACTAACAGTATGGATATACTCTATAAAATATATGGAATTAATGCTAATGTTAGGTAGCTAGTCAGATGTGAGTGTCAGGGGAAACAAAGGAATAGGGGTCCAGCCGAGAGACCACCCCAAAACACCCTATTAGAGAATACCTACTGCATCCCCAGAGACAAAGGACAGGAGGGTTATAGCCTTAGCTGGCCTAACCTGGCCTGAGACACCTGTGCAGAAGGTCATTATAATACCGTTTATGTCTAGAAGTTCGTGAATCTAATTATAACAGACTGTATTTTAGGTACACACATGTGCACTAGGCAAAGTTATATAGCAGCCAGGTGTCAATCAAAATGACCTCACTTGCCAATCACCTAAAAATGCCTTTGGAACCACCCATCACGGCTCAAATATAAGGCAACACAATCCCACTTCAGGTCCTTCTTTTTTGCCCTCTTGTTGTGGTTGTTATTACAGCACTCTCTTGCAGCTCCCATTGCTGGGACCTTGGAGCATATTTGTCTTTTCCCCTGTACCTCATTGGGGCACATTGTCTTTCTAAAATATACTTTTAATAAAACTATTAAATCTCAATGACCTGTGATTATTTACTGCCACCATTTGAGGAAGAACTGAGAGAAAATGATAACTACACATCTGCATTGTTGTTATCCCTCTCCTACCCACCGCTACTCTTGGGGAGACACCGAGCTCCCATCTGCCCCAACAGTGACACCAGGGTAACCATCTATTTTTTTTTCACAAATTATTATAATTTTCACAAATTATTTAATAGATATACTAGGATCATATTGCCTCTTAATGTTTTCTGTATAAAAGCTAAAAATAAACATACAGCTTAAGATGACCCTAAGGCTCACATGTATTCCCTTTATCTTTCACAAGAAACTAATACTGCAGAAGTTCAAAAAGTTTAAAATTTGAGGAAAAAAGTACCAAGTATAGATGACTCCTTTATATATACATATATACACATAAAACACACACACACACACATACACACACACAGTATACCAACATTATAAGAGCTGAAATGTAGCCTGAATCTTTAGATTAAAAATGGTCAAGTGGTTAGGATAGTTTTTAAAAAGAAAGAAATTGGGGGTTTTCTTACACAATGATTTTAATTCTAAAATACCAAGGATGAAATAATAATAAAGATAAATATTGAAAAATTAGCTAGGTATCTTCTAAGGTTCCTCTGGAATTTCATATCGGAAAATTTTGAAGCCTTATATGATATGTACATATTATTTTATAGGAAATATAAATAACGAAGTCTTTCTGGCAACAGAACTTTGCCAGCAGTGTTAACACTATGTAAATATAAATATGTCCTTATGACCTTTCAGAGGTGCCAACTGGAATGTTGAGTAAGCAAAGCGTTTTTTACATTTTGAAGATAGATGTTATGTGCCAGTAAAAGTCATGTTACTACACAGATTATATTCTTCAGCTTGTCATCCTTTCAGCATATGTCAGTTAAAATGTGTGAGTGGCAAAGAAACGAAGGAAGCTGAAGAAAAAAAAAATGAATGACAAAAAGATCTTTTCATTCTTTAATATGGGGAGTAATTTGAATAGCCCTAAGCTTAAATTTATGTTTACTATTTGAAAGCAGTCTGTAACCATTGCACTGATTGAAAATAAAAGTTCAGACCCGTATTTGGGAAAATCATTTTGAAAGTGTCAAAGGTTACATTGCTGTAATAAAACAGAAATTGTAATGGAAGTTGTACAACCAAATTAGTAGATTATTAAAAATGGAATTTTGCACTCTGTAAATATGCATTTCTTTCTTATGGATGACAGTACATTATATCCAAGACTAACTAACTTATTCCAGAAAGATAAAAATTCCTGGCACTGTGCTTTATAAAGGAAAACATTGGTCTATCACTTTTTCATATATCACTCTAAAAGTGCAATGAGTTTAAATATAACAATGAGCTTAAAGATATATGAGATGTAACATATTGTGTATTTAATTCATTTGAAGCTTTCATTTACATAATGTGGGGCTGATTTTACATTCATTCTTGTCAAGGTATGATGTTGATTATAAGTGATGATATTTTTTTAAAATAACTAAATATATTTCCAAAAATATATTAAAAATCAATCACTGAACGAGAACAGAAAGTGAAATAAATTAAAATGTCTTCAAATTAATTCTTCCTGGTCTCAAGGTGAATTTTTTTTTTGAAAGAAAAATGCTCAAATTTTTTTCTGAGTTTATTATAAATTAGAATTTCTGAATTCGGTCTAATTATAGTCATCGTTTTTCCGTGGCAAACAAGAGGGAAAGTAACTTTTTCTTTTTAAATGAGAACATTGTCATAGGATGAAGAAGATTAGAAGAAAGAAGATAGAAATATTAAAAAGTTCAAGATTTAACTAATTTTATTCATTCTGAAATGTTCCCGTATATAATAAAATAAAGCATAAAAATTAATTTAACTAGATGTCACAATGGTTCAACCAAATGGATCGAAAGATAAAAAATACATATAAAGATATATTTAATGATAAAAAAATTAAAAATAAGTATACTATGAGAACAAAGTAATGGAAACCTAATTTGTTATTTAGGCTGGATGGTACTAGGTATAACTGCTCTAATTTATTACACACAAACTGTCAATGACTGCAGAAAAAAATCTATGCATGTCTAGTATATAAAAGTTATATAAATAGTTGCTAAAATGGACTTTTCTTTTAGAAAGACATGTCTTTTCACTAACCTATAAAAGTTTTGTTTTTATTGCTTAGATTGATGTTGTTTTTTACTATTCAGCTATGTAAATACGTTACATAAAATATGTCACCATACATTATCAAAGACTTGAGTACAGTTTCTTAGATTAGGTTTCCAGGCAAATGAATTCTCTTTATCCCTAGCCATCATATTATAAAAATAATTAGGGATAACTAATGAGTATTAAGCTCAGATCAGTTGACTAGCAATAATACCAATGTTTAGAACTAATGTTTATTGAAAAAACATTAACTTATCTTTACAAAAAGCCTCTAAAGTACAAGATGTATTTTGTTATTGATAAACAAAATATTGAGTAGAATATTAATAAATTAAGCTTGAACTCCACAACTATACACATAGACCAGAAGTTTGGAATATAATAAAATATATATGTATATATACAGCCCACATGAAATTAACATTATTTATCTGCCACACTGGAATCTGAGACTGACTATTCAACCATCATGTAATAAGATAATGTGAATACCCAACTTTCCCAATGACCCTACTGAAATAACAATGCCAGTAACTAAAGTAAAATGACATAACAGTAAAGCAAATATAAAGGTTGGAGAGAGAATGCTGTAACACTGAATAAATAACTATATTCATGAATATGAAGTATTGATAAATATTGTTTAAATGTAAGCAGAACAGAGGCAGTTTTAGCTTAGGTATGTAACCCTAAAAGAGACTGTGAGGTCACTCTTCCAGTTGAAATACCAGAGGGATTCTCACAGGAATTTGGCAAATGGAATGATGTGCAGGATTTATATGTAAAGACATAATAACGAGTGAGAAATTTAACTTCAGGGGAATTTAAAAGATATAGGGCAAATCTCTAAAGAAATTTTGAAAGCTTCAGGGGAAAGCAAAGGTTTTATAGTATCTGTAGGTCTTCCAGGGTAAAGATTTATTTATGAAATACTGTGTAGGGGAGGTGTCACTAGTTTTCTAGTGAGCACTCTTATAATGTAACTGTTCAGTTAACATGCAGCTTTATCTGAATAAATGTCTTTTTTTTTTTTAAGATGTCCCTAAGGAAACAGACTTATATAGACTAATGCAAAAGAGAAACACATTGCTAACTTAAAACAAACAATCCAATACTCCATTCTAAACTATGAATTAGCCTAGAACACAACTTTCAGTATAAAAAAAGATGGATAGACAAATAAACAGCCAGACAAACAACAAATTAAAAAAATTGGTTATAGCTATGGAAAAAATATAATTTAAGTTATAGATTAAAATATATGAAAAAAGCTTCCTTAGGGAGAAAGAGTTTAGATATGGGGTAGACTATACTCCTTAGAAATACAGACATATAAGGGAGGTGCAGGGGGAAAGAATGTTATGAAAAAAACAATCAGACAAATGTAAAGTTAATGGAAATGAAATTCATGACTGGCATGATTCAAAAAATGGACAGAAAACCGTATTCAAGGAAATTCTTCTAAAATTAGAAGCAAAAATAAGGAAAATATGTGAGAAATGATAAGAGATGAAGATCACTTTGAAAGATACTGTACCTAAAATTAAGAATCTTAGAAGATGGAAGAACAGAGAACATCAACCATATAATAAAATACAATTTCCAAACACATTTGAAGAATAACTTTCTTTCTGTGAAAAAGGCTCCACTAAGTACTATGTCAAATAATCATACCCATGCCAATCACACACTCATAGAGTCTCATGTCTGTGAGGATAAAGAGAACCCATAAATACATATCAGGTTGGTAAATAAGTCTTGTATCTCAAGTCCAGATGCCAGAAAAGAATAGAACAACTCTGCAAACTTGGAGAGGAAAATTGACTGCATTTAGATTTAAATCTATAAATTTTAAATAAAGTTATCAAAAGAAATGATATGATAACCAGGAAATAGTGGCTCCCATGTGAGAAACAGTGGAGGGTGTGATTCCAGAGCAATAGTTTCAGTGCAGCTCTGGAGAATAAATGGGTCAAATTAGAGGTGGAAGACAAAGGGCACTAGGAGAGATGTCTACAGGGAGCAAATCTGGATCCTGCTAAACATATGCTATGTTACCAATCTGATAAGCTTGGAAATGAGGCAAACCCACTTATTTTTGTAAACAAGCAAAATAAAGTTAATTTGGAAATATCATCCTATACGCCTAGACCTAGACACCAAGACCAACAGACAGTCACTTACATACACAAATGGCGTAGAAGAAAATGTTAATCCATATTCAGAGCAAACAAAAATGTGCCAGGGTTTTCAGTAAGTAAAGAGAATGAAAAAGAAGAAGGACAAAGACCAAGATAACCTTTACGTTGTGAACATTCTCTCAGACTCCCAGGATTCATGCTATTCTATCAATAATGAAGAAAATAGATTTAGTCAATAACGTGATCCCACAGTAGAGAATATTTACATAATATATACAGGAAAGCATTGGCTTCAGATTTACACCAAATTTAGAGACAAAGCACTACAACCTTTTGTAAATACAGAATCATAATTAACAGACTTAATAATTGTAAAGCTGAATATAAACTAATGAAATAAAATTATAAATTTAAGAATAATGGTAAAAAATAGATAAAAACTAAGAAAGATATTTTACCTCTGCACCATATGAATTTAAATTCTATAGACTTTTTAGTACATTTTATGTTTAGTCATGCTTGACCTCTCTCAATGTTTATAATATTGAAAACTGTATTTGGCTATTGTTACTATCTCAGATGATTATTATGACAATTTTGTTAAGTTACTACAAATAAAAAATCACATTGGTATTTCGATTGAAATTGTCTGGATTACATAGTTTGGGAGTAGCATATGTTTTGTAGTATTATATCTTCTTACCTAAGTCTTTTTTTTTTCCCCTATCAGTGAATTTTTATAATATTCTTTAAATGACTTTTGCACATTTACTTAAATACTCATAGGATATGTTTTCCTGCAAAAAATGGGAAAAAAATGATTACATTACTAAACATAATTCTAAAACTTATTGCTTAAGTTGCATTCCTTGTATTTTGTAAATGTTTAATTATAGGATTTATACGAACAGATTCCAGAAACTTCCTTTCAGTTATGTGTATTTGTGTTGTCTTTTTCCACTCAAATTTCAAGAATATTATTCATCAATAATATATACACCTTGAATTTACTTTTATCCTAAAATTTCATTGTTAGTTACCTTGCTATATATAGAAAATATTTTGTAGATTATATTGCTATGATTTTATAAAAACATCATAAATATTTAGCTGAATTATATAAATTTTAGATTCTTTCAATATGATTTTATTTGGCTTATTTTGATTACATACATTAAAAAGTTTTATTTTCCTTGTATTCCTATCATAATTATATGACAGAAAACAGTCTAGTACTCCACTGGTTTTAGTTTTCTAACATTTTATTTGAAGTTTTTGTCTTAGTATTTATTAATGTGATAGGTTTACAGAATTTTTTTCTTTTAAATAATCTGGGATACAAGTCATACATGGTTTATAACACAGCCTGTTAAATATTCATTCTTCGGTTTGCTCTGGAATATTTTCATCTGCATTGGATTTTCTGCATCTTATAAAGTTGCAGACTTAGAATCAAATATATAGTTTATATAGAAAGGCTTGTTTTTGATATATACAGGTTATTAGAAGATAGTAGGTACCGGAGAAAAGAAAAAATTCTTGACAGACAAGACCGCAAAATGGAACCATGGAGAAATTAAAGTGATAGTGGATCATAAGTCTGCATCATCCCAAGAGTTTTTTTTAAGCCATTTGAAAGGAAGGCAAGATCTAAACTAAGCAATAATTCATGAAGAAGTGAAAGCAGATGGTATCATGGGTGGAATATAAATATTATAAAATAGAAAGCCTCTATTAGTATAGTGATCAAAGCTTCCCAGCAAACAACTAATGATGTAAAGACACCTCAGTTAGCAAGCTTCCTACTGAAAATGTAATAGAGGAGAAGGCTGTATGTGGTCTAGTAATTCCTGCCAATGATTTAGGCTGCTTGTGGCTGAGAATGTGGGGAAACACAACCATAAAACAACTTTCTTTAACTTCTCAAGAGTTAAAAGTCTCCATACAATAAATAAGACCTTTTAAAAATAGTGGGGTCTCCTTATGAACATATTCTTTGACAAGTTTTAAAACGTAATAAATTATAAATGGCATTCCTATGTAAATAGAAAGATGAATTCTGTGGTTTCTTATTCTGTGTCTGTTCTTTTTTTTATTATAAAAGCCTGTATAAGAGACTAATATGTACTAGGCTTGGCTGAATAATTTTTTAAATAAAATTTAAAAATAAAAAATAAATAGAGATCTAAAACAAATGGAAACTACTAAAAGATCTTAGGACTTTTAAAAATCAGACAATTTTCATCTTTCACCCACTTTCAATTGCACATAGAAACAGGATAGCAATAATATTACTTTATGATTATAGTACTGGAATTGAATATTAAGCAGAAATATAAAATCAAGAGCAGGTCTATATTCATTTTATTTTGCCAAGTTCTTACGAGACCAATGTCTTTAAGTTATAACATGTTACTACTTTTCTAGTTTCATCTTATTTTAAAGTAGAATTAGGATCTCATTTTATCCTCTCTCACCAAAGTACCTTTCTTTGTTTTAGCCAATATTGAAAATTTCTTTATGATAAATTTAATGGAAATCAAAATGCTTGATTTGTTAAAACTGCAGCTTTTACTTAGGCATATTTCTTAGAATATTTTTATTTCATTGGTTTTTTTTATATTTCTTCTTAAATGAACTATGGCAGTTTTAATATATATACCAAATATAATTTCAAAGATGCAGTAAATTCTTTAGCACTTCATATTCCGTGAATTACCTTCAGATTCAATGTCATCCATCACACAAGACTGCCATCTGGATCCATATTGGGAGTATGGGATATTTACAGAATAGCCAATGCTCTCTTTCCCCCATATGAGAGCACACACCCACCTTCTCTTTTCTTAAACATGTTAAGGATAAGTCTGATATGAGTTTACTGAGTCCTCCAAAACAGAAAGAAAGTATACCAAGTGTTCCCGTGTGGTCCTGGTGAAGCTCCATGTCCTAGCCTTGAGGTGAGGCTCAAGAACTTCCAAACCTTTATTGTTGGAGCTGAGAGGAAATGAGAGTGGGTTGCAAACACAATAAATGATTGTATTTTATTACTACAAACTTTTAAGAAAATTAAAGGCAATTATCAGTAGAATCAATGCCATTTTAAATAACCCCATGATGACTAATACTTCAATTGATTTTGAGAGTGAGCCATTTTTTGTAACTTTTTTTTTCAATTAATACCTTTTCATCATACTAAGTCGTACAAAATTTATGAGATCAGATACTTTGACCTTTTTTCTTTGTGGTCTGACACAACTATAGTTTAATCTCTATTTTTAATAGCCCATAAATTTAATTATGAAATGGAAAAACTATATACTGTTGGAGATAATCTAGATGCTTATATCCTGTTTTGTGACTTGATGGAGCCTAAAAAATTAGATCAGGTAAAGAAAGGAAAAATTCTATTTCAAGTACATATTTTGTCGACATTAATAAAAAGGGTAGTGACCAAAAACAATGATTAGGTATGTATAATTGTCAATTATTCAAGAAGTATTTATGTAATGGTAACAAAGCAGGTTATCTTCTTGATGAGAGATGAGACAGATTTTTTATTTTTTTGTTTTTTATAGCAAATTAATATGTGACTTTGACAGGACACTTACCCTCTGTCATTCAGATAACATCTGTGTAAAATGCCTAATGATTGGTACTAGTTGCCACTGCATCATCCAGTGGCTTTTGATGACTAATTAGCCACATGTGTACATAGCTGCACTTATTAAGATAATGGGTAATAATAGAGGTTTTCATGTCCTGTTTTTTTTTTATAGTAAACTATTCACTTCTGATAGCATTAACATTGGGTAATTTATAAAGTTTTTATTCCATAAAAGGAATAGGAATATTCTGGTGAATGAGAACATTTATTTCCTAACTATTTCTTTCCATTTCCTTCCCCAACTATTTAAGACAAACGAGCTTAAATGACAAAGGAGTAGAAATGCAATTGATTTTATTGTATTAAAATTTTGGCTGAGTGAATTTGATAATTCAATCATGTCCTTCTGCCAGTACCAATTTGTTATAGCATTTGATATCCGAGTAACAATTAGAATATTGCCATAATAGTCTGACCTTCCACAAGCTGGGACTAAACCAGTGAATCAGTTCTGAGATTGATTAGTATTTTTCCATTTCAATTCTGCAATTTCATAAGAAAACAATCACATTTTAAGTTTAATTAGATATGTTAGCAAAAAGTAGTACTATTTCTTTCTTTTTTTTATCTGCATGTTTTGTGTCAAGATTTTATATGTATATATATATATGTACAAAAAGTAGTACTATTTCTTTTTTTTTTATCTGCATCTGTTTTGTGTCAAGATTTTATATGTACATAGATAGAATACTGGACTCTATGTTCTCTTTTAACATTTACATATCTCCATTACAATATATCATTTTCTTATTCTCGTTATTGTTAGTTATCTATTGCTGCATTACAAATTAAATCCAAACTTAGAATCTAATAACAACAAACATTTATTATCTCACACTTTCTTTGGGTTAGCAGTCCACGCATGACTTCATTGTGTGGTTCAGAGTCAAGTTCTCTCATGACATTGTTGTATTGATTGGCTACAGTTTCAACTCAAGGGAGGCTCTATGTCCCAAATTGGTTGACCTTGGCCCCTTATCACCTGGAGTTCCCCACTTCATAACATAGCAGCTGGATTATCATCCCACAGAAAGAGAAATATGAAGAAGAGTGAGAGTACACCCAAGACAAAAGCCACAGCCTTTTAATGACCTAATATCTCAATTGGCATCACATTATATATATGCTATTTATTGTAAACAAGTCATTAAATCCGGGAATCACTTACAAGAGAGGATTACATAGTGCGCAAAGGCCAGGAAGAAGAAATCATCGAACTCCATTTTAGGGGCTGCCACAAGGTATATTTATAATTAAAATTTTTATCCGATAGGGAAAAATCACCAATATATTCTTCTTTGGGAGTATCTTGATTATCCTTGGGCTTTTATTATTTTATATAATGTTAATAAGCTTACCAAATTTCCAAAAGGAGAAAATTTCTTTTGCCATTTTTATTTAAGTTGCATTGAATCTATAAGCCTAATTTGAAGGGATTGATAAATTTGTAGTGTTGATAATCCATATTTGTGAAAATGAATTAATTTTTTTATTTATATATCTTTTAAGGTCTTTTTATAAATTTTATTTTTTTCTCAGCTTTCATATTGTGTGTTAGATTGATTGTGAATTGTTTATGTATTTATGTAGTGATTTATTTAACATATAGTATTTCCATCATATCTACTAAGCATATAGATAAGAAATTGAACACAATAGACCAAAATTTCTACTCTTATAATTTATAGTTATTTGGGAGAGATAAAACAAGAGTAAATGAGTTGAGTAAAACTTTATAATAGGTTACATGGCGAAAAATGCTATAAATATAAAGCAGAGAAAGAAGACAATGACGAACGAGAGAGACTAATTTTAAACATAGTAGTTAAATATCTCCCACTGAAAAGTTAACATCTGAGAAAAGACTTGATGAGTAAGCAAGCCAGGTAAGTACCAGGAGAGAGAGCATTTCAGGCAGAGAACCTAGGAAGTAACAAATTCAGAAGACCTGTGCAGGCTTGATTTGATTTAAAAGATCAATGAGACCTTCGTAAGATAAGATCATAGAGAACAAGTAGAAGATGACACCAAATCTGAGTGGGAAGCTGGATCTTCTCATTGCCATTATCCATTTTAATAGCTACTCATTTTTCTCTGAGTGAGATAGGAAGTATGGATGGTTTTTGAGCAGAAGACAAATATAATATATTTGTTAGTATCCCTATGGAGGCTATTTGGCTGGTAGCTATATGGAATGGCAATTTAATCCAAGGCATAGTAATGGATGTGTTGACAAGTGATCAAATTCTTGATATATTAGAAAAGTTTCACCAAAAAATTCAGACAGGCTAAATATAGCTTATAAAAGAATTATATCTAAAATGATCCTTAGGAAATTTATGTGAGCAACTTGAAGGATATATTTTCCACCATGAAACATAATTGAAGTGGTAGATAAAAATCAGTAGTTAACTATAAAACATCCAAGTGGATTTACAGATAAATATATGTCTAATGTCTAGGTTTCTGTGTTAATATTTTGGATCTTCTATTTAGGGTAACTCCAGGATTCCCCCTTTTTCAGCTTTTATGATTTCATTTTTTTTTTTTTTGGTCAGAAGCTAGACATTAATTTGAAAATCAAAATAATCAAATATATATCATAAAGTGAATATT
The DNA here is from genome assembly GCF_902729225.1 of Pteropus medius. Taxonomy (NCBI): domain Eukaryota; kingdom Metazoa; phylum Chordata; class Mammalia; order Chiroptera; family Pteropodidae; genus Pteropus; species Pteropus medius. The sequence goes on along the minus strand of NW_024355205.1, from coordinate 21,979,725 downwards.
CTGCAGAGAAATAGAATGATGTGGTAATGTGACAGTAAGTTGTCAGTTAAGGAAAGGCCGTTCTTGATGGGGACATTAAGGCTGATATATAAAAAGATACCACGTCAGCTATATGAAATCCAACGGAAAGCCTATATCAAGAAAAGTAACCAAGTATTAAAAAGTCCTGTGGCAAGAACAATCTAGAGCATTTTACAAAGCCACTGTTAGTGAAAAATAATGAGAATGTGGGAGAACAGATAGTTAAGAGATATAGGTAAGGCCTATTATATAGGTTTTGTAATCCAATTTAAAGAGTTGGGTTTTATTCTTACTGCTTTTAAGAAAGCAAAGTAATTTAAACAGAATTATATAAATAATTTTGTTTGGAAAAGTTTATAATAACTGGCTATGTGGAAAATGGTTTGTAAAGGCCAGGATTAAAAGCAGAGAGGCCATTACATGTGCAGTCTAAGGGACAGATAATGGTGATATGAATAGTTGTAGCAGAGGTAGAATACACGGAGGAATTTGATAACATTTTAAAGATAAAAATTGAAGAACTCGATAATGGATGAGATAGGGGTTTGGGAAATAGAAGAATCAGGAATATACCATGAATTTTTATATTGGGTAAATGTGATATAATAAACAGAATCAGGAAAAACTGAGGAGGCACAGATAGCTTGGGGGGGGCAGGAATCAATTCTGTTTTATGTCCACGTTGACACTAAGATGGTTTAGATTTTCAAAAGGAAATGTCACAGGAATTTGTAAATGCATTGTTGAAGATCTTTGGAGACGATGGAGCTGAACAATCACAGAAGTTTGGAAGTTGACAGTATTTACAGACATGGAAAAATGTGATCGAAGGAAAAGTGAAATTAGAGAAGCTAAGACAGGTATGGGCCAAATTATTTTTAAAAAATCATATGAATTTATTGTGTTATTTTGAAGTGAAAATTCTTTAAAGTACTCTAGTAGTTCTATGAAAGATAGAACATTTTTACTCCTCTATGTATTTTAAGGCCTTTTGAGTACATTTACTTATATCTGCAATCATAATGCAGTTAATACTCAGTTCTTACCACAATCTCAATTTCTATTTCCTCAGTCTTTCAAGCTACACTTTCTTTTACAGGCTGTCTCTAATATTGAGTGACCTTTTTCTGTAACAAACTGGTCTGAAATACTAACATGGTATAATGTCAGAGATCTTACACCATCTGTCTTTGTACATACTTTGTATTAATCATTCACCTGAAAGCTTTTCATATATTTTTTAAAAGGCCATAGACCTTTAGATCTGTTATTATTGTTCCCAGTATCATTGCAATGCAATAAATCATCAGACTATTTGTATATTAAGAAAGCACCAAGAGATTTGACTTTGGGTAGTGAACACACAATGCAATATACAGATGATGTATTATCGAATTGCACAGTTGAAACCTATATAATTTTATTAACCAATGTCACCCCAATACATTTAAATAAAAAAAAAAAAACCTCAAATAAAACTAGTCTATACAATTGAATTAATGTTGAACATATTTAATTGAAAATGCATTTATCACTAAAGGAATAAGGTTAGAAATGTGAAGGAAATCAGTTTAGCATTTCAACTAATGTACAGTATATGGGGATAAATTATTTGGTTACCCACTTAAAAACAAAAGATTTTGATTATCAAGGACATCAGAAAGTTTCAGTTATGTCTCATTAAATCCTTTCAGAACAATCATGTTGAAAAGTAGAATTGGCTGTTTCACTTTCCTATAGAACCACAATTAATCTCCTTAATGTTAGTTAAACAGGTTAGAGCACTTCACCCTTCTCATTCTTTCCATTACTGAACATATTTGTTCTGTTTCAGACAATTATTCTACCTCTACTTCTTCTCTAAAAGGAGCTTTTCATATAAAAAGGCCCCACATTTATAATTATAGCCCTAGCAATGGAACATTTAACAACACTTCTAATAATTCATATACACAATAATCTAAAGCCAGAAAATGATCCTGCTTTTAAAATAAATTGTAAAATGCGCATGCTAGAATTTTAACAAGACTTTAGCAGAATGTCACATTTAAAAATTTTGTTTTCTAAAATTAAATTTAAGGAAGAAGGAAAATACCACTTTTTGTAAATATCTGTCACATCAATATATTGTGTTTAAAACATTCTAAATTATGAAATGAAGCTGAACAAATTTAGTGAATTCTTTAAAATTCCTGTATTTTCTTAACAGTAGGTACACAACAGAAAAGATATATCTGATTCTTTATTGCTCTGTTGCATGTCATAAGATCTTTTTAGAAATGTTTGATGCATTAGTAAAAGCATTAGTGTTAATTATACAAGTACATAAATTGGTCGATTATTACAGCTAGGTCAATGTAATGGCAACAACAAAAATATGTATTAGAATGTGGACCAGCTGTGAACAGCATTTAGGTGGCCATAATACTAATTCAACCAAATAGTTATAATGCAATCATATTTATAAAATAGGTAGAACAGATGTGCGTGTGCCTGCACACACTGGTGTGTGTGTATGTGTGTGTATGTGTTAATGTATGAATACGTTTTGTATGAGTGAATGTGTGTGTGTGTGTAAATGTTGAATGTGGTAGAGTAATATAAGGAATCTCATGGTTAACTTCAGAAGATCAATAATTAATGTTTAAAATTAATTTTAAAAAGGATAAAAGGAAAAAATAGTAGAAATGTGTTATTTAAAAATGTTTTTCTACATACCAATAAGAATGTTATTTAAAAATATTTTGTTAAAATATCAGAAAAGAAAAGCTAAAAAGAATTGAAAGTTTTGCCTTTGGGAGGTAAGAGTCGATGGGGCAAGAGAGCATGGTGAAGAGAACTGTCGTTTGGTTTTGGTTTTGATTTTGGTATAAGTTTGTCTAAGCCACTTCATTAACACTATTTCATAAACTTGTGATTTACATATGAATAAATCTCTTGACAACTTGTTTTGTCAAGAGACATCACTGCAGTAGTCAGTAATGTCTGTTTTAGCTCAACTAAGCTGCAGCCCAAGCATCAGGCACAACCCAATGTCACATTACCTTGTGTCCACACCAAATGTCCTTTACCTGCCCCTCAGCTTTTCCTTGTGTCTTCAAAAAGTGCAAATCCATGGGGCATCCATATAACCTTACCATGTCCCACACTGAAGAAAAATAAAGCAAAGTCTGACCAGTGAGAGATAAAAGCTAATAGAAAAATTCTTCTTCCACTCCAGGCTGGATTGTTTACAGGCTAAGTAACATATTGCTTCTCAGAAAAATGCTTTTACTTGATGCAAAGTTTGTGGTAACCACCCTGGTAGCACTTGGCTTTATTTCCTCTCTGACAACCCCTGCCTCATTCACACTTCCCCACCTCTAGTTTCTTTTGGACTGTACTTCCTAATAAAGTCATAGCCTATGAGTGTTTGCCTCAAAGTCTGCTTTCTGAAGAACCTACAATAAAACAGCTGATACCGGAAATGAACTGGTGATAAAATATGGCATGTATTCACATCACCAGTGTTAAGAATTTCACCTTTGATTAATAGAGATGAGGTGTAAGTGGATGGAGAGGTGTTGGCTATCTGGGGATAATGACACTTGAATGGTATGAGGGCAATTATAACGATAATGACTGAAGAGTGAGCTGGCTTCTGTTGATGACATTGGAAGACCTACAGAAAGAAAATTATAGGCTAAGGGCAGCCAACTGAAAATTGATGGTATGCTGTAAAACTAAAAGCAAAGAGCTCTGTGGCAGCTTTCGAGTATCATCTCATCTCTTAGAGGCTTGCTGCAGCTTATATTAAAAATTAAGCCACAGACCTAATTTTAAAGGTAGCGAAGATGACAATTAAAAATAATAGCCAGCCTTGACAATGTTTCTATATTCTGATAAGTCTCAGATAAATAAATATTGATCACATGTGTCCTGGCAAAGAGATTGAAGAAATTAAACCAGAAAATACTGAACCATTATATTTCCCTGAACCCTCCAGGCCAACATAAACAGCATCCCCTTTCTTGTATTACACATGAATGTCCTCATGCCTAAATATGTGCAGTGACCTTACAGGAAGCAAGTTCCCACAAGGGCATGTTTTTTCTCAGTATTTGTCTGTATGTGTCACCCCTTATAGCCTTGAGCCCGTTAATTAGAAACACTCCTCAGAAGAGCTTCAATGGGGCAGTGTGGTTCATCCAACAAAAAGAAATAGTTTATTTGCCAAAGAGAACGTGGAAACTGGTAAATTGGTCCTGTAGAAACGGGGGTGTAAACTTTATAAGTAGAGTGGAAGTGTGTAAGAATGAGAAGTGGGGTAGAAGCTTGGACTGTAGAGAATTTACTGATGAGGTCACCCTGTCACTCAAGAGTCTGTGTACTGGAAGGAAAATTGAACTTAGTCCTCCTAGTTTTCTGGGATGTCTCCTTGAAAGTTAAATATGATGATAGCCTGGAGTTAAGTGAGGTGAAAATGACATAACCCCTTTGTTGTAGTATTGAGGACGGGAAAAGAAGTTTCAGAATATATTTAGCATGTAATAGCTAAGAATATTAGGCTTACAGCAACTCTGTTTCCAAAAGACACTCTTTTTACTGAGGAAATAAGCAATGCTTTGGTGAAAGGACTAGTGGTATTTGAGTGACTCCGTGGTGGCTATCCTCTAGACAAGAATTGGTACCAGGCATTGCTTCCGTGGAACTTTAATCTATAGTATTACTGATTCTGGAGACTTTAGAATGGCAGTATTTAACTGTCAAAAGCAAGATGGAAATGATTGCCATAGAAAACAGGAAGGCCAGAGTGACAAACAGGATATTTGACTATCAGTGACTTGATACATCATGGTGCTGCTAGGGGTATGATAGGTACACAGTTAACTACAGTGTGCAAGATGAGGAACATGGATGTCTGAGAAAGTGGTAAAGAAGTAAGCACAAAATTATAGATATTTGAGCCTTACCACAACTGCCAACAGGAAAGTATGTTGATCATCACCCCTTCTAAGTTACTCCAGGCTTGGTACAATTATCTCATTAATAGAAGAGTCATGGTGGCAAGGATAACAGCTATAAAATGGCCCAAGTTGATAGATATCATCTTACCAAAGCTAATTCTAGCCACTGTCATTGATAAGTGTAATGTCACCATTGCAGATACCAACATGAGTACTTTAGAGTGAACCATTCAGCCACAGGTGGCAGGTCACTGACATCAAATCTCCCACCCTGACAAAGGCACCAGTTCATCTTTACCATAATTGATAACTATTCTAGATATAAATTATGTATTTGTCTGATATGTTTGTCTTCTTCATATTCATTGTCTCTACCATCCTTACTATCTGATATCTGAGGACTCACAGGTAATTATGTGTGTGTGTGTGTGTGTGTGTGTGTGTGTGTGTGTGTGTGAAAATGAGCAAGTCTGATAGATCAGTGTAAAAGTTAAAAGCTTTTCTAAAGGGCCAGCATGAACAAAACACCTTGTAGGATTGAGACACTTTCTCCAAGATGTGTTGGATGTACTGTTTATAAATATAGTGGTGTCCCTCAATAGCTGTGTCACACTAGCTAAATAGAACTAGAACCAAAGAGTAGAAGTAGGTTAACCTCCATTATCATTCCCAGTGTGTGCTTCATATATTTGGAATCTTAGATACTATTAGATTAAAGGTCTTGGTTCCTAAGATAGGAATCTTGCCCCCAAAAGAAACTTTATGAGTTACGTTGAGCTAGATATAGAATTGACTTTCTTTCCATGTTGTCTTTCTTAAATGAGTTAATCAAAAAGAAAAGATTTACAGAACTGGTTGGGAAATCAATCCTGTTTACCAAAGTAGGCCATAGTGTCTTACACACAGCGGGGAAAGGATGAAGTATATCTGGAACTTGTAAATTTTATGGGCCTTTTTTTTGGTGTGTCTGTGTCCACGACAAATAGAAATGGTAACTGCAGCAACTACCTGTTAACAAAATCAAGGTACCTAAGAGCACAAACTGTTCATGGATGAAGATCTGAGCCACATCACTAGTGAACAACTCAGACCAACAAATTCTGGCTGAAAGTGAGAAAGAATATAGTGAATGGGTTATGGAAGAAGAAGATCATAAATATCAATCACAGCCTTGGTTTGGGATCGGAGGACAGTCACAGCAACAAGGGCTATACATCATTTCACTAATCCTCTCCTTGACTTTAATGTGGTCACCTGTTTGAAGGAAGTTCTGTAATTGTTTGAATTTATATGTCTACTCTCTCAGGTAAGAAATAAAGGTATATTATTATTACAAAGTTTGAAACTTCGAATGGGAGCTTGATAATAAGGATACAAACAGAATGGACTAACGTAGACTGTAGAGCATACCTATTAGATACCACCTCAGATTTTCTTAAATCTCTTTTCTAGCCCTTGGCCATTTGTTTCACCATCCATATTATTATATTAATCATCAATCATTAAATTAACTATATTGAATTATTTTGGATGTTTTTGTCTTGTTAATGTCTGATTTAATTGCTTAGGAATTTAGAAGAATCTTCAGTTATATAGTTAATTCTTTTTCTTAAATTACCTAATATAGTATTTGTATTCACAGCAATAGATATTTTTAATACTAATCACTGTTCAGGCCATATCACCAGGGATTAAAGAGATTCAGAGTCAAAGCCTGGGCAGACATAGATTCAGGATCAAGATTGCAAGCAGAAATAAAAAGTTTTCATTTGCTCATTATAATTGTGTTGAGACAATTATTACAAGTCTTATTTAAATAGAAATAATCCTTGGAAAACTAATAATTCAAATATGTATATTTAAATCCAAATGTTCATTTATAATTCTATTTAAACCATGCTTTTAATTTAATTTTTAAAAATATTCTTGATTTTTTTTTTTTTATGTGAAAACTATTCCCCTCCCAATAAAATCTAAAGACATCATTTTAGTGTTTGTAATCTTCGTAAACATCTCATTTCAGTTGCAATGAATATACCAGCAGCTATTGTGTGTAAGCTGCTTTGGGAAATGTCATCTTAACACAATAATAGTCTGTTTTGCATTAATAAAGTTCTTCCCTGAGAGGATTCCCAAAGGCTTTACAAATATTATTTCATTAATATCCCAACACTCATATGACAGGTACAGTATGAGGCAAGAATTGTTATTCTACTTTGTTATATAAATGAGCCAAAAATGGCCTCTGTATATTGGTCCCTAGGTGGTTTATTTCTTCACTACAGGCTGAAACCCATTAGTTTGAAAGCCTACCAGCACCAAACACAAACTTTTATACATCCAATTATTTCAAAAGTAGCCCCCAACATAGATTTCTAGCCACTTAGAGCCTGCCTGCTTTGAATACCTTTGCAACTTCACCCTACATTTGCTTTTCATTGATAAGATAAGGCCTAGTAGTTCTAAGATCCCATGCTTCTGTGACTTGTTGGAGCTCTCTGACCCAGAGACTCTCTGCATGCTTCTGAGCAATACCACCTAGCCATGTAAGTACCTCCTGTAATCCCCCTGTCCTCTGGAAGTTCCCCAGCCCTGCTCCACTTTGAATGGTGGGCCCCTCACTTTAAGTATCTCAATGGTCTCATGCTATCAGGGACTTCCTCTCTCACACAGTCCAGTCCAAGCACTGTCTAGTAAAACTTACTGTGAATTAATGCTGCTTATGGTCACATCTTTTTCCTTGATCAGCCCCTAAGTCCCTCAAACTTCCTACATACTTCTGAGTGGAAAAGCAGGCATGGTCATTTTGTGGTTGTGTAGTGAGCTGTAGCAGACAATGCATAACTCAATCCTGAAACTCCCAGTTTAGTGCATTATGCAGGCATGTTTATTAAGTTACTATTTTCATAATCTGGTTTACCCAAAAATGTATGATCCCTATAGTGTGCTTGTCTTATGTCCTTTTACTGTGTCAACAGAGGTTCAGTGGGTAGATGTAGGATGTAATAAAGCATAAAAGACTATATTTGATACTGGGATATAGTTAATCTTTATAACAGGGCATTTTATTAGAGGCAATAAATTTATGTGCTTGAATGTCATACGAAAATAACCAAAATAGCAATGATTTAAAAAGTAATTAAAAAAAACTTTTTCATGCCATTGCCATTATGTCAATAAAGAACAATTAGTAATGTGGGGAGCCGGCATGGGGATTATGTGCATTTTATATTTTTCTATTTATATTTTAGTTTTATGCATAGGAATGTGTCTGAAGAATAATGACCTAATTTGAGGGAAGTGGTTCTGGTTTGAGTGATGGAAGAAAAATTGCAGAGAAAAGGACACAGAAAATATAGGACATGTTGTTAACATTCTTGAGTCTGTAGGTTATCCTTTAGCAGCAGAAGTGGTACAGAATCTTTATGTCATTGAAATTTTGGGATCAAATATAAACTCTTGGCTCACCGAGTCTGTAAATTTTATACCAAAAATGAATGAATAGACCAGAGAAAATAGGGGAGACAAAAAAGAAGGACACTAGAGGAAACTGAAGACTCTGGTACATTAAAAAAAGCCCAGCCTGAAATGTAAATTAAGTAAAGAATGCAAAACAAAAAAGAACTTTTGATAACTAGTATACATTTTTTAAAATGCATAATTGGAATACCAGAAGTAAAAGAGAGAACAGGAAAGAAAAATTATTTGAAGTAATAATGTCTGGGGATTTTCAAAAATTAATGACAGTCACCAAACCACAGGTACAAGAACACACAGGATAAATGCTAAAACAAAACAAAACAACAACAGCAACAACAGCAACAGCAGCAACAAAAGGCACACACACACACACAAAACCCAACCAAACAGCAACAAAGAACCACTTAGATATATTAAAACTGCAGGAAGCCAAAACAAAGAGTTCTTTGAAAAGAGCCAGAGGCAAAATAACACCCTAGTTATAGAGAAACAAGGATAAAATTATGAAGACTTCTTGTCAGAAACCATGCAAAAGAGAATAGTGGACTCAAACTTTTGAAGTGTTCAAAAAAAACAAAACAAAAAACAAACAAACAAACAAAAAAACCCAAGAATTCTATATCCAGCAAAATTATTCTTCAGATGTGAAGTAGAAATAGGATTTTCATAGCAAAACAGAAACCGAATAAATTTTTCACAAGTAGATTTATCCTGTAAGAAATGTCAAAAGAAGTTTTTCAGAAAGAAGGAAAATTATAAAGGTAAAAAAAAAAAAAAAAACCCCACAGATATAGCCAAAGAGAAGTAGAGAGTAAGAGAATGAATAATAAAGGTTAAAATAAGATATAATAGATAACTAGAATATAATAAAAATGTGAGGAATTGGGAATACTATCTTATAAGGTAACTGTACTACTCATGAAGTTTTATTATTATTTGAAATTGGACTTATTTAAAAGTGGACTTAAATTTAGTTTCAAATAAGTTTTGCAAATGCTAAAAAAAATCTATAAAATAAAAATAAAAGATAATCTATATGCTCTACTTCATACTGCATACAGTTGTTTCCCAGTGGGTTACAGTTGAAAAATTCTGATACTGCTATAAATGTGTTCTAAAATTTCAGAATTAAATAAATCATGGTAGATGGTGGAGCCATGTTTCTCACAGTTGGAATGGGAATCCAAAGAGAGGAAGCTAAGTGATCCATATGCTAATATGTAAGAGTTGGAGATAGCAGTTAGAATTCATGTTTAGCTTAATACAGACACGAATGGTTATATAAATAAATATGTATAAATGTATATACATATCCATAGGTTAGTATGCCTACATATATTTCTTTTTTCCATCAGTATGGAGAGCCTAAAAGAAATTACATCCCAGTAGCAAAGATGTAACACGGAACACTCAGATCTTGGTTTTCCAGTACCATTCTCCAATAAGATAAACTAGTACTCCTTGGAGAAATGAATGATTCCACAACTGGGGCAGAAAATATAAAATACAGGCCTGAAACATCTTGTAGTACCAGAAAGTAAGGGAGTGTTCAAAAACAAACAAAATTTTCCACATTAATGAGAGTATATCAAAGGGGCACGGGAGTCAACCGACATAGCTCCCAAAGTCCCAAATGGAACAATTTTAGCAAGAAATAAGTAATATTGGATTATAATTCAAACTATATAATAAATATCCAAGAGTCCATACTGATACACATAAATGATTAAATAATTTATTAAATGGAAGAGAAGAGACACATATCACATGCAGAAGAGTTCCACATAATATATGTAGATACTTCACTCTTAAGGAGGGAGAGCATAACTCTCCACATAAATGTCTACTGTGCATAATGACATCCTTCTAAAGAGTACAGTGGGAATGGAGGGTAAAAAAAAGTAACTCCAAAGTGAACAAACTTGACAAATGCTACTTCATTCAGGTGATCAAGGTCTATTTCAACAGTCAAAAAACTTGATAGTATGTATATTTTTACCTTTTATATGATGTGAAGGAAAAAAGCACTTTACAGCTATGAGCTTTCTCCTAAAACTCATAACCCCAGTCTAGTCATTAGAAAAACATCAGACAAATTCCAAAAGAGATGCATCCTACAATATACCTTACCAGTAAACCTTAAAACAGTACACTCTCTCTCCAAAAAGTGATCAAAGTGATGACAAGTCTAAGAAGCTGTCACAACCAAGAGGAGCCTAAGGTGACATGACAATTAAATGTAATGTGGTTAACTGTGGTTAAATCCTAGAACAGTAGATTTTGGTAAAAACAAAAAACGGAAATATGAAAAATTCAAGACTTTAGTTAATAATAACCTATCAATATTAGTTAACAAACTGTGACAAATATTTTAATATAGGATGTTAACAATAGGGAAAACTGCAAGAGATTGGGAGGTATATGTAACTTCTTTGTACTGTCTTTTCATTTATTTGTAGAATTCTTAAATTGTTCTAAAATATAATGTCAATTGAAAATATAAACAATAGATGTGTACACCAAAGTTGTAATTAGGAAGTATGTGCATACTGTTGTATTCAGGGTTCTTCAAAGAAACAGAAACAATAGGATTGATGGATAAATGGATGGATGAGTGGATGGATGATAGATAGATAGATAGATAGATAGATAGATAGATAGATAGATAGATAGATAGATAGATAGATAGAAGTATCAGTATAGGCTTAAAGGACCTGAAAATACTGTATCCCTTTTTTCATTCTACAGATTCAAATGTTAATCTCTTCCAGGAACAGCCTCACAGACACACCCAGAAATAATGTTTTACCAGCTGTCTGTACATCCCTTACCCAGTCAAGTTGACACATAAAATTACCCATTACGCTTGGGGATAAAAAGATTATAATAAAAATAATAAAATGTATTCATAGAAAAATTGTTAAATGAAACAGTGTTGAAAGTAGAAAAATTATGAGAGATTTTTTATTTTTAGATTTTTCTTTAATACCATTGTCACCTTCAATATTCAGTTAACATTGTACATAAAAATAATAAATTTTCTAATAAGTAATGGAATTATCTAATGAGGTGCTATAATGAAGTGTTCATAAATATCAGACAGATATAGATTATTTTTCAAAGGCATGTTTATTAAACCATATTTAGGTTTAATAAATCAATAGGACTGAAACTTTCATGTTTTCTATAAAAAATAACACATTTGGGTAAGGATTTGTGACATCCACAACATGAATTACCCATCACCATTTTAACTAAAGGAGTCAGATGGTATGAATACTTTGTGTCTGTACTCAGTCATAGTTGCTGACTAATCTATAATTTAAAACTTAAAAATTAAAATAGAAACATTCTATTAGAATAATTCCATTTTAAATAACATTTGCCTCTATATTCAAATGTTTCAAAATGGTAGATGTTATTCCATATACTATGTTTCTCCCAATTCCGTATACACATATAGATGCATTCAAGTATATTGAAAAGAGGAGAATTTCAATTCTATTCTACTCTCTTGAGAAGTGCAGATAATTCCCATATGCAGATTTTCCGTTAACAGTTATAAGTTCAGTTCAGCACAACGAACTTGGCTCTTTAAAAAGCCTATTGCAAATTAGTCCTTTAGATCTCAATTTAATTATTAGCAGGCTTTTAAAATAACTGTATTTTCTCTTTGTGTTTAAAAGGAAGTAAAAATGCCTTTTTCTCAAATGCTCATAGGTATTTCTTTTGAGGAGAATAGTCTTTGCTAAAAACCATGACCTCACTGTGAGACTGTTTAAAGATATTCCGAAGAGATAAAATTATGATTGTGTACAATAGATCTAGCTTTAGTTATTTCAAAACAGTTATTTCTGTTACATAAAGCAGTGGGAAGAAGGATACAAAAGTGGTAGGTTATGAACCTGATTTGCATTACCGTTTCTATTGCTATTATTTTTTTATAAAAGGAAACAATCCAGTGGCTCATAATTAAAGATGATTTTTTAAAAATTTGTAGTTCTTTTCTAATACATTTTACATAGAAAAATAAAATTTGTACATTGATGACTGAAGAGAATCTAAAATACTAATGTAGTTACTTCTTTCAAGACATGTTGTCACAGTGTTCTATACAGATCCAGAGCTATATCTGTATTCCTTTTATTTTGGGGAGTGTGGGGGCTTTAATTAGCCAAGGTTTGGGATGAGAATGATTGACTGGAGAACTTAGTGTTGAGAATAATTCCTGAGTGGAGCAGTGAGACTTATCTGAATCTCAATTCCTAGTTAGGGCAATTAGCATTATCTGAATACAAGGCAACATGTTATTACATTAGGAATACAAAAATTAAGGAAATGGAACCATGACTGAACCCTTGGTTTTAATTTTTTTATCTTGACTCTATTTTCTCAAGAAGGACTTAATTTCTATAGTCCTATATACATGAATGCACAAGATTTTCTTTTTCTCTCTCTCGCTCTTCTTCCCTTTCTCTTTCTCTCCCTCCCTCCCTCCTTTTATCCTTTCTCTTATGATTCTGTAATAATCCTATTTGCATATTTAAGCAAATAGACCTGTTTAGGTCTATTTTAGTGTCTCTGACTTTTTTCCCTTTTTTTGTTACCTGGTTTAACAATCATTATTAGTTCTGGTTCTCTAGTCAATGCTTTTGTCACCACATTGATCAATTTATTATGTATTATCTGCACATTTAGATATTATAAATGAACATTTTTCTGAGTATGGCAGAAAGCTTAGGAACTTATCTCACGAATATATAAATTCTCTTTGAAAATCATCTGGTACTTTCAAGTATCACAGAATCGTTTCAGAAGGATCTGCATATCATACATTGCTAAAGAAAGATACAGCACATTTGAAAACTATATATTTAATAAAACTAAAAAGCCTATTGCAAATTAGTACAAGACTAATGCTATTTGATAAGAAATAAAATGCTGTTATGAAAATATAAAAAACAAAAAATGGAAGAACAGTTAATATTAAGTAAAGGAATAAGAAAATGGTGTTATTACTGGTAGATAGTACTTTCTAAAATATAGATATGATGCTTTCACAATAAATTAGTGAAAAACATTATAGTGAGACAAAACAATATGCCACAGGTCTTTTGATTTAAGTACACAAGAACAGAGAATCTGATGAATAATACTATTTTACTTCTTTATTTTTCATTAGGAAATTATTCAGAGTCAAATTTGAGAATAAGTATTATAAAAGTGAATAAAATAAAACATGTAACACCTAATACAAAATATTGTTAATACTGTGTATATTTTCCAGACTTTTTTTTCTTTGCATTATCCTATAAATACCAATTTCAATATTTTTATTTTATTATATCTTTAACAGCCTCTGAGGTCAATACATTTTTATCCATAATTTCTCTCTAAATAATGGTACCAACTAAGAATTGTCTCAACATCCACTTACAGAATTTACATGAATTGCTTCTGTTTGGAAAAAAATTGGTTCAGGTCACCTGTGAAAATTTATTTTACCTTAATAGCCCATCATTCATCATGAGTTCCTAATCTTAGTGAAGAATACTACCATAAACCCAGTTGTAATTCATGGTGAAACCTGGAAGATGAACTTGACCCTTTACCCTCCTTTAATGAGCAGAGAACCTGGATTTAATTTCCTTTCCTGACCCACAATGGCATTAGAGTTTTCAAAAATGACTTCCATCTAAAATTACTATCATAACTTAACCGGTGTGCCATTTCACTACTCTCCAATTAGAGAAATTCTTCTAAAAAAGCCTGATCATGGCTTTTTCTTTTCTAACACCCTTTCTTGTTTTTGTTTGTTTGTTTGATCATAGAATAAAATCCTAACTCCAAATATGGAATCTATGTGTTTTAGTCCATTAAGATTGCTGTAATAAAATAAAACTGGCTAGGTAGCTTATAAACAGCAGGAATTTATTGTTTATGGTTCTGGAGGCTGGAGTTTGAGATAAAGGTGCCAGTGTGGTCAAGTGAGGGCCCTCTTCCAGGTCTCAGACTTCTTGTATCCTCACATAGTAGAAGTGGCAAGGGAGCCCCTCACGGGTCTTTTAGAAGAGCGCTAATCCCATTTGTCAGGTCTCAGCCTCCCCAAAGCCCATCTAATACTATCATCTTTGTGGCTTAGGATTTCAACATTTGGGGGTGGGGGGGACACAAACATTCAAACCACTAAGATTCTTCATAACCTATATACCTAAGGCCCTTTATGATCTACGAACAGACACACTGAAATTTCCTGGTCAACTCTTCCTTGGCTGGGAAACTTCATACTTGTTATTCTATCAGACTGAAACTTCACTTTCCAATTTCACATTGTTTCTATTGAGAATATTGTTTCTATTGAGAAGTCTCTTCTGAGTCCAGTTAGCTTACGTTAGGTGATCCAATTGCATTTGACAGATATTGCTAATTGTGTCTTCTGTGTTAGATGGTCAGTCCAGTGAAAACAGCACACATCAAAGCTTATCAGACAGCCAAGCACCCACTCAATAATTTCTTGTGGAATATTTAAATGAATATTTTACTCCACAAATCTCCCATTATTCAAATACATACTTAAAAGACATTATAGTTATTTCCATTTTGACTGATAGTGTTATATGCACATCTGATGAATTATTTATTTGACTGTTTTTAGAACTTAATTTTGTGAAAATTCCAATGTTTGACATTTTTAAGGTGGCAAGGTCAAAGTGTGCTTAAATCATCACAGGATTCATAGTAGTGTATGTGTGTGCGGTGGTGTTGGGTGGACTCTGAAAAAATACAATAGTACTAATACAATGTTATATTTTGTATTATTAGTGTTCAAAATTTCAACATCTTTTCAAAACGAAAATGAGTACCTTTGTATTAGAATTGGAATAAAAGCAGTGAAGGCAGTTTACTGTGAAGGAAAAATTAGAGGGCCTGAAGTTAGAGACCCTGCCTTATCCTACTTCTAATTTATACATTAGGAAAGTAACAATTTACAATTCACCTAACCTTTCTAAGATGTTCCCAGTTTCTACCTCTAATAATTAGAAAGTTCCATTAGCTGAACTATATTATTAAGCATCTGTGGTGAAAGTTCTCAGAAGAATAAGTTGAAAATGGCTTTTTAAGTATGAATAGTCTAATATGACAGTCTCCTTCTGAGTGCATTGATTTGAGCAATTTCTTCACCTTTCTGTTTTGAGGTTATGTTTCACAGTTTCATTTCCCTAGTGGCATGGTAGAGTTAAATTTTGTACACACAGACATAACTTTAAGAATAACAGCATATTAGAGTTTAATCTGTGATTTTTTTTTATTTCAGAAAATGTCTGACTACAATTACATTAATCCAATTTTTCATAAGGTTATTACATACTAAACCTCTATGTGCTTTATAAATAAGATGAGTACCCAATAAGATATGATATGTAATTAGTATTTAAATCATGTTTCATATTTATCATGACATTAAACCACTAGTATAAAGTAACTAGAATAAAATAAAGATTTACAGAAATAATTTTTAAAGTAATTTTTAAAATTCTGGAATCTAATTCACTCTCCATATAAATTATGTTAACATATATACACATATATATATCATAAATATAGAATTCCAAATAGTCTATAATTAAAATTTATTTTAATAAAACAATAGAATAAGTAAATGTCTTACTTAAAAATATTTCTTAATTAAAAAAGTATCAAATCATAATAATGTAATACTTGTATTAAATGCTTAAGTACTTAAATTAACACTTTAAAGTTCCCAAATTTCGAAAGATGGAATTTTAAAATCCTCCCAAAGTTCCTTGAAAGAGAAATTGTTAAGTAATAATTCTCCATTGTTTTATACTGCTCCATCTGTGGCAATATTTTACAGAGAAGTAGAAAACTAATATATGAGTGTATATATTAATATATAGTATTTCCCTGAAAGGATATATCTGTTATACTATACATTTGCAAAAGCCATTAATCATTTACTTTGTCATTTATGATATAATTATTAATATGGATGATACCACATTAATGTGGATAATACATTAATAATTATATATAAATTTATATATAAATAATTATATATAATTTACATAAATACTATATAAATTATATAATTTATACCATAATAACATATAATTATGTAAATTATATAATTAATACTACATTAATACTATATAAATCCAAATTTAACATTTGGTGTTCATTCAAATTTTCCTCAGCCTTTTCCTCATAAATTCACTATTCCCATCCCTACTGAGGTAGGAGGAAGAATTAGCTAAGAAAACAATGAAGAAGTGGAAAATACAAAGCTTAATTTCTGCATATATGTCTGTGGCAGGAGGCGTCAATTTATGTGTCTGTTCTTCCCCTCGACATTTATATTAAAAGTAGGAAATCATAATGCAGTAAATTTTAGGATTAAGTTTAGTTTGAAATATATATAGATAGGTATATATTTGTACTGAATGCAATCTGGGAGGATATGCAACAAAATATTAATTGTGGTTATGTTTTGTTCCTGTTTAAAAATGAAAATATTTTTTCTTTGCTTATTTGCACCTTCTAATTCTTCTGACAATGATTACATACCTGATTTTAAGTTAAAATAATAGAACGAAACTGTATACAAATGGAAATTTTAGCTCCTCAAATATTGTATCCTACTTTTATATAGAGTTTGTTGAGGAGAGCCCTTTGACAATACTTTAATTGTACTGTTTAATTTTATTGTAATGGTATCTCTATAATTAATATTTTAATAATATAGTCAAGATATTATATTGACCATGACATAAAATTAATATGAGGTCCAAAATAAGTATAAAGTGAAAGTCACCTGACTCTAAAGTACTTTCACTATTCATCATTACATTTATCCTTCCAATTAAAAATTAAATTCTTTATTTTCCCATAAATTTGTGAAGGGAAGTACTTGTTTCTGTTTTAAAGCAAAGTATGCTACTCAGACATCCAGATTATATTTTACTGTGACTTCTGATAATACATGGGGGCTTTATGTATCTAGTCTGTCTCATGGATGAAGGCTCTGGATGAGGTAATCTTTATAATATATAACAACTATAAAATTCTATGATTATAAATTATGATTTCTTACCCTTTTTTACTTTTAACACTCCTATACTTTCTTGAGCTAAAGTAGAAATTATCATTAGAAAAACTCACCAAATATAAATTCAGGCAAAATTAAAACAAAACAAAATTACTAGACTTTCAAAGAACTCTTAGGCAGTTTTTATAGAAAATCTTGTATAATTAAAATAAGATTAGTTAAAATCATAGCTACTACTATGATTAGAATAGTCCAGGCTCTGTGATAATTTCTATATGTACTTTATGATTCCAAATTATAGATAAAAATGATATTAAATGAGAAGCCTCTAGGCATATATTTATAAAATAATTGAGTAATGTTTAAATTTCCATTCTGAAAGCTTGTAATCACAATGTGCATTGAATATGTATTATTCAAGTATTTTTATTTATTGAAAAAATTTGTGTTAAGTAATGAAATATATTTTAAAAGCTTAATTACAATAAAATTAGTTAAGAACAATCATAATCATCATCAAATAAAGACAAATAAGTTTCATAATTATAAAAATAACAGTGTTTATACTAGAAATTAACACGGAGATTTGATAAAAGATATATAACTTGTAAAGTAGTTGCCAGAATATTTACATATTTCTTACTAATAGGTAATAGTAATAGTGGACACAATTATAACTATTTCCCTCTTGTAATAGTGAAGCATCATTGCCTTTTCTCTTAAAGTACAAAATTAATTAAAGTTGTGTTTAATTTAAATATCAAAAAGTTTTTAAGCCTAATAAATCCAATGCATTTTAAAGAGCAATTTATGTGCTGGTAATAATCGTGACACACCGGTTCCTTGGGTGAAGCAGAGAGATAAATATGGCTATATTTAATTTTTAAGAGATATGACACATAACATAATAACTGAACTTAAGTAGGAAATCTCTGTGATTATATAAATCAGTAAGCTTCTAAGATGTTTAATAAAGCCTTCTGAGTAACTAATATTCTGAGAGTTTTACTACTGAAATGGGAAAAGCAAAGCTGACAGGCCAATGAGATTAAGCAAAGGGCATAGAATGCACATCTTAATGTTTAACTTCAAGAGACAGTATGATATAAGAGTCTCCTTTTCAATGAACCAAAAGAACTTTCACTTTCTATTTTAAAATATCCAAGTATTGTTTCATTAATGGAAATAAGTTTTCATACTACATATTGAATCATAGTAACATGTTTGAAATTCACCAAAAAAGTCCCTAAAATCATATATTCATATATTCTTTCAAGGAACAATACAGAAGGTATTCCTTAATTGCAAATTCTTATGTTTTACACTGTACCATTTTACAGGCAAATAAAATAACTTCCAATATCTTGTTTAAGGGTAAATGGGTAGCATAGTTAATGGAACAAGTACAAAAATCAATTATTCTCATCAGTTCAGTCATCATCATTTTTATCTAATCTCTGATCGGAGGATGATCACAAACAGTTGTAGCAAAAACTATGGATCCAAAAGTCATTTCACTGAATTAAGCAAAGCTATTACTGAGAGAAGTCTCATACATACAGAAATTAAGCACATAATTATAAATATATTAAAACTAGAGCCTCTACAACCTCTGAATGTTGACATATGTAATCATTTATAAAATAGACACTTAAATTGATATAATCAAATCACATTGGGGTTCTTATTGTTGGTTGTGTTTTCTGATTGCTGACATTTTTTCATAATTAACTAAATATATACAATAAAATAAATAAGTAGATCAAATCTATTTCAACTTTTCTATTTCATTTTTAATTTTAAATATTGTTGCTAAAAAATTTTAAAAATTTTTTTCAGATCTTTTTAAGGTATGCAAATTCATATTTCTATTGAGAATTTTAAGCCACCTTTATTATAATTATTTTCATAATTTACTATTATTCTGTCCTATAATTCAATAATAAATCTTACCACTTTCATTACTAATAAATGTGTCTACCTAGGTTATCAAATATTAAAATTATTTCTTTAAGGTTATGTCTTAATAGCTCTAAATATAGCCAATTCTATTAAATTGCTAACTTAAGACTGGCAATGGATATAATTTAGAAACTACAGTGGCTCTATATTTAGACTGACATCTTAGTTCACTCTTCATATAAACTGAATTTATCTAATAGTTCACACATCCTGCTTTCAGACATTTTTAACTGACCTATAATTGCCTGATAATTCACATGTAAGGACCCAAGTAGAGACAGGTCAAATATTCCAAATAATTCAGTGTTGAAGACTAAAGCAAAGGTACTCTCACCATTTTGAATTTTGAATAAACTTAAGTAGGAATTTTGAACAAATTTATATATTCTTAACTTAAAAATTGAAAAATTTGATAATACAATACATTGCTGAGTAAAATAAAAGTTGAAATTAGTTGTCTTCTATCTGTTACTTTGCTGGATGTGTTTGATAAATTTTTGAAACAGCCTGTATAGAATTTTACAATTGAATGGTTTTAACACAGAAATGAATACTCTGGAATACTTAATTGTATTTACTATAAACTACTAATTACAAATTTAAAAATTATCTGCAGTTATTCAGAGAACTATACTTTCTTTCGCTAACATGTAAACACATGTGTATGCCAATCTATCAATACATATGCACACAGATAAACATTCATAAACATAGTCATTTATACACTAAGACACACTAACTATGATACAGCTTAAAATAAATTTCTAAATTAATATATTGCATTAAATACCTCTAATTTGATGCTATTTTGTATTTTTAATGCATTCTCTGTATTGCTTCATGTCTTTATCTGGTCTAATGCCGTTTTTCTTGGAAACAGGCATCATTGCAAATCCATATCTTTTACATATGGCAATGCAATTCAAAAAATAAATAATATTGAGAATAAAATTTATTCTTGAGAAATATAACCTTGGGTATTAATTTTACAAATAAATAGGATGTATTTAAGGATTAGTCAGTGTTTATGATTACATTTTTACTACTTCTATTTTACTAGCAATAAAAATTTGACTGAACTTGGAGCTTGAAACTATAATCACTACATAAATGTTAAGTTTCATGATTCCATTTGTGTTCTATGACTAATTTGGTCGTTTTATTTTTTCTATAACTCATTTCATTTTTCAAGTGCATAAAGATACTCAGTGGCCAAATATTCGGTACTACTCAAGAATTGCAATTACTGTTCATACACGTTTTCAAATAACATAGATCCATTATTGAACTTACCTTCCATAATAGTTAAAATTTTATTTATAGTAAAAGATCTTCGAATTCACTCTTTTGCTAAAGAGTTTAAAAACTAAACATTTATGAATAGATAATGATATTCTAACTTTGTTAAAAATAATAGTTTTATTTGGTGACAGATTTATGTCAAAGAAAATATTAATATTTGTATTTTTTCTTAAAAGAAAATTTTGTGGTGTGTTTAACTTGCATATTTGAACCTCCCTATATCACTGAGATTATTTATAGTTTTACTAAAGAATTGTAATTTTTTAATGAAAATTATCAAATATACAGAGTTATTGAGGACTACAAATAATATTTTATTCATATTATTTTATAAACAAGATTCGAGCAAATGGGACCATAACATTTTTACATATTCTTTGTCAAATTAGTTTTAGTCTGTTCTGTTGGTTTTTTTTAGAACTAGCAATTAGGCCTAGCGATAATGATTTTACACAGTAGTTCCCCTTTATCCAAAGTTTCACTTTCTGTAGTTTTAGTTAGCTGTGGTCAAACCCATCAGAAAATATTAAATGGAAAATTCAAGGAATAAATAATTCATGATTTAAAATGCGTGCACATTCTGAGTAGTGCGATGAAATCTCATGCTGTTCCTCTCTGTCTCACCCGGGATGCGAATCATCTCTTTGTCCAGTGTGTCTACGCTGTCAATATTCCCCACGCCTTAGTCCTTAGTAGACTTCCTAGCTATCACACTGTCTGTTGTAATATCACGGTTCTTGTGTTTAAGTAACCTTTATTTTACTTAACAATGGCCCCAAAGCCATTCACATAACTTTTATTAAGGAGTGTATCGTTATAATCGTTCTATTTTATGATTATTGCTGTTAATCTCTTTCTGTGCCTAAATTATAAATTAAACTTTTTCATAAGTATATATCTGTAGGAAAAAACGTAGTATATATAGAGTTTGGATTTATCTAAGGTTTCAGGTATCCACTAAGGGTCTTGGAATGTATCACCTGTGAATAAGGACTACTGTACTTGAGTAGTTTCCTTGCCATCATTGTGGGCATATTATTATGTTTTTAAAGTTGTTAGTTATCATCTAGCAAGTTTGTCTCTGTCTTTTATAGAAGATGAAAAGAAATCAATGGAAATCTTTCCAATATGTATGTAATTCTTAAAGAAAATGAAGATAATTTAACCTGCATAACCTGTGGAATAGAACAGAAAACTGGTAAAAAAAAAAAAAAAATTCCTAAAGAAAAGGAAATATGATGGATTTTTAAAAAAATATTTTAAAAGCTAATATATAATTAAATCAATATGAACATCAGAATATGTCTGAAAATGCACTTCCCTTGTATTAGGCAGAATTTTTAATTTGACCTTTGTTTAATACCATGCCCATCAAAATTTCAGCGGCATTTTTACAGAAATAGAAAATACCATCCTAAAATTCATATGGAATCAAAAAGGGCTCTAAATAACCAAAACACTCTTGACAAAAAATAAAATACCAAAGCCAGAGGCCTCATACTTCCTGATTTCAAAACATATTACAAAACTACAATAATCAGTTGGCATAAAGACAAGACATATAATCAGTGGAACAGAATAGAGAGCCCAGTAATAAACCAATGTGTATATGATTTTTGACAAGGGCGCCAAAGCTACACAATGGGGAATGGATAGTATCTTCAACAAATGATATTGGGAAACTGGATATCCACATGCAAAAGCAGGTATTAGACCTATCCTACACTACACAAAAATCAACTCAAAATGGATTAAAAACTTAAATGTAAGACCTGAAACTATAAAACTCTTAGAAGAAAGCAAAGGGGAAACCCTTCATAATGACATTCTTGGCAGTAATTTCTTGGATAGGACCCCAAAGATACAAATAACAAGGCAAAAACAGACAAGTGGGGTTACATCAAACTAAAAACCTTCTACACAGCAAGGAAGACAACAGAATGAGAAGACAACCTATGCGATGGGAGAAAATATTTGTAAATTGTATATCTAATAAGGGTTTTATCTCCCAAATATATAAGAAACTCCTACAAATCAATAGCAAACCCCCCCCCAAAAAAACTCAATTAAAAAAAAAAAAGGGCAAAGAATTTGAATAAACATTTCTCCATAGAAGTCATACAAGTGATCAACATGTACAAGACAAGGTGCTCAACATCACTAATCATCAGGAAAATGCAAATCAAAACTACCATGAGACATCACCTTGTACCTGTTGATGGCTTTTTTATTTTTAAAGAAGGATTGCAGGTGTTTATGAGAATGTAGAGAAATTGGAATCCTTGTATGCTGTTGGTGGGAATGTAAAATGATGCATCTATTATGGAAAATTGTGGAGATTCCTCAAAAATTAAAAATAGAACTACCATATAATCTAATAATCCCACTTCTGGGTATATTCCAAAAAGAGTAGAAATCGTGATCTAAAATAGTTATCTGCATATCTGTGTTTATTGCCACATAATTCACAATAGCCAAGACATAAAAACAACCTGAATGTCCATCTATGGATGAATGGTTAAACAAAACATTGTATACATACAATGGAATATTATACAGCTCTGAAAAATAAGAAAATCCTGCTATATGCAGCAATATGGATGAACTTGGAGGACATTATGGTAAATGAAATAAATCAGTCACTGAAGGGCAAATACCACACCAACCTACTCATGTAAGGTATCTAAAAAGTCAAATTCATAGAAGCAGAGAGTAGAATGGTGGTTAGGGGAAATGAGAAATGTTCAACGAGTATAAAATTTCAGTTATGCAGGATGAAAAATCCTAGAGACTTCATCATCTTGCCTGTAAAAAAGATGACCTTTGTACCCTTTGCCTCTGGTGTTGCTCCAGTGATTATTTAATATCACGTGGTAAAAGAGAATTTTGCACATATAATTAAGGTTACTAATTTGTTGACCTTTAGAAAGAGACATTGTCTGAGAGGGCTTAATCTAATCCCATGCATCCTTACAAAGCAGAAAGTTTTCTCAGGCTGGTGGCAGAAGAAGTCAGAGAGATTTGAAGCATGAAAAAGATTTTAAATCACCATCGATGGCTGGAAGATGAAGGTGGCAATGTGACCAGGAATGCAGCTGGCCTATGTAATCTGGGAGTGGTTGGTCCCTGGCTGATAAACAGAAAGGAAACCAAGACCTTCATTCTACAACAACAAATACTTGAATTTTGCCGAAAACCTGAATGAGCTTGAAGCAGATCTCTCCAGGTAAGAGCCTGATAGACCCTTTGTTTAAGCCTTGTAAGGCCCTTGGTTGAGGACACAGCTGAGCCTCCTCAGACATCAGGTTTGTTGACTATATGCTTACTTAAATATTACACCAGAGAGATTCAAAGGGAATAGCACATAGCTCTTGAATTTAGACTAAACTAACAGAAAAATTGTAACAATATAATATATCTTATCTATTCTCTCTTAAACCTACAAAGTACCTTTCTCAACACTTGTACAAGTGCATGGGCATGTACATGTACGACACACACACACAACACACACACACACACACACACACACACACACACCAGTCTCTAATGAGGCAGCAAAATTGAGTTTAAAATCTTGCTTTGATTTTGTCATTGTTCTGATTACTTGATTTTGTCATTAACTGTCCAGCAGTTAATTTGTTTTCTACAAAATAAAAGTTTATCCTCTAGTTTGATAATTAAGCACTCAGATATATATCAGATTATCAGGCAGACTTTTTTTCCTCTGCCGTAAATTAGAGAATAGATGAACTTTCTGTTCTATTAGGTCTGTTGTTTTTTCTCCATCACACACACTAAGATAATACTTCTCTTGACATACATAGAATTTACTGTGTATAATTTCTTCAGTCAAATTATATTTGTCAACTAGCTAAACCTATAATAGTAGAATGGAAATAACCAAGAAAGAAGCACATAAAATAAAGAAAAATAATATATAAACACTGTCATGAAACAAGTGGGTTGAGAGGTATTTCATTTGTTTTTCATAGCATGACCATTCATTTCCTCATTTATTTCACTAATATTGATTGACCACTTTCTATATTCTAGGAAAGACACTTGGTCATATACCTTCCTGAGTTTAAGGCATTTCCTGAGTATTTACATTGTTATACTGGAAAATTGTTAAAAAGGTGATTTATTAATATTAGTGACTGACTAAATACACAAACCATCATCTCACCTTTGTAGCTAAATTTTTGCCTAAATTTATGACCATTGCAGCCTTAAAGCTTGTTTATTTTTATTGCATTTTAAAGAAACAAAAGCAGGAAGATTTTTTTTTTTTGTCTTACATAATCGAAAAGTCAGGCAAGGATAAGTTTGAATGCTAAAATGATGTCAGTTTTCTGTTTCTCTTTTTCGCTACCTCTGGATATTTTTATGCAAAGGTCTGAATTTAAACCCATTTAGATGCAAATATTAAACTTAAGATGACAAGTAAGGCCAAGATAGATGGCAAATTGATCTTTCCAAAACTCCAGAAATCCCATCAATTCTTTTTCCTCAGCATCAAAAATCATAGAGGGAGCCTGATTGACATACCTGTGTTCCTTTTTCTATGAACAGATCTCTTTGTCCAGAGGACAAGAACTTTTGGCTACATCTGGCTCACTTATTCTTATCTCAAGTAAAGGCAACACACTAACTCTCAATAGGAAATACATTTTATTACTAGAAAAAGGAAAAATGAAAGCATATATAGTTGCAAATCTACTACTTTCCACTATAAGATACTTTCATCCAAAAGAGTCTGTCTACTTTGATTTGATATGAGTGGAGTTTCCAAATTTTTATTCATTCCATTTTATTCACATATCAAACTCTTTGTCCAGTTATATTAGAGTATGCTATTATCTAGAATGTCCTTTATCTACTTCACTTCTTCAAACCCTATCTACCTATGAAAGTATAGTTCAATTTATATACCCTATATGAAACATGTTCTATTAAAGTGATCTTTCGTTCTCTTAACACTTTATGATATTTAATATCACTTTAAATTATTTTACTGTGTTGCTTTTCCATATTACATTGGTAATACCTTAATGCCAATAAAACCTTAAACAACACTATTATATCTCCTGCATATATTTCTAATATTCTAGCATATATTTCTAATATGCTAGCATATTAGAAAAATATTGATTTTCTCACAGTTGTCAAAAAACATTTCTTAATTATAAATAGCTTTCTAAGTGGAATCCTACACATGTATAGATATATGTAGATACATGCAAAGCTATCTCTTGCCCTAAGATGAATCATTAAATATGACTATTCAAAGCCCCTAAGTTTATTTATTTTTAATTAGACAGATTAAAATTGGTTTATTTCTCCACAACACTTATAGCTGCCTGTGTCTGTCTGTCTCATCACAACAAACATCTCAGGGCATTTTCTAACAGATTTTTGTTTTGTTTATCATATTAGAATTTAAAATATACATAAAAATAATTTAGCAAATATTTGATATATAGCATAAATGTCCGGGGAATACCCAGTACTAGTTACGTGAAAGTAGCTTAATTTGGTAAGTTAAATAGATATTTAACAAACTCTTTCTCCTTAAAAAATTAAGCCTCTTAAGAATAAAGCTCCTTCATCCTTGAATCAGAAATTTCAATCATACTGATTTCTACAATGTGTGAGTAAATGAAACAAAATGATATTTGACGCTTTCTAAAAACCCTAGAAACTCGACTGTCTGTATTTGTTAGAGAAGGCAAAGAGTAGGCATGTCAGCCTATATCCCTGATTCATACTCTAAGCTTCTTAATAGATCATAAATAATGAGACATTTGGGAAATGCCCCTCCCATCTTTTCTAAAACTTGGCATGAAAAGTCGATTATTCAATTGGTTTATGATTAGTCTAATGTGATCAGAGGAGACAAAGACAAATTTTGAATTTTCGAGTAAAAAAAGAGACTATTTTTTATAGATAACTATGTGGTTAAATAGAAACAGAACAAAACCTTCACATTAACTGAGAAGAAAGGGAAAGAGGGAGGGAAGAGTTATGCTGCTCTGTATCTAGAAGAGAAATACTGAAGTGATGATGTTTCGAATATGAGAGCATATCTTTATTTATGACTCAAGAAAATTCCTCTGAGAGTAAATAGATTTTACATAGAATTTGTAAATAAAAATCTTAGTTTGCTTTTGAATTTGTTTGTTTTCCAGAGTTCTGATTCTATTCCAAAAAGGAGTCAAACTTGATTTTTTAATCAAAAGGATAAAACTGATTACATGTTAGAATGTTTTGTTATTACTCTAATAACTATGGAAGAAAAAATGCTATATTATTTTAAAAGTACTGATCAAAATGCTTAAAGATTATCTAACTGGATCAATAAATACCTGTTTATATACATAAGTATTTGCATATATATAATTCTTGGGAGATTAACAGTTTGAAAGTTTTAAAGATTTAAAATCATATAATAGAAATCTGTATCTTTCTCATTTTTATGTAAATGTTTAGAAATGAGTATTTCAAAATATTTACAAAATCATTTATATTTTATGTTATTTAAAAGCAAATTTTTCTTATAATTTTAATAAAAATTTAATATCAACCACATAATATATTTAAAGTATCCTTCTGAAATGTCTCTAGAAAAACTTTGTTGTTTCATTACCATATGTTAAATTTTTGTATATTATAAAAATTATCAACTCTTCTCATGTATTATTATGTTTTATTTCAATAATATGTAAGTAGTTTTTACTTTGAATATACTCAGTATTAAAAAATATTTTTAATTAGTGCCACATATCTTAAGTATGACATTAAACTGCTTTTCTTTTTGCTATGTTTAAGAACGGCATGACATAGACTTATTTATAGTCTCAGAAAAGGTTCAGGAAAAGACTGGAGGAGTATCAAGTATCAAACAGGTAGAGTTCATTTGGCTGGGTTTTAGTTTCCTTTAAATATACTTGTCTATTTTTTTCCTGTAACTAAAATTGAACATCCATTCTTTCCACTTAGCCTTTAGTGCACTTTGCTTCCCATTAGGCACTATAAAAAATTTAGCTTAAGTTCTATGCTGTGAAATGTATTTTTCTTAAGTAGACATAATAATATATTTCTAAACCTTTCCCCTATATTGCATTCATCTGTAAAGCTTCATAAGTAGTCACACTGTGAAACTGATTACTTGGGCAATGAGGCAGAACCTAATCTTTGATAGTCAAAGATAATTCTCTGTCCTGGAACAAGGTAGCTCTATTTCATAAAGTTAATTTTTATTTTCCATAATGCTAAATGCTCAAAATAGAAAAAAAAATATTTGTCTTTGAATTCCACTACGTGTATCATTAATAAAGTAATTTTGTATGTCAACATTATGTACTGTGATGGTTAGAAGAAGGTGTCATTTTCATGGCATTATTGTTACTTGCTTAAGTTTAATAAGAATCTGTTCTCCTTGTAGCAGGATATTATTGGAAACTGGTTATATTACTAAGGCTTTGACTGAAATGCCATATTTGAGAGAGACATTCATAGACTCAAATATGACCAGACAACTTTAAGGAAATAAGATTTATTTATGAAAGCCAATTAAGACTTGGAAATATCAGTCTGGTACGTTATAGGGTTCCCATCAGCCTTACTGGAAGGTCACTTGCTATCAAGTAGAGGAACCTCAAGATATTTTGGACACTTTAGGAAGAGAAGAATTCACCCAAATTTATAGATATTACAAAGTCTGATGACAAATCTTTGCCATGGCTTTTCTGGTCTCAAGAGACCTCATAGTTCAGTTTGCAGATTCCTCATGAATAATTCCAACAAAGCAAATTTAAAAAGAGACTATATAATTAGCGTTCTTATTGGACTAATATAAATAATGAGGCCAAACTTATTGAAACTAGACTTATTTTCCAATCAAATTAGTCTTAGTTTAACTATCTGTTAAAGATGAGGGTGATTTTAGGGAGAAAACATGTTTCAGTAATATACTTTTATAATTATTAGATTCTAGTGTTATTCATTATCTTTGAAAGTTTTGTTTTCTACCTGTAAACTGGACTGGATACTGAATTACAGTTTCCTCCAATATTTGGCTATGGCTCTCCAAAACAACCTTACCAATTTTTCTCTCATTTTTTGACTTGGAATTATTGAGAATTAAAACAGCATTTTCCCAAGACCATGCAAGCTAAGGTTGGATAACGACATAAACTTCAGAGAAATCACCATAAGATAGAGAAAATGTTCATGCCTGTTGCAGAAAAATCACTAGAGACATTCAAACCTGCAAACCGGGAAAATCTATCAGATTGTGACTGCTTTTATTCACTCCATCTGAAAATGCTTTGAGCTAGACTTATAGAAATCTTGATTGGCTGCCCTCAGAACTCAGAAACTGGGATCATAGTCTGCTTCAGTTATTAACTACTTTTTTTTTCCCACAGAGATGCGTTTTATTAAATACCTGATCACTCATACCATAGGCCTAGCTTTCAGTTAAACAACTGTTTAACTGAACTGACCTGTTCTCAAGACAGACTAGTTTAATTAGATATGGAACCATCTATCACCAAACTCCTGGAATGTGAAACTTCTCAGAAGTTTCAGAGGTGGGAACTATCAGGGTTCAGAACAGGCCTCCTCAAAATATGCCAATTTGACATGTGAATAATTTTGAGCTGAAGGCAGTTAAGACCCTGTAGGCCCACAAGAAACTTTTACCTCTCCCTTATTGCATAATTTAAATTAAGGGACTTACCTATAATAGGAGTAATCATCAGAAATAACTTTTTTTTGACCTGTTTATGTGGGAAGGCAAACTACTAATTACTAATTACTGGGCATTTATTCTTTTTGGCCTGCAATGACCTTCCTCCCCTCTGATACCCAAGGCACCTTACCTCATCCTTAGCTGAGAATGTCATATACGCCAAATTTTCCCTTTCTTTCTTTCAGGATATGTGGGGTTCCCATTCATACATATGTAGTTAACTTTGGTTATTTTCTTTGTTTCATGTAGATATAATTATTATATCAGCTAAAAGAACCTTGAGGATAGAGGAAAGTTTCTTCCTCCTTCATATAGTATATTGATTGAAAGAACAGAAATGTCTAAAAATTAGGCATACTCACATATGTATAGCTAGATACATCTTCATCTATATAAAAGTGAGATTTAAAAACTTGAAATTAAGCATTAGGCATAGTTTAGACACCTGTTTAAAAGTAAAAACATGCAAAGAGGCCAGTCCACTTCCCATTTCTTAACCATTACAAATATATAGTATTGTAAATAAATTTAGTTATTTTAAGTGATTTAGATAATGCAAAAAAAAATTAGATTATCAAACAGACTCAAATGAATCAGAAATATTACCTAACATCAAGATTTAGTAGTCATTTCAAGTATGTAAGAGGTCATCTGCACAGGTGAAGCAGAGAGAGTTTGGGGATGCCTTCCTTGGCTCACCTCCCATGTCCTTTCTTCTCAGCCCTTCTCTGGCTCAGGTTGGTAGATGAGGTTTCTACATAAGCCATGCACACCTGAAGGGAGCAATTTAGCTCATAAAACATTTCCATTTTACACCCGGATTATTATATAGTTTACATGTTTTTCAGGGCAGCATGCAGTCAAATCGAGAGATTCTAGGTTTGTTTGCTTTAAGTAATCCTAGCCAAATAAATATTTCTGCCAAGACCAAATACTTTCAACGGTATGTTTGTCCGTAATGTTCTTAGAAGGAGATGAGTTCTGTAACCAGCTTCCTTGGAGTGCCCCTTCCTCTGTAGTAAGATTAAACACTTTATAGTTCAGTTGCTTAACCCTTTCCTCTTAGTAATATGTGAAAATTTTATACTTTCCGTTCACTTTTTGCAAACTGTAGAAAGCTTCTTCTGTTCAGTCTTCAAGGATGGTATTTAATGGTCAAAAACTATATTCACTGTCACTGATTTATTTGTTGTATTTTTTCAGTCCTGCGATATTTATGGATAGTTTACTACATAATTATTTACCATGATTATCTTGAGGACAAAACAGATATGTGCGTGCATGTATATTTATAACTATATGTATATATATAATTTTACATATATATGTATATATATAATTTTCCATATAGTGTGTGTGTGTGTCTGTGTGTGTCTGTGTGTGTGTGTGTGTATATATATATATATATATATATATATATATATATATATATATACATATACTCCTAAAGAAAGTGGTTATGACTAGATCAGCAATCTCAATTGAGAGGAAATAAGTTTATGTTTTAAATAAGAATGATGTAGTAAAAAGTTGTAAAACATTCTATACTAGATAATTATCTTTATTGTACATCACTGAGAAGAAGCTAAATCAACAGGGATTAATATCAAAATGGAAAATAAAATGGAACCTTCACCTGTTATTGCTGTTTTGTTAAGTCAATATCAAACTCATTAGTAAAAGCAGCATTATTATGATTGTTACAATAAGAAAATTGATAATACCTGTTCTATACCCAAGACATTATATCACATACTTTTTGTATTTTATAAATGATATTAGACTGTACTGGTTAAATTCTTATTGAGATAATGCAACATTATAAAAATTCCCAAGATATCAATGGCTAAAAACAAGCATTTATTTCATATTTAGAGGTATGTATATTGGTTGAGATTAAACTGATCTCATCAGGATTCCGGTGGATACTTCTGCAGTAGGCTGGATTCTAGGATTTGGTTTGAGTCCAAGTTACCTCCATATATCTTTCTTAAGGGACCGTGGATAAAGGTAAAATTCAATCTGAAGTTTCCACATTCACCTGAGGCCAACTTTTTCATGGCACCTAATAAAAGCTCCAAAAGGAACTAGAGGAACATGTCTATGCCTCATACAGCTTTATTTCACTACTGGACCCACTTTCACTTCTGTCTTCTTTCCATCTGCCAAATAAGTTCCATATCTAGTCAATGACGTGTGTGTAAATACAGTGAACCCACAATGAAGCCAAGGCAAGGTTGGGCAGAATCAAAATAATTTGGGGCAAATATATAGTCTATCACATACAGCAGTGAATATTCATTTTTTTGCCTTAAGTTTTAATACCAAATAAAATGCAAATTCACCAATAAGAGGCTTAGCATACTAGTTCATTTCAAACTTTTGAAAAATTTTTATTTCACCAATGAGGAAAAAAGGATTCATGTATTTTTTAATTGCCATTAGTGGATTTACTTCTTGGTGAAGGAGTCAACATTTAAAATATCTCTAGAATAATAGAATGCTAATAGAAATAGAAACCAACCATACACTTAGGTCATTTTGTGACTTACTATGGCATAATTATAAGAGAGATAATTGTTCTTGTTTTAAATTTTAAAACCTTAAGATGATTGTCTTTAGAGAATATTATTTGAGGACTATTTTTGTATTCTATTGTTGAGTAACAAATTTCTATAAACTTGAAACATCCTCTTATTATCTCACAGTTTCTGTAGATGAGAAATACAGACAGGCTCAGCTGGGTCTCTGCTTAGTTTCTCACAAGGCCAAAGTCAAAATGTTGAGTCAAGATGCTGAGTTCTTAGATGGAGGCTCTGGGGAAGAATTCTCTTTTGATCTTATTCAGGTCGATGGCTGGATTGTTTCTTTGTCATAGTAAGATTAGAGTTCCTGTTCCCTTTCTCAGCTGTCAGCCAGGAACCACTTTCATTTTCTAGCTTCACTTGAATTCTTTTCCATACGCTTCCTCCATTTTCAAGCCTTAGATGGCATGGCAAATCCTTCTTGTGCTTCAGTTCCCTCTGGTTTCATCTTCTGCAGTGAGAAAACTCTCTGCTTTAAAAGGCCTCTTGTGATTAGATTAACAACACCTGAATAATTTCTTTATTTTATGCAAGTTCTTAGTAATCTTACCTACATCTGCAACATCTCTTTTTCCATGTAGCATAACGTAATCATGGTACTAACACCTGGAGGTAAAGGTCACAGGGGACATCTTAAAATTCTGCTTAACACAAAGAGAATCCTTTTTCAGACACATTTGATATTCAAATTAATTTAGTAGCAGAATTACAGATTAGCCTTTTAAATATTTTTCCTCATAAAACTATCAGATTTCCATTTCTCTGGGAGACTTTCTCCAGTTTACTGTTCAATTACACCAGTTATGTTTTCTTCATTATTATTAAGAATTGCGTACATATCAGAGAAATTGTCATTCATTACTTTTTCACCTTTTTTGAAAAGACACAGGCTAATTTGGTAGATGAAAACTGACATCTTTAAAGGCACAAAATATTACAATTTTTTCCCCACAAAACTGTAAGGTAGACAAAGTATTATCAGTAGGCATATCTTGCCATGCCTTAAAAAAGATGAGATGAACTAGTTAAAACTGATGTTGTAAAAAATATCTAATATAATAGAAAGACTATAAAAATGTTGAATATAGCCAGGGCACTATTTAGATAACAGATTATAAAGTTTAGCAGAATCCAAGCTCAAGGATGTCCAGTACAGACTTTCCCACAAGAAGTTATTTAATAACAATGCCCAGACTTTTAAAACAGTATACTAAAATTGCTTCAATTATAGAACATATTGTTATATAAATATTGGTCTGTCTAGAGCAAGATCCTGCCATAAAGATTAATGTTAAAGACACAGTGACCACAGATGTTTCAAAAAAACACCAAACCGAGATCACTTGTAAGACATTTTATTAAAGTCTATCCCCTCTTCTTTTGAAGCATGACTGTAATTGATGATCCAGGGCAGCTTAACAAGTACCCAATTTTCCCAAGATTTGTTCTTTGTTTTAGAAAGTATGAAGAAAAATAGAATTTGCTAGGACCTTAAGAGCTTCTAAAATGGTCACTAATATGAGCATTGTAAATATAAGCAACGAAACTGGCCATCCTCACAATATCTAGAGGCCATCGACATCCCATTTCATGCGGCTTCCTCTGATGTTAAGCCAGCAGTGGCATAGCAAATGCTTCTTGTGCTTCAAGTCTCACTTCTATGTTTTCTGCCCAGGTCCTATTGTTGCGACCATTCATAAGACATGCATGGCTACTCTGACTTGAAATAAATATTTGATCTTTTGTAGTCGAAGAACCATAGGCTCTCACATTCTCATACTGATTATCCAATGCCAAGTGCAAATGTTGAAACTACGCAACCATATTCATGGCCTCCTCTTTTAGTGAATGCTTAAATGGTACCTCACCAGTATGATCTTGAGCTGTATCAGCCACCAGGATCCAGGCAACACAAGTGAGGAGGCTCTGAACACAGTTGACACCCTTTACATTTCATTTAAAGAGCTGAAAATTCAGTATGTGGGTAGGTTTTGACACGGAAAGGTGTCAGATTAGCATGCAGACATGAGTCTGGTGCATAATTTCTTTTATCCTTCATTCTTGCTAAATATTAGTTCTGTGTAGTTGATTTTAGGTCACGGTTTTTCTCAAGGTATAACTATGTCAAAACTTTGACCTATCACCTTACATGCTTCTTTTCCCAGACAACTCTTATTACCTACCATTTTTTCTCTGGCAGGGATCATGCTTCCTCCTAAACAGATAAACTATAGATCCGCCAAGGCTGAAAAACTCAAAGTATACCCGCTCCTCTCTCCAGTACTTAACTCTACTCTTTCCAATGTTCAGTTTGCCTGTCTACCCAATGGAGATTATCCAAACCATGATTTATAATCAGTCATCACCACATCAGCTTTTTCACTTACTGCATTTAAGCATCTATTTTTACTGTTTCACTGAATGACTCATAAATGTGACCCCCATAAACCTACTAATTGCTCAATCAAATGGAAATATTTTAATTCTTTTTTAATATATCTGAAACATTTTATATCATTGACATGTTCTACATTGTTTCTATTTTTATTTATGACTATAAGACATCAAAATTTTACTCCAATATTTGTGAACATTCTTTCTCAGGTGTCTTCATTGAATCTTCTTTCTCTGACTGTCTTCTCATTATTGATGATTCCCAGAAACCTATCAAATTGTACCTCCTCACGTTCTCTGTGAACAAATTACACATCTACTTCCAATTGTTTCTTTTTTTCCCTTGCATATATTATTACAATCATCAACACTAAATTTTAGTTTATACTACTATTATGAGTTCCAGATGTATATTTCATTGTCAGCCATATACATACTAGTCTCACTTCAAGATTCTTCAGATATTTACATTCAATATGATTCAAAACAAAAAATACAAAACTTCAGTACTTCCGTATTTCTCTTCCAGAAAAAAAGCACATATCAAACAAATTTAGATTTTTAAAGTAAGTAACTGAAAAATTGAAATATAAAAGTATTTCAATTGAAAAGCAACATTAAATAATTTGAGGAAAAAAATATGTTTTGTTTCCTTTAAGTTGGATTTAATCACTGATAAATGAGAACAGATGCCACTGGAAAATCCACACACTAGGCTGACATAAAAGGTAATATAATGTTGAAATAGTCTTATAATAACAAGACATCCTATTATCACTGTCATCCCATTAAATTTTGATTCTTTTGATTCCAAGAGGAAATGTATTGGTTCAATAATATCACCTGAGAAAATTTGTTGTAAAAAAAGTGAATTTTAAAATAATCTTGTCTCATAAATAGAAAAAAAATGAAAATATTTTAGAAGAAAAAAGACTTTAATGAGGTTAAATCAATTTGAAAAAATAGAAAATTTAGGGATGCTACAACCAAGAAATGTATTAAAGTATGAACACTAGAAAACAACACCTAAGTTATTAGCGGCATTTAAATTTTTCTCTTTTACAGTGAGAATATCATGGCTTCAGTCAGTTCTCATTAAAGTGTGTGGATATTTCATATTTATGGATAAAGTTTTAGTTTATTATTTTAATATTTTGTAATTTAATTTTATATATATGTTCACACATGTATATATAGCTCTAGTAAAATTTAGTATGCAAAGCACATAAACATTTCTTTTACTTTATATGCTATAATCTTTTCTTTAGAAGCAAAGGAACAAAGTAGCTTTTAGAAAGGCAAGAAAAAACAATCCATGATATCTAAAAAGAAAATAGATGTTACTCTCTTCTCTGTGCTATGAAATTAGGCCCAGATGAAGGATAAGAACAGATGCTTATGACTATGACCTATGATTAGTGCAGTGATATAGTGTTTTTAATCTACTAGATAACCATATACATCATCTATTTATCGGTTATGACAACAGTTGTTAAAACAGAAACAGAATAAGCATTGAGAGACCAAATGGAGATTATTCCTAGTTAGTCTAAAGGCCATTGCAGAATGTATCTAAAAGATAAGACTTATCTTCTTTGAATTTTTAAAATTATAGTGCAAAAACTATGATTGAGAAAAAAATTTATCTTTCCATCCAAGAAATCCAATACTTCTTCTTTGAAGATTTTATGTTGGAATTGTACATAAATGGATAAACTACCTATTTTGAGTTTCTCTTTTTATAAGCTACAATAGAAAGATACTAAGAATGAAGAATCTGTGTACAGAGTGTAATAGAATTTAAGGAAAAGACAACTGTTTCTTCTTGCTGACTAAACTTTAAGTGATCATTCGGCTCTGATATCAAGCAGTACATAGTTTTGGCAATCATCTAGGAAATCACAAAAATTATATAGAAATATCAGCATTATAGATCTTAAAAGGGAACATAAAATTTTAGTCTGAGTAATTTATTCAGTAATGAAGAAACAAAAGACTTAAAGATTCAAGGACAGTCTGAATACCCTAGAAATATTTTACAATAAAATGCATTTTAGGATTTGCAACAATTGCTAATTTCCATATTTCTAGAGATTTACAGTTTTCCTTTAAAATAAATACATTCGATAACTTCTACTTTGCAAAGGAATAAAAAACTTGAAATTGTGATGTCTCATGCTGCCATGGAAATGTTTAATTGCTACTTTTTTAACGCAAATTAATTTTCTCATATGCTCAATTTAAGTATCATCCAATTTTCCTCTCTGTGGCCTTTTGCTTAAGGAGTAATTACATTGCTGACATTTTTAATTAAAACTGTGCTATCTATTTTAAAAAGCATTACGCCTGCCATTGATTTCAGATCCTGAATAAAATTTTAGTTGATGAATCAGGATATGTGTCTTAATACTCTTTGAAGCCTATATGTATTAGCTTACAATTTAAACTGCATAGTATTCAAATAGAAACTCAGTTTTAAAAAATATCATCATTGGAAATTAGAATCCTAACACAATGAAACACATATGTGTGTGTGTGTGTATGTTCTTTCTAATTAAGCTATGTGTAACATTAATTTAAATTTACAGTTGGAAAATTAGAGATTTAACATTTTAGCAATTTTTGTAAATCTGAAAAATAATCTATGGTTTACTATATATTTATTAAATATATTTCCAAACTTTCCATAAAGAATAGTGATTAACCACTTAACCAATACATTGAGAGTGTTGATAATGTTATGAAGAATGCTTTCAAACAAAATAGTGAAGGGAATGTGCAGTTAATTGAATAGGCCTATGAATTTTGAAAGGGAAGATGATGATCTCAGTCGACATAAGGAATCTAAGTAATCTGTAAATGAGGACAAAGCTGAGCTTTAGCCAAGCATGTAGCAAAAGAATATCACTTAGAAATTCCCCAAACCAAGACTCTGAGACCTGGATAGATTTGGCTACTAATCTAATGCATATGAACCTATGTTAGAAAGTGAGTGTGTGACCATGATCAGTCCTTCACAGTTATGTATTACTCGACTTTGGTTTCAAGGGTCGTCCTACTCCGAATATCTTACACAATAGATGAAGTTATTAGGCCTATCTTAAGTGAATAGCATGAAGGAGAAGATACAGTTCTGATTTATATAGACTGTTGAGTGAAAAAAAGCCTTTAAAACCAAGGCTATCCATACAATATATTTCTCTAGTTACCTACTTACATTCCCTCTAGTATATATATTTTTGTTTTATAATCTTCACATGCTCAAGTTAAATAGGCTTCAAGACTCATTTTTATTTATATATTTTCATGTGTGTGTGTGTGTGTGTGTGTGTGTGTGTGTGTGTGTGTGTGTGTGTATCAGACTTTATTACCTGAATTTAATGTTTAAATTTAGTTTAAATGTTTCTTACGCATAAGTTATAAAGTTATATATGGTCACACATATGGTTACTCAGAAATAACTCTTCTATTTATTTCAAATTCAAATATCGAAATAAACTTATCACATTTATAACACTCATTACTTCATTCTCTTAGTGTTCATTTAACCCAGAAACACAACATAGACTTAACTTTCCTCTATAATAATTTCATTTGATTTCCATTTCTTTCACTATTAAAGAATTTCATGTATTCTATGTATGGCTGGGGCTAACTGTGATTTTGACTACTATGAAAGATTGTAGGTGATAATGCATATTTTCAAAGCCTTAATTTTCTTTAATTTGAGACTCAGCTAATTTTCATGTTTTTGCAGCTCCAAGTATAAAGCAGTGGATGGAATTTAATGATGAAAGCAGCAGATGTTATTAATGAAAATACATCAGCTGCATCAAATACCTATAGAGCAGATGTCATAGTTGAGAAAGGGAAGAGTCAAGACCTTTTTTATTTCCAATGATTACTTTTCATACTGACGGGCCAAAAACATATTTCTGCCTCATTAGAGAATTTTGAGAAGTCATAAAGATAAAAGGAGGCAAAAAAAAAGTTGAAGAAAAATATTGACTACACCAATCATAAATCAACCTTTGGATGAAAACTGCATATGCCAGTTATTGGCCTCACTAAGGAATAATATCCCTCAGTAATAAATATAATATCTATGATTAAAATGAAGTAAACTCTTTGATATCCATCTAATCGAGCCAAGGAAATAATAATTTGTATTTTTAATTAATTTAAATTTATTTCTGAAGCATCTTAAAACTATAAAAATATTTTCATTTTAGCCATTATCACCCCATCATATAGGTTTGAATTTCAATGCTTTACTCCATATAGAGTGAATTTTGAATCTGAGTTATGATATATATAAATATATATTTGTGTACATATGGAAAATGTTCTCTATATTATGTCGAAAATTTTCTTGGGCACAAAAAATTGTAAGATCAGGGAAATTTAAATATAACTGTTCTTGAATTATATAAATATCCAAAAATATTTAATCACTAATTACTGAAAATCAAGGAATTTAAACAGGGTAAAGGAAAGTGTAATATTTTTGTATTTTCTTTGTATTGTACCTCATAACTTTACTAGATTTTCACATATTTCTGGTAAGGTATACATTGGTGAAGTCTTTCTAAAAACAGGAAAATAAGTCAAAGACAAAAAAAGAAATATGAACTTTGATATAAAAGTTGATCTGCTCCAAATACATACTCTAGAAATAATTTGACAAATGGTAAAAGGAAATGATATAAAAAAAGCTTATTGTAGCTTTCCTTACATTTGGAAGTATACAGTAGAGAATGGACAGATACACAAAATTTCAAGTAAGGTTGAGTATTATAAAGGGAGTAAAATAATAGTTGAGCATGATGGGAAGAGGCTCATTTAAGTAAGATGTTCAGGGAAATCTTCTCTGTGGAAGGAACATTTGATTCAATTCTGAAATGATGAGGTGTGGGTTACCAGTTCAGTAGTTGTAAGCAAAGTACGAGCAAATAATAAAGAACTGAGATGAAAATAAGATTGTCATTTTCAAAGATAAAAAAATGTGATCAGTGTGTGTTAGGCAAGTATAAAAGTGGCAGGAGAGAGATTAGGCAGAAGCATCATAATCTTGGGTGATAGACGCCATGTTAGGAAAGCCTGAAGATGGCAACCTATTTTAATTGATAATCCAGTTCCTGTTGGAACTTCTAGACTAGCACTCTGACATCAGATCATATAATGTTTTAAGCCCTAGGAAGGATTATGGATTTATTTAAATGTGCACAGAAGCCACCAGAAAAGTTGGAGAAGCACCACAAATATATTAATTTTTTAAAGGACTATGCCTTTTTCTGTTGGGAGAATGTACTCCGAGGTAAGAATGTTAAAATTTGAAGCAGTCAGACAAATTAGGACATGTTATAGTGATATAACTTCTATTAATATATTTATAACCTTTGGAAAACATTTAATTCATCTATATGACCTTCAGAATGCATTTAATTTATATATTTATATTTACATTATGTTCTGAAGATCATGACAACCTTAACTGTTCTATGGTGACAACTAGAAAAGCTCAATGGATTGCAAAAATCATAATTTTAAAGACGTTAAATAATGAACAGAATTAGAATTCCAGAGATGTGGGACTTTTCTTAGGTGATCCGACCATCCAATCAATCGCTGGCTATTTTCTTCTTGGTGACATTTGCTGATTATAAGCCGTGACCAAGGAGGGGCTTGGCTCTGGGTCAGACTTAGCTCATGCTGAGTAAAGTAAGAAAGAACTAAGTAAGTATTTTGGAAATTTACAGGGCTTGAGAATACCCAAATACAACCAGTTTTCCCCAAGGGACAAATTCTAAATCTTGATCTGCTGGAACATGACTTTGTTTGCTAGTAAACCAAGTAATATTTCTGATAATTATGTAGTAAGTACTTAGAACATCTCCCACTAGAAAAATGGAGCCTGCCTCAAAACACGGTTTGTTTTGTCTTCAACACATCTGCAAGGTTTAGAAGAGGGATGAGGCCAGAAACTAGAGAGCTAAAAAGTCGTCTGTAGGTCAGAATCTCCCAGGTTTTCAGGTCTGAGGAAAGAGATCTGACAGGCTTTCAAAGACTGAAATGTTACAAGAACACTCCCCCATGAGAGACATGGAGCAGAGGTAGATTGAACCCAGAAACAATCAAGTTCAATCCCTGTCTGATTTGAAATCAGCTCTTTACCTTATCTTCCTATGGGGGAAAGAGAAAGCCCTCTTTGGCAGAAAAAAAAAAAAACTTTCTGGAAGCTCTGTGGTTCTTTAAAAAATAACAAGACATGCAAAAAAGCAAGTAAAAGATGACTAGTAATAAATAAAAGCAAACAGTGATAATACAAATAGTGAAGGGAGCGTAAACAATGGCTTATTAATAATATATTTAATATAAGAAAGATAGACAAAATAACTGAAATTATGAGAATTTCCATACAAAATTTTAATCTATAAACATAGAATCAAATGTACATATTAAACTGGAAATGCAATTTCTGAAAGAAAGCAATCAAACGTGTTGAATGATTTTAACAACAGACTGCATATAGAAGATAAGATTTGTGCACTTTATTAAATTCACTTTATTGTATATAAAGTATACATATGTATTTACGTAAAATGTAAATATGTATAGTATATATAAGCATTACTGGTGTTTGTGTCTAGAATTGCTATTGATTCCTTTTTTCCCTTCATTATTCCTCTTCCTTTTGCTATTTTGAATAATATTGAATACCATTTTAGACTAGACAATTGGCATTATCTACTGAAAGAACCCCCAGGGCATTAACAGTGATTTTTATTTTCTTTCCTGTGGTAAATAATATTTTAATATTTCTTGTCAAATGGTCTTACTGGACAGCTCTCCACTAAATGGTGAATCTGTGGCCCAAGTTCTTTTCATTTAGTGGCTCCAAAATGTCCTGGGTCCATCCATTTGACAAGAAAAAGAGAACTTTTGCAAGATTTTGCAGCCACTACCTTAGCCCCTCAATGACTTCTGTTCATTTCCCAGCATGCACTGGTATCATGATTCTACTGGGAGCTGGGAAATAGAGTGCCTGGCAGGTAGACCAGTCCCCAAATAACCCCTGCACTATAGGAAAAGAACATAAATATGTGCAGTTCAGCAAGCATTTTTTGCCACACTTAATGCATGCGATGAAGTAAATCAGAATCTATATGCAAAGAAAGTACATTGTTTCCACATTTAAACCATCTGAATAGTTACTTAATCCATGTCTTCTGTTCTCTAAAGTCATCTCTTATATTGTGCCTATTTATTTAATTGGGCAAACTAAATTTTGCACAGCTTCAATGTATAAATAAAGTGTCTCTAAAAACTTTAATTGCTTATAATTTATCAAAGCAAAGGGACAATTTGTCTTTTTCACATTTATCTGTCTCTTTTAAAAGCACAGATTAGATTTTGTGCTTCCCACACTTTGAATTTATAAGCAAAAGAGAAGAATTGTGGTGCTACTCTTTATGTATGTATATATAATGAATTTCTCATAGCTTTTCATACTTTTTAATTTCAAAATAATTGTTCCCAGGACAGACTTTATAATTTTTACCAATACATTATTGTTTTAACCTGGTTTTCTAACCAATATTCTTTATAAAGAATTGGGTTTTTTTCCTCATATTAAAAAGATTTTTATTTTAAAAAATGTTTGCAATAGATTTCCTCAAAGTATAAGTTAATGATCATACATCTTTCAGGTAAATTCTTTTTGCCTCCCCAGTTTACTTTCTCATCCCGTTTTCTCATCAAGTCTAAACCCTGACCTGTATGAGAACTTCAAAAGGCTCCCATGCCTTCCTGCTTCCAGACAGATACAACCATTGGGAATCCCAGAAAGAGAAAGGACAATGGAGCATGGTAACTTCAGAGTACTTATTCTTATGGGTCCATCCATGACCCAACACTATGGGCTTGCTGTGTCTCTGGACTAAATATGACTGCTTCTGTTAAGGCGATCTCTTCTATAAAACTCTCTCCTACTTGGTTCTGGTAGATGTCTTTCTTCCTTCTAATCGTATTTAGTGTTCTACTATCTGCTGTTAAAAATTAACATTATTTTAAATTAAGCAAAGAAATAAAAATATTCATTATAATTAAAACATATATTAAATTACATATACATTCACACAGGAACTCATTTTTATTTGGCCATACAAAATTTTAACCATGTTATCACCACAATTTCATGTATATTGATATAAGAAGAGACTATGGTTATTCTTTCCTTTATTTAAACATTAACATTGATTACAAAGTATTATTTATAGGATCAAAATACTATTGTAGTATAGAGCCAAAAAGTTGATGTGCAATTCAAAAACTAATCACATTAAAAATTACATTTTGTATTTTACTGCTTATCATAAATATGCACTTTAGAAAGTTTATGAAAAAACTCTAGAAACGTATATGAATAGAATATTATTCATAAGTTGGAGATAACCAATTTGATTGTACTTATGTGTATTTTCCAGCTTTCTTCACTGCATGCTAACAAAATGTGATAGAGTTAGATGATAGGTATAGATGGATAGAGATAGATTTTATAAAATTGTATTCATTCTTAACATGTTTTTATAAACTGATGGTTTTCAGGAATTATATATCTTTCTTCTTGAACTTCATTTTTAATAAGATAAACTTTTTTTTTAAGATAAACTTTTTGACTAAATAAAACATCATAACTAAATCATAACATAAAAAAGTCCATTGTTTTAGAACCCAGTACTGCTCAACTAGGTATCTGGCTCTCCTGAGAACGTGGGGGACCAGCAGTATCCCACCCCCTAGAGTGGCTGTCATTTCCATGTTACTTGGTTTGTCCTGTGAAATAGATATAATGTACATATGTAAGTAGATACCTATGTCATTTTTACGAAGAAGCATATACTCGCTGGTGCTAGTCTTTCAAGTCTCTTCCCTTGCAACAGAGAAAATGGAGACAATGTTTTTATCTCTATGAATTTTCCTATTCTGTATTTTCCGTAGAAGTGGAATCACACAATATGTAATCTTTTACATCTGGTGTCTTTCCTTTAGCTTAGTGTTTTTAAGGTTCATCCATATTGTAGCATATTCCTCTCTCCCCGTTTCTGAGTGGCCACCAGTGATCCAGGTTTCTGGAATTTTTATTAAATATAAATGATACAATCCTTAATGGGCTATATCTTTTCATTGAGTTTTCTTACATTTTATATTATCTATCTACAAGGAGTAGAAAAGTTTAAAAGTCAAAATATATTTAACTCTACAGATAATTATTATATGACTAAAAAGTATTAGACCAGTGACAGCTGTGGAACTTAAAGGAAAATACAAAAACTGATTCCTTTGTTTGCTTGTTTGTTTTACTGTTATAATACATTCTCCTAGATGTTTCTAAAAATATATTGGACTTTTAAGGACTTATCCACCTCTGTGACTCAATGTGAAAGGAAATGCGAATCACATAAAAATTTAAATACATACATTTTCTTATCTGAAAAACATAGTAAAATTCTTCATTTTGATAACTGATAAATTTTTAGACAGTTTTCATGAAATTTTAATTATGCAGAAGCCCTCCTTTTTCATAAATTAAAATAAACTATATCTTGAAGTCTTAGGATCAAAATGGATTACATTTTTCTTTAATATATGTGAAGTTCTAAAACTCAGCTCAGCACTGAAAAAGCTACAAATGAATTCTTTATCCTGGGTATTACTGACAAAAAGGATTAAATAAATGTGTTTGATTTCTTTTCTTTCTTCTAAAGCATAAGCTAGCTACAATAACAGAATAAAGCTTCAGATTTCTTTTCTGTACTATATTGCAAAACTCTTATCTAATGTAAATTGATATTTAACAGCTTTTTCTAGTCCCTGTGAGGATTTTCTGCCTTAAAAAAATCAATTCTTCTTTCAAGTGCCTTAAAGTTAGTTTGCCTACTATAAATTTTGTTTTTGCTAAGAAAATGTATTTTCTCCCTCACTCCAGCTATGTTATTGCCTCTTTCTCTTACCTTCATCTCAGTCTACCTCTTTGCATTGCCATGGATTCTTCAGCATTCTGATGATGCATTTAATCCTCTAGTTCTTCATCATTCCAGGATATCAACTGTTTAATAAAAAAGAATTTTTATTTTTAATAGAAAGGTTAAGCTGTAAAATGAGTTTGGCATATAAAAAGTAAATATGAAATGAGACATAATGTAAGGCCACAGATGTTGTGATTTTCAGTGACTCAGGACCTTCCATCCATGTCCTTTGTTGTTTTTCTTTGGTTA
The DNA here is from genome assembly GCF_902729225.1 of Pteropus medius. Lineage (NCBI taxonomy): Eukaryota > Metazoa > Chordata > Mammalia > Chiroptera > Pteropodidae > Pteropus > Pteropus medius. The sequence goes on along the minus strand of NW_024355205.1, from coordinate 21,934,933 downwards.
TTTACGGAAGCTTTTTCAAATGCAGAGACTCTTGACCAAATAGATAGATATAAGCCTCTACCAAGGCAGATCTGTACTGATTATATGGTGAATGTAGTACCAGTTTCTAAAAGATAAAGGCTAAGTGGAAAAAAAAAAAAAACACACTATTTGCACGGGTACCAAACTGCTTCACGCAACAAGCTGTTTCAGTATTGAACCGCCACCTAAAAGTACAATATAGAATTTCTATCAAGTTTGAATCTTTATCTCAAAACACAGCAACTTCCAGTAATGTAGTTAGCCATCATTGTTCTGCATTTTTTAGTCCGTAAAACCTATATGAGGCCATTATGGATTTATCATTAAAGATTAGCAATATGTTCGTATTGTCACTTGTTTTTGTGAATTTTGCAGACATGAGTTAATTTAATGTGTCTTCTTGTCTAGGTTACAGTACCCTCTTAATCAAACAAGAATTTAGATGTTACTGTGAAGTTGTTTTGTAGATGTCATTAACAACTACACTAAGTTGACTTTGAGTAGAGAAGATTACCCCTCATAATGGGGATGGGCCTCATTCAATTAGTTGAAGGCCTTAAGAACAAAAACTGAGGTTTCCAGAAGAAATTCTGCCTCAAAACTGTGGTATCACTCCCTACCTGAGTTTCCAGCCTGCTGCATTGCCCTACATATTTGACTTGCCAACCTCACAAACATGTAAGCCAGTTCCTTAAAATAAATCTTAGCATGCAACCACATGTATACATGTGTATGTGTACATATACATATGGATATGTGATGTCTATGTATGTAATCTTCTGTTGGTTCTGTTTCTCTGCAGAATTCGGAATGATACAATCATGTTTTTCTCCTCCAACTTACCCTTCCTCATCCTCTCATCTCCCTTCTCTTTTCCTTTCTGTGTAGTGGTGCTCGTGGTGGCCAAGGTGATTGTTGGGATATTGTGTGGGAGAAGCTGAGTTGAAGATATATTGAGTAACATTTAGTGGGATACATATACACTGTTTTTGCAGTGTTTCCCTCGAAATTTCTTTATACATATTTCCTTTTTCTCACTATAGCCACACCATTGTAATATCTTCCAGGAATACTTCTTTTGCCCACTGTGTTGATATTGTGAAATAAATGTACAAGACTAGAAGTTATAACAATGTGAACATGCCCTCCAGACCTGTCCCTGGAATGTGTATAGTAGAGGAGAAATAAAATAAGTACGAAAGACCAACACAAGAAACTAGCCTTTGGAAAAATCCTACACATCTTACAGAGCCCATAAAACATGTTGACAAAGGTTGTTTCTTTTTCCTAAATTAAAAAAAAAAAAAAATCTTAAAATTTGAATGAATAAATCTGAAAGGAAAAAAATATCAAATCTGAATAATAAGAAATAAACCTGAAGCTTTTGCAAATGATAAGAAATATATTTTGATCAACTATGAGTGCAAGATCTTTCTATCCTCTATATAGAATATATTTAAAAATTGTTACATGAGGTGGTAATCCACAAATATGCAGCCAAAAAAAAGTAGGAAAATTATTTATAGCATTATCTCAGGCAGATAACTAATAAAAGTTTTATTTTTATTAATTATGCTTGCATTATTTGTAACCTTTATAAAAAATTTGTGTTTTTTCAATGTTTTCTCATCTTAATGGTTATTTCTTTTTATACCTAATATTATATTCATAACACTGTATACTTTAGGTTAAATTTACCCCAAGCGTGCAAATTTTAGGTGAAAAAAATCCCTATAGGGAGGAATTCTTGGTTTCTGTTTGTGCTGTAACATAGGCTGAAGTAATTTTTTGTCACCCTGCCTAGCTATGGCTGCTGTTCCAGTCACCTGGGCTGCTACACAGACAGTCATAGTCTGCCATCATTCAGTAGTAAACCCGGAGCCAGTGAAGCCTGCTCTGTCATGGCTGAGTAATCAACACCACTTTCCACTAAGGTCACTGCTGAGAATGCCTACACAAAGGTATGCCATCTGTATGTTTTTGTTTTTGTTTTTGTTTGCTGTGGCAGATAAAACAGGTGAACCAAGTACCATGGTCCCTTGATCAGTTGATCAATGGCATTTTGGCTGTGTTGATCCTTTGCAAACCAAAGTGTAAGATTTCCTCTTCTTTATATGTGTTACCTTTATCACCTTTATCTCACCATAGAAAAGGACTGTCATTAAATAGGCGTCATTCAGTGGAATTTAATTTAATGGAATATTATTCAACTTTAAAAGAAAAGGAAATCCTACCTCTTGTGACAGCGTGGATGAACCTGGAGAACACTATGCCAAGAGAAATAAACCAGGCACAGAAAAGCAAATACTACATAATCTCACTTAGAAGTGGAATCTAAAAAAGTCAAACTCACAGAACCAGAGAGCACTGCAGTGGTTTTCAGTGGCTGGAAGAAGGGGGAAATGAGGAGATGTTGGTCCAAGTGTATAGTTCTTGAGAAAGACGAATAAGTTCTGGGGATGTAATATACAAAATGGTGACTATAATTAGTAACACCGCAGAAGATTTGAAATGAGCTAAGACAGTAGATCATGTATGTTCTCACCACAGATACACTAAGAAACTTTGTGACAGTGGATGTGTTAATTAGCTGTATTGTGGTACTCATTTCACAATGTATACATGTTCCAAACATCACCTTGTACTCTATAAATGTATACATTTTTAATTTGTCAATTATATGTCAATAAAGCTAGGAAATGAATTTTTTTAAAAAGAAAGATATATTCAATTTTTTAGACGCTAAAGAGAAATAGCACTAAGATGAGAAATATATCGGTTCAGAAAAGTTATCAACCCTAGGAGAGGAATCAGCCTACCAACCAACCTGAATTAATACAGTAAAATTAGTTTCCAATTCACGCAAAGCACTCTGCAAGATCCAGTGATTCTCCAGGACAGCTATCCTGCATGCCGTGACTCAGTGAACTTGGTGGCCTTAATATTGTGGCTCTGTATTTTCAACACAATGCCTCCTCCATGAGGAGACAGACTGGAGAAACATGGAGGTTTCTTCAGTGCTTCAGCTCTAAACAAAATGTCATACATTACTTATTTTATTGGTCAGACCAGTTACACACAGTCCTGTATATAGACCCAGAAAAAAGAACTGGATATTGGTGAGAAGTGGATATTAGTCTGCCTCGGAGGCTGAGAAGTAATCAGTTATTGGTATATCAGTTATTGAGATGTAATGCTAGGAAGAACACTTTCTCTGCAGTTATTCGAATGAATGCAAGAAACTAATAGATCGAGTCCTGGGAAAGGTCGTGGATTCGTTTTTATAAATATTTCGTTTGTTTTTATATTCCAAATTTTTCTATTTTTACCATAAAACTACATAACTCATATTACAAGACATATATTCAGTACAAAATACTAATTATAAAAGACTGGTTTAAAGATATGTATATCACAGGGAATGCATAAGGAAAAATTAAGTCATCGTGAGGCAGACAGTTTATGAACATAGATTGTAATGATTCTTGCAATTTTTAAACCTTTGGACTTGTATTTAAGGCACAACACCTCTAACTTCTTGGAGCTTCAACATTTACGCTTTCTACTTAGACACACATAAAATTCATCTGAACCTTTCGGATCCAGCCACATACATGATGGAAAACAGAAACAATTGCTTTTCTAGAAAACTTAGGTAAAAATGAATAAAATGTGTACTAGTTTGCATTCCCACCAACAATGTACAATTTCCCTTTCTCCACATCCTCACCAGGATTTATCTTTTATCTTTTTGATCAGAGCCATTTTAACAGGTGTGAGGTGATATCTCATTGTGGTTTTGATTTTCATTTCCATCATGGTCCAGAAACCCTAGTGATTCAAATTTGTATCCCCAGATCCATTTATCCATCGATGCTGGAAAACTGTGTGAGAACACTTAATCGGCATCCCAAAATTAACATGTGTAAGACAAAACCATAATTCTCTCCTCCTCACTCAAGCTCATTCCAGGAAACTGGTTCTGATGTGTGTTTTGTGTTGTTTTGTTTTGTTTTTTAATTTACCAACAGCACAAATATACAATTCTCAAATTCATCTTACTTCCCCTCATATATTAAGGACATCACATGAATCATTGAATCCTGATTCTTTTATTTTCTATATTGATGCCTTTTTTTGCTTCTCGCTGTCTCTATGGCCAGCAGCCTACTTCAAGATTTCATCTTGTTTTAACTAGACATCTGCAATAACTACTAAACTTATTTTTCTGCCTCCATTCTTAACTGATTCATTATTCACAGGAGTCAGAATTATTACTTTTAAAATGCAAATCAGCTTATTCCAATGTTTTAAAACTTTCACTGGGGTTTCTATTACAAATGGAATAAAACCACAATTGTTACTTGGTTTAGAAAGATCTGAATAATCTGTATCCTCCTCACTCTACCCCGCTGGTCTCTCTAGTGACATATATTTACCAAAAGAGAATGAAGATAATCCATCAAAGGCTGGAAGAAAAAGCTTAAACATCCATATCTTTTCTAAAATTAAGGTAGATATTAAATTCGGTATTATTCATATATAATGCACAAGTTCCCATTGTCTCTTTTACTTGGTTTACATGTCAGAAAAGTTTTTTGGAGGAAGAATAAGGGTTTCAAATGTGGAAAATGTAACAATTAACATTCTTTGCCTTTGGAGAGTTCTGGCTTTTCTCAATTTATCTGTGCCTGATTTACACTATATATATAATATATAAAAGTTTTCTGTCAACCCCCTCCCTGAAATTTAAGAAATTACCATCATGGCATTATGCATGAAAAGAAAAAGACAGTTCTCATATTTCCCCTGCTGTGATGTAAATTACCAGCCTTATTATGAAATACAATGGAAATTGATTCAGGTATGATGAAAATTTAAACAAATAAAAAAACTTTAAATGCCATTTAAAAACTTTATTAATTTAAATATATTAACTTACATCTTCACCCTAAGAATGTATAATGTCTTCAAATGTTAGCAAATGATACTGTGCACAAAGATATAACATAGATTTCTAATCTGTTTAACAACTTTTCAAATGAGTTTTAGTAAGTTTTAAACCCGTATTAGAATGTAAAAATGCAACACTCTCCAATTTGCTTACAAAAATAACTGAGTGATTGAAAAGAAGATATAAGAATAGAGCTATGATTTTTTTTAAATGCAATTTTGGAGGATTGAAAATGTACACCCGTGATTTTAGTAAGCCTGACCAAGGATACTACTCTTCTTCCATCTAATATTATTGCAATAATATTTCAGTGAAAGCAAAAGAAATATATATATTTTTTCATTGATAAATACAAATTTTTCATCTTTGTTGTTTTAAATTTTATGTCTAGGGTATCTTTATAACATACTGCTAGTACTTGTAACTGTATAAGTAAATGTTGATATATAAATGAATATTCAACATTTTTAAAGATTAAATGTGCATGCAAAAAGTTTGAAGACCACCACTCTTCCCATGTCTGTTCTCCTTTCCTTGCTGTTGGTATTTTAGTTGGTCTTATGTTAGTTGAACCTATTCTTTGCGACCTGAGGCCCTCTCTCACACTGTCCTTCTTTATAGAACTCTACTTTTAATTTTCTCCACTGAGAACATAAGCCTAAAGACCCCTAGTATCTTGCATACTGCTTTGCACATATGACAGTAGCTACATTTTCCTTGGATGAAAGAACTCTTGTTTAAAGTTATATTTTCTTCTTTCTGAAAAATAAAGATAAAAGTACAGTGGTGCTTCAAAAGACTGAAACACATAAACTTTCCACTTAATTCATTAGCAGAGACATTTAACATTACCATCTATAGTGCTTTTTATGTGTTAACGAATTAATATTCAAACAGACCTAAGGGGTACTTTTGGGAAATAACATTTAAAGAAAACAGAAAAAAAGAATTTAATTTGCCAGGGGTCAAAGATTTATTCAATAACAGAGCCCTTTCCAAAGACCCTAGACTTCATGTTTCTTATTCTTGTGACTAGAACTAAAAGATAAATTGATTCAATTCTATGAAGAAGGAAGAAACTAACTCATAAAGTTACAGAGCTTGAAGAGTCTTCATAGATCATCTAACCAATCCTCTTTTTCTAACATACATCTGAAAACAAATATCCTCATCCCTGGAACTAAATTTGAATATGTCCTTGGAGGATAGATCTAGGAGTTTCTATATGAACTCTAAAATAAAGTTGAATTTGTATTTTAGATAATTGTTTTGTCAGAAGACAGTTTTTATAATATTTTTTTAGGAAAAATAAGAGAAATAATATTGCCTGAATTATGCATATGGATTAATCTGATATTTTTGTCATCTAAAACAATTTTTAAAAACATTTTCTATAAATTAAATATTTTTCTCTATTTTCTCATTTTAGAGGATCAGAAAAGATGATTATTCTATAGAGAACCCATTATTTGTACTTAAATAAAATGGTTATTTCTCTATTTCTATTATATTGCACTTATCATGATTCTAATTTAAGAAAGTCTCAAGATTATGATTTCTGTTTAGTTAATAATTTTAGGATATGTCTAGTTACTTCATTTGGCTCAACCAATTCTTACCTGGTTTTATATTTCCTAATTTCTATGAAAATGAATAAGTGAGAGCATTCCTGACAGAGAAAACCAAGTGGACAAAGATGCTGTAACAGAAGGAGGTAAAATGCCTTCCAGGAAAGTGGAAAAAAAAGAGCTGCGATGATAAGGGCCCTTACTCCTTACTGAATTATAAGAAATAAAGGACAGAGAAACACAAAATCATGTGGTAAAGGTGGGCAAGAATTAGGTTACTCGGCATTTGAGACCATGTTAAAATCATATATCCTAATAAAATGAGAAGCCATTAAAAATTTTATGCTTTTAAAAGTGTTCACCCTTGATGAAGTGTAGGTAATGTACAATATACTAGGAGGAGCTAACAGTATCTGAGAAGAAATCAACTGGGAGACGAGTATGTAATTTAAATAGAGATGGTGATATTTGGTCTAGAATGGTAGTGCTAAATATTGAGAAAAAACGGATGTCTTAAAGAGATATAAAGGACATAATATTGACAGGACATGATGAGAGATTAATTTGGGTGTTTGTGATACTTTGGCAAGGTATCAAAATAAATATAGAGGTCTGTATTGCACAACAAGATGGTCGGTGGTGGATTTCCATAGAATATAGAAATTTGTGGGAAGAGCAGATTGGCGATGGTGTGAGATTTCATGATATTCACTCTGAATATTTTGTTTGTAAAATGCCTCTGAGGTATCACAGTGGAAATGTCGAAAATAAACATGGTAATGGAAGTGGTAATCCAAGCTAAAGATATAAATTTGAAATTCAAGGAGCATAAGTGATTATGATCAAGACAAACCAATAATTACTAATGTATGAAAATCCTAAAGATTCCCTCCCCCTTTACTGCTCCTGTGTCCTCTTCCATTCTTTGTACTATATACAGGATTTATATTGACCTGCTCATTTCTATTCTGTAGCCACTCCTAAAAATTTTTAAAGTAGATCTGTCATTTCTAGTTATGGTTTGCAGGCTTAAATAAAGGAGATTCTGGGAACTAGAGCAAAGCAAACAAAACTTCGGGTGGGGAAAAAATAGTCATCGTATGATAGAAGGTATAGAGTTAAGAAGTTAAGAGGTATTTCGGGGTATTAGGCAGAAGAAATGCCTTGAAGAGTTAAAAGGTATTAAAAATGAAAAAGAAAGGAATAGTAAGAAGTGTTACTTGGATTAAATTCTTCAACATTTGAAAATTATTCTTATTAATAATTATTTTACATAACTAGAATTTTTTGAAGTATTATTTGTATTTGTTTTTGAACTATTTCTTTATGACAAAAACACCATTCTGGTATTAGAACAAATTCTCATAGCTCCGGGAGCATTTATAATGCCTTTATTCCAAAAGATTTCTTTGAGGATGCTAAAACCTGAGCCTTTAGGGAGGTTTTTTCATCTCTAATCATAGAACATAAATCTCTGTTGAGGGTTCAGAACTTCAAATTTTGGCTGATTGGTGAAAGCCAAGTGATTGAGTTTCTATAAAAAGTGCCTGGGAGGTAAAACAAATTGGAGTCAAAAATTTATCCTTTCTCTAAGATAGGTAAAGGCATAATTTATTTAAGTGGAAATTACATTAGACTACGACCATTTTAATAATCATTATTTCATTAAATAACGTTCTTTGAACAAGATTTATAGCCTCTCTCTCTGCTTTGATTTCCTAATTTATAAATATAGACACACCCTTTTACCATTTGCATTTCTCAGAACTGTGGGAAGGATTATGGGTGGTAAAGTTTTTAATTTTTACAACTATTCCTTTTATTGTTGGGGAACATTTTGGAATGCTGTTACAGAGCAACTATGAAAAAAATTATGCAAGCTAGAATGACATTTAGAATACTGTTTTAAGCTGTCATCAATTGCCAATTCAGTGAAATATTTATCATAGAAATATTAATTTAAAATGATTGATGAAATATACTCATTTAAATAATTTTATACTCAGTTATCATAAAGGAGGTATAATTATTCTAGATGGTTTTCCCAAGTTTGAGCAAATTATTCTTCCTCTTTTTTTGATACCAAACCTTTTTATGGTCACCAATAAAAATACTAAGAAAATGAAAACAAATGGTAGAGTTGGTACTTATTTGATGTTCTGGATATTTAATTAGTACCCTTAAAGACATATTCTTGATACCTGTTTATTGTTTGTGTAAGATATGTGGATATAGATGTGGAGGAATTCTATTGGTAGAATTTCTATTGTACAACTTTTTCTCAATTTTCACAGCTTTGACTTGTATAACATTGATAGTTTCAATACGCTATTAATAGTAATAATAAGAGGCGCCTACCTATATATTACAAAGAGAATATAATCAAGGCATGTGGTTTCTGGTTAAAATTAGTTTATTTTATGACAAATAAAATGTGGTGTTAAGAAATCAAAGAGTATATATATTAAAGCTTGGATTGGTATCCAGATGCTTTAATATTAACAAAGTTTTGAAGCTCAAATATACCCCTAAAATAATTACTATTAATAATGATGAAATGTTATATTTATAGTACGAGATTACTATGGACTAAAAGTTTGTGTTTCCCCAAAATTTCATATGTTGAAACCAAAACCAATACCGATGGGATGGCATTTGAAATGGAGGGTTTTTAGAGGTGATTAGGTCATATGCATATAGCCTTCATGAATGGGATTAATGCCCTTATAAAAGAGGCCTCAGAGAGTTTTCTCTTCCCTTCTGTGGCCATATGAAGACACAGCACAAAGACACTTTCTATGAACCAGGAAGCAGGACTCCCACCAGACACCGAATCTGCAAGTATCTTCATCTTGAATCTTCTAGCCACCAGAACTGTGGGAAATAAATTTCTTTTGTTTATAAGATTCCCAGTCTGTGCTATTTAGTAATAGCCATATGAAGGGACTAAGATATATATGGGGGGGAGGGGGGAGGGATAGAATCCACAGACATTCATTTTTTTAAACAAAATTAATAATCTAAAAATTACTACTCACAAATAACAAATATCTTCAGATTCTTAAGCAGGAAGCTTGAATCCTTATCACCCCACTTAATAATACTCTCAAATTATACTTAAGCATTCTTCAAACTGAAGAGGCCTATAGAAATTTCAGATTCAGTATAGCAATTCTCTGAGCCATAATGTAAATTCCCCTTCTCCAGGCAAAAACAAACAAATAAGCAAATAAAAACATTAAGGAATGAATTTCCAACGTAAGCACCAATTACAAACATGCTTTCAATCATCCTTAGAATGCTGGTTAACTAATTTTTTGTTTATGTGCATTGCTTGTATTCTTCATACACACTAGTGATTTGAAATCTCAAACTAAGCAACACATTCAGATTTGATCACATTTGAATATTAAAGAAATCCTCTAATATCATCTCCCAGATTCAAAATATCCATCATTGAAATGAATCCAGTTTGTTTTTACTAATTTTTCCTACTCCACTATATAGATAATGTAAGTTATTAAGTTCAAGTAGCTGTTTGCGATAATTCATAATTTGAATTTTCTCTTATGGGAGAGATTGGCAATCTAGTCAATAAAGATTTTTATTTGTTAAGAAATGTTAGAGAAATATAGAACAGATGGATCTAAATCTAATGAAAAATTTCTTCTAAATAAAAATAGACAGAGTGCTGTCTCTTAAAAAATAGTTTTCAGTAACAGTTTTAAAAATTAGTTAGCACAATTAGATTACCCCATTAATGTTTATTTTTATTAGTCAAGATGTCTACCTACCCTATTTTACATTTTATTTTTTCTTAAATTTAATAAACATTTTGTATAATTATGGAACTTCAAGGATTCCCTTTAGCTAATATAGCATATAATCACATAGATATAACCAAAAGCTTTAGATCTTTCTTAAATGTACTTTTTGAGCTATTAGAAAATATATTTTTAGTTTTAATAATGAATAAAATATAATTATATTGAGGCATATTTTCCTTTATTTACTCACCCAAGGTTTAATTCTACAAACTGGTTGTAAATCTATGGAGGACTTTTAGAGGCTGAATTAATTTACGTAAAATAGGAGATGGGAAAAAAATATATCACTCTCCTGGATAGCATGTAATGGCACAGGGAAAAAAGTATGATGAGGTAGAGGGATCTGACCTTTTGCTCTCTGATATAAAAACTCCAGACTCTCCTTTCCTTTGGTATGGTGACCAGCAGTGTCTGCGATTGTGGCTCTTCTGTCAGTCTGACTCCCTGAGTGAGTATCAAGAGTAAGACTGTCAGATAAAATACAAGACACCCAGTTAAATTTGATTTTCACATACAAACAACAACAAAATTAGTAGAAGTATTTCCCAGATATTGCATGAAACATAAAAATGTTATCCATTGTTTATCTGAAATTTAAATTTAACTGAGTACCTTTTATTTTTCTTTGTTATATCTGGCTACCTTAATCAAGGCTGTCTGACAACACATAACAAGACATGTAGCATAAGCAAAAAATGAACTTATTTAAATCATGGGATTACTGCAGTAAACCCTAGCTAATTTAGAATGATACATCTACCTAAAGTCAAACATCTATTTGTGCCAGAGAAGGATAATTGTACTCAATCAGATTTTACTATAGTTGGACATATAAATTACAGAGCTTTAGACATATATGTATATGTATCATATATTATGTCTGTATATTATATATTATATATGTATATTATAGGGCATTTGAATTTATATCCTGACTCTTCCTCTATGTTACAAAGTCTTATTTGCTTTACATTTAGTTAACAGAATTATCCTAATTATTATCAATATAAATTCAACTTCACCAGAATAATAGAATATTAAGTATTACTGTTTATTTTTTATTTTTTACCTACAAATTTCAGCACTGAAAACCTGTGGAGTAGTAAGTACTAAAATTTATATTAAATACAGCACCAAAATTTATATTTCTGGCATTGACTATACATTGACAACTGTGTTTATATATCAGTATTATACTAAGGCACTGGCATCAGGTAAAGAACTTGATGCACTGTAGCCAGCTTTAAAGAAAACCTACCAAATGACAATATTGAAAAGCAATGCTGGGGATACTTAATTATTTTGAAAGCTTACAAGGAGACAGATGTTGAATACACAGAATCATTTTTGCATCATACTGACTCTTACTGCGTTTGGATATTCACATTCTATGTAACCATAGGGAATCATTCCCTGAAAAGGTAGAAGAATGAAGAAACAGTTTAAGAAATAACACTTTTGTATACTCTGCATGCTTTTGCTGTCTTCACGTGAGGCTAATAAGTACACATCTTTGAAATTATAGCTAGGCAGAATATTTAAAATTAGTTTATTTTAAACTCAGAAAATTTTATTTGGAAAAAAAGGGTGAATTCAGTTTTCTGTTGGTATATACATAGGCTCTTGCATCAACTTTGAAATATATCTTATAGCAACAAGGAATGGCACTGATTGATAAAATAAAAAATCCATAACAAGGAAAATACTACGCCTCATGTTTTCAACTTTAAAAAATTTTAATAGTTGATTGAAGAGGGATAAAAGAAAGATAGTTGAACACTATGAAATAAAAAAAATTATAATAAAATCTTCAAAAAACGACTTACTAATATGAAATTTTATCTTTTATAAGATATGAACTAAAAATTTGTAATAAGATATTTGCAAACACTCATTATATTGCTCAGAAAGCAAAGATTTAAAACAAAATTAGCAACATTAATGTTCTTTGGGAAAATTCGCCATTGCAAATTCATTTTTTTTTTTTATTTAAGATGTGTTAAACATCAGTCACTTGTTCCACAAAATCCTTGTATTCTACGATAGGCACAGTTTTATGTGTGTGACAGCTAAATAAAAATACACTTTATGTAGTTTTCATTCTACTGGAAACCATAGAAAATAAACTAAATAAATAAATAAAACATATGATATGACAGATAGCCATCATTGCTAAGGGAAAATAGTAGAGTAGAGAAACCAGCAATATTGTTTAGGATGGCCATTATAAGGTGGCCACACAGAGAGAAGGATATGTTCACAAAGGACTGAAGAAGGTGGACCACGAGTCACGTCGAAGGGATAGGCAGTAAACAGGGTCCCGAAGTAGAAGTCAGCTGCCATGTTCAATGCACTCACATTGTCGTTAAAACAAGTGAGTATTGGTGGTGCATGGAGTGAGAGGGGAGTCAGAAAAGTAGTAGTGATTTGGTTCACGAAGGACCTTTTAGGTTATCCTGTGAAGATTAGCATTTGTTTTTAAAGAAATGGAAAACCATAGTAAGGTGATGAGCAGGTATACAAGATCTACTTGACATTTTTTTAAAATAAAAAATACTTCTCACTTCTCTGTTGGGAATAGACTTTGGGGCAGGGGAGGAGATCGTAAAGGTTAAAAGCAGTGAAACCAGTGAGGAGTCTTAGAAAATCTAGATGAAAGATAATGACCTAATTCAGAATGAGAGCTGAGGAATGGAGGGAAATCACTGGACCCTGGAAATAATTTAGTATATCTAGGTAGAGCCATCCATATTTACTTTGGATATAGTATATGAGAGGAAGAATGAGATCAAGAATTATTCCAAGGTATTTGTTTGAGTGAATAAATGAAGGAAAGGGTGAAGTCATCCTTAACCAAAAAGAAAACTAAGCAAGAGCAGGTTTGGAGTGGTGATAAGATCAAGAGTTCCCTTTTGGACATGAGAAGTTTAAATTACAAATTAAACATCTAGTGAAGCTGTGTAGTAGGAATTTGAATGTACACACCTGGAATTTAGAGGGAGTGACCTGAAGTTATAAATTTGGGAGTCATTAAAATTTAAATAGTAACTAAAACGATGAAGCTGGATGAAACACCAGAAGATAGACCTTAAAGGGAGGAAGAAGTATATGTACAAAGCCTGGACAAAGATCAAGATTCAGAAATTATAAGGAAACAAAGAAAACTGAGAAGGAGCAATGGAAGAAAGAAAAATAATAAAAAGGCAGGATTCAGGAAGACATTAGGAGAACATGTTTTAAGGACGAGGGGAGACTAACTGTGATAAAAACTGTTTTCAGATCAAATAAGATGAGGACTGAAATTGGCCATCTTCTTGACCAAACTGAAAATTTTTAAAAAAGAAAGAAAATCAAAAACCTCACCAGTGCTTTTTTCAAGCATTTTATTGGATTGCTAATCTCTGTAATCCCCTAGGAAAAGGCAATTGTTTCGATTGACTTTATTTTTAGAAGAAGGGAATTTAAAGAGTTTTATTTTGGTTTTTTCACCATAAAATTCATGCTCCAAAAGTCAAGGAACCACAATGGGGATTTTCTCTTTTGCAAAATTATCCATTCCAAATGCTTTCTAAACTAGAGAAAATAAACATGTGACTATCTTGTTTTAGGTCACACACGGCCTACTATAAAGCAGACATAGCTAACGTGCCACTATCGTTTACATTCACACTAGCAGATCGGGACCCCGGAATCCATTATAGTAAAGAAACCACTCTTCTAAAGATTACTACATGCCTGAATTATTTCCTTTACCGAGGACATACTTAGAAAATTGTTTTAATTTTTTACAGGAAGACTAGGGAAACAGCCTGAGCATTTGCATTGGGAAAAAACAAACAAACAAAAAAAACCTTCCTCTATGATAGGCTTTTGGCCCATGGACAGACTCATGTTGGGGAGTTATTGACAAGCTCAGAGTGTATTTCATAGTAGAACAAGTAAGCATCTATTCAACATTCTTGTTGTTTTCAGCCATTACACAGGGTATAACCATAACTTAAAAGGAGCAGGAACAGAGTGTCCACAGGAATGGCCCAACAAGGATCTTTGACCATGCGTCTCTGGCAACAGATAGTATACTCTACAAGAGAAATCCAGGCTTTTATAACCTAATCACGAAAGTGGTGCCATTTAACTTCTGCTGTGCTATATTGACTGGAAGCCAACCACTAAGTTCAGCGCCCACATTAAGGGGAAAGGATTACACAATGAGTGAATACCAGGAGGCAAGGATCAGTGTGAGACATCTGATGTGATGACTTACCACACATATGTTTTTGAAAAGGGAAATATATGTACAAAATCAGTGTCATTTAAAGTTATGAGTATGGAAAACAATTGTACATTTAATTTAGACATAATTTTATTTAAAAAGATTATAATTGACTAGTATTTGTGTGACTGAAGAAACATAATTGTGTTTTTAAGGAGAGGTAAGGAATTTAAAATTTAGAAAGATGGAGATTCAGTGTCTTCCTATGTTACCTTTAAGTTAAAAATATCTATCCTCCTTACTCTGTCTTTAAATTAAGTAAATATTTATTGATTATGCTACCATTGTAAATTAAAACAGTTGTCAATAAAATTAAAGCTAAGATTGTATATAATGTTATTTTGACAAGAGTTGAGGAATACCTGAAAACTGCTTTGCTAATCAACTTTTTTCAAGGGTATGAAAAAATAAAATCTAATTGAATCCAAGAATCTCATTATGTAAGTTGAGTCAGTGTTAAGTGACTCTCAATGCGGACCACTGATAAAGTTGATTTAAAGAGAAAAAGAGGAAAGGAAAAGGTAAATAAAGAAAGAGGCAGAGAGAAAATAAGAGGTTGGCTGCATAATTCATTGGTGATTGATTCAGGAACCACCTAGGAAGAGAGTTACACAACTTTGCTTACCACATTGACGCAGTCACCTGAAGAGTTGAAAGAATAATGAGGTAATTTAACAGTAATCTACTTTCTTGCAATTTTTTTGACAATACTAGCATGGATAGAAATTTTTTATATAAAAAAGATAAAATGAAAGATATCTTCAGGGAAAACATTTAGTGGTTTAAAGCAAAATTATTAGTGAAAATGAGAATATTATCTGAAAAAAGAAAAGTCTCAGGAATTCTTCATAGAGAATTGGATAATTGGTTCAATCTTTTAAAGAAATTTTGCAAAGCACTGTCTAAAAGACATTAAATTAGTCATAAAAATACATTTGTCATTCAGAACAAATGGAACAAGAATTGGAAATATATTATATTCTCTTCTCATTTAAGAGTAAAAGCACATCTTTGCATTGAATATTTCAGTTGAAATTAATTTTTATAACTCATTAAATGTATGTTATAGCTAAAGAACCAAGTAAACTTGAGTCACAGAGACAATAACCTTATTTGGTTCCTTTAACAAGAGAATGTTAAAAGATGTTTTCCAAACTCAGGAATCAACAAAGGATTGTAACAGAAATATCCTCTCTGGCCAACTTTTCTGGATCAATAATTTAGAACATTATATAATTATGATAGCATTCGAAAGCCAGTGAAAAGTTAGATCGTATCATTTTTTAGAGTGTTATATATATTGCTTAATAAGAAATATGAAATAATTTACATAATGATTGTTTGCTTTTTCTCTACACTATCAATAGCCTAAACCTTAGGCAAAAGTGCAAATTATTCGAGGGTGCCATCTGGAATGCTTCTAGAAGCACAGGTGGTAGAGAAACTGCAGGATTAGGAAGACAGAAAAGCTTTGTTTTATACTGGAACATCCCTAATGAGATTAAGGCAAAACAGGGAGATGAAATTGTAGCTGGGAGGAAAGCCAAAGTTATAAATCTGGAAAAACAAGATTATGGAATGGGTAATGATTTATTGATATAATCGATGTGAAATTAAGTTAACAGAAGAATTACAATTTTGAGCAAAGATCAAGGTTACAAAGAGAAGCAGCAGGACAATTGAACAGCATAAATCTCATATTTCATTTGCAGTCATAAATTTCATTTAAGAGAGCACAATCTGTAAGGCTATGGTATGGTAATAGTGGATGATTTTTAACACAAACTCTTAGAATTTGATAAAAAAAGAAATAGATAGGACAAGGTAATTAATAAATTACTCACATATATGTGTTTGTGTTTGCATGTGTGTAAAATCCTAGTCTCCAAAATTAGATAATTCACACATTTTCAAATAAAAACTGAGTATAAAAACTGAGAACTGACTATATACCAGAGCAATAGAGTCTCCCAATACCAATAAATTAATATAAGACCACATCCTTGACCACAAAGCAATAAAGTTATAAATCAGAACACACTTCCATTCAGTGGAAAATTAAAATTGAAAAAGAAACACTTTTCAAAGATATCCATGAATCAAAGAAAATATATTTATTGAAAGTACAAAATACTATTGAAAATAAAAATAAAATATGTCAATGCTTATAGCTGCAGCAGTTATAGTACTATAAGAAAGAATTATAAGTTTAAATGCATATGTTAAAATGGGAATATTTGAAAATTAATGTGCTAAATTTAGAAAAAATGACAGGGTAAAGACAAGTAAGGTAGGACAAAGAAATAAGACAAATAAGAGTAGAAATTATTGAAAAAGAAATAAAAAATTTAAATCTCTAATGAAATTAAAACCTGGCTATGTACCAACACAGTACATACCAACAAAACAATTGATTTTTCAAGAATGTTGTAGATATTAGAAAAATTTTGTAACAATACCAAATGTCTGAGAATCCTGAGGGCGAATTTGTAAAATAATTTGCAGTTTTTGCCAGCACAGGGCCCCTCCCTTTATCAATCACAATTATGAAAGCAAAGATTATTTTTTCCTTCATGAATCTGTAGTCAAAACCAAACACAGTTTCTGACATACAGTAAGTGCTCAATAAATTACCTGTTTAATGAATAAATTATGCAGGAGTCCAGTAGAACATTTAAGGAAAGAGAACTCGAATACCATTAGTAGTTCTATTAAAATTTGTTTTCCGTAGAGAGGATAAATACCGCTTTTAACTTTGTCTTTGATGAAAATAGTGTTTTTAATTTTGGTATATAGCCAAATTTTAGGATCTCTTGACCTCAATTATGACAATCTTTTACAGATCCTTTAAATAAAAGGATCTATAAAATTATATCATTAAACTATATATTACATGTCTAATTTACAATTATAAGTAAAATATGTTTATTTAAATTAAGAATTTTTAATTATTGTAATTTTACACTTATATGTTTTCTATTCCGATTTTTTGTACCATGCTCCTGTATATTTGCCCATTTAAGTTCGTATGCTTATCTAGTTTCAACAAAGATGCACATGCACTACTGAACTAGCTTTGAATAATGTCTAATGCAGTGCCATGTATATATAAACATTAACTAAAAAAATTAGATAATGAGGATAAAGGTGATATAAGCTCATTATATGGAAATGTACAAAAAGTATAATTTACAAAAAAAAAATGTTAAATTCCCACACACCGCAAGAAAGTTCATAGATCATGAGCTTATATTAAATTTTACGGTAGTTCTGGTGCGAACTTAGCCATAATTAAGGCTAAATTTACACAAAAAACAATTATGGACTATATGACATTAGTGTGACAAAACTGCAGAGCTAAATATAGACAGCCTTCCCCTGACAAACCTGCCAGTTGTCAAATAGGTTGTCTAACTCAAGCATAGATTGATATAAACTGTTAATTTTATTGACTATGCATAATTCATAATATTTTTCTTGTCTATTTTACTATTCTTTTATAACTCAGATATTTTTCCCACTAAACAATGTATTAGATATTTTCAGTAAGTTACTCAGCATTTATATATATATAACAATATATATTATTTTTAAATATACATAATATGTATACATATATTAACTTTCTGTCCTAGAGTAGAAGACTATAATGTAGAGTCACCAATGAGATAGAAACTTTAAATAAACATTTGGTTTGGTCTGAATGTGCTTGTCTCCCAAAATCCATGTTTTAAATCCTAATGTCAATGTAATAATATTAGGAGTCAGGGCTTTGGGAAGTACTTAGGTCATGAGTAGGGAGCCCTCATGAATGAGATTAATGCTGTTATGAAAGAGACCCCACAGAGCTCGCCAGCGCCCTTATGCCATGTGAGGACACAACTAAGAAGTCCGACACACAAACAAGGGCCCTCACCCGACCATACCAGTAATCTGAGTTTAGACTTCCAACTTCCAGATATGAGAAATCAATTGCTGTTGTTTATAAGGCACCTATTGTGTGGTATTTTGTTATAGCAACTTGAACAGACTAAGTAAACGTGTTTTTGTTTTAATGTTTTTATGACCAGATTTAAAGGATTGACAGACACATAATTTTCCAGGGAATGATGATCTATAATTGAATAAACAAATTGAAGAAGTAAGAAGGGAAGCTTGATGGAAAAGAGTAGAAATTAATAAAGCAAACAGTAAAATATTTGATCATAGAATATAATTTATTTATATTTATTTATATCCAGTTTATTTATAAAGAATTGAGAGATAATCAAACACACATTTTCAGCATATAGGGATTTCCATCTACATAAGTTTTCATATGTGTCCAATACTTTTCTTCCTACAATTCAAACTACTGTCTTAAAAATGTAAGTTGATAGCTATATGTACAAATCAATTTCTATTCATATCAAGCAGTTATTAATTCAGATCAACCAATCTCTGTATAACCTGGGGAATGAATATACATGAGCTGAGAGGTAAATAAATAAACTATGGAAAACCTTCAAGAAAAGAACTATAGTTTGCATCATAGAAAAAAACACAAATGACTTCACATATTTAAAATTAACGTTGCCAATAATAAAACTGAAACATTTATGATAGTTGTCTCCATAGAAAGATGACTTAATTATTAAATTTTACAAGGTAGTAATATCTCATTCTCATGTATTAACCGAGTATATGGCAGTCACTTTCCAATGAGAGGACGGACTATTTATTGTAATAATTTATCAAGTTTTGTCTGTTGAGAAGGAAAGATAAATACAAACTAAAAGTATTTTATTTTAAAGCCGAAGGATTTATAAATAGAAACTGAAAAACATTTTCTCGAAATTCAATAAAAAAAGTTATATGTTTAGAAATTCTAGCTACATTAATCTTGATAAAATAAAGGTCTTGCAAAACTAATAAGATTTACATTGGGAAAAAAATAGATGTAGGGCTTAGACTTGGTTTGATCAGTAGAATATGGATGTAAATGATATGGTATAATTCTCTTTAAAGGAATCTTATGTTTCTGCTTGCTCCCTCTTTTGTTTCTGCCATCATAATACAAAGGACATACATTGTGTGACCTGCTACATCAAGGTGGATTAGAAATATGTGGAGCTAACCTATGCCCAACCTAGAGCTTATTATAATCAAATCTGTCTCTACTCCGTCTAGAGCAGCCACACTCAGCTGACCTGAAAACAAACAACCAAATTAAATATTTTTGTTTTAAACCACTGAGACTTAGGATGGTTTCTTACATAGCACTATTGTTCCTTTTTTTGTTTATTTTACTTTTAATCACAGTTGACATTCAATATTATTTTGTATTAGTTATAAATATACAGCGTAGTGGTTAGACATTTATATAATTTATGAAATGATTCCCCCAATTAGCTGTAGCCACCTGGCATTATACAGTTATTACAATATTATTGACTGTATTTTCTATGCTGTACTTTACATTTTGTGACTATTTTGCAACTACCAATTTGTACTTCTAAATTCTTTCACCTTTTTCACCCACCATCCTAACCCCCTCCTATCTGGTTACCATTAGATTATTCTCTGTATCTGTGTATTTTTCTGTTTTGTTTTTTCTATTATTGTTGTTTAGATTACACATATGTGAAATAATACGATATTTGTCTTTCTCTGTCTGATTTATTTAATTTAGCATCTATCCATGTTGTCCCAAATGGTAAGATTTTATTCTTTTTTATGGCTGAATAATACATACTCCATTGTGTGTGTGTGTGTGTGTGTGTGTGTGTGTGTGTGTGTGTGTGTGTGTGTGTATCATCTTCTTTATCCAGTTGTCTATTAATGGGCACTTAGGTTGCTTCTATATCTTTGCCATTGTAAAATAGCACTGCAGTGAACATAGAGGTGCATATATCTTCTCGAATTAGTGTTTTGGATTTCTTTGGATAAATATCCAGTAGTGTAATTGCTGGGTCATAAGGGAGCACAGTTGTTTCAATCAATAATGGATAAACATAGATGGAAAAAAATATTAACAGCAATGACTTTTTTTCTGCAATCTCTTTTATCTTGTACATTTTCTACAATGAGTATACATATTTTAATTAAAATAATTATTAAATTAAATGATTTGTCTAATGTATAGAAACTAGGACTTTATAGAAATTAAGATCTCAGGACAAAAATAATAACTAAAACTTATGATCTAAAAGTACCTAATGATTATTAAAATTCATATATACAAATTATTTGTGATTGGAGGGAATGCCCCCCAGAGAAATGTACAGAAAGGCAAAGGAGAGCTTACTTAATGCTAGCTATTTATACTCTATATTTAATCCTTTTTTGCTTAGAAAAATGATGGCATTGATATCTATTGCTTCTCTTTATCTCACCAAAAGGATTTCTTCCAGAGATGCCAATGTTATGCATAGTGATGATTTGATTTCTTTAAGCTGTCATCTGTCCATCTTCTATTGGCAGAATGTAACAAACAGCACCATTTTTATATGCTCCAATATTATGCTATTATTATTGTACAATTCCTTTTTAATTTCGATATTTTTTTTTAACTTTTACTTTTAAATCTTTAACAAGTCTGTGCTCTTAGATAAGCTTTGTATAGCTTTAACCCTTACCTTATCATTTTTCTTGGCATTCAACATTTAGCTTCTTTCAAAAGTGAACCTCTGTGCTTTTGAGAGAGTATTATGGATTGGGCTGCTAAATCTAAGTTAACTCGCTAGTATCTATTATTTCTTCTTGACTAATCTGAATCACAGTCTACTTTGTCTTCTATTTTTTCTTTAAGCCAACATTATAATTCTTTAATAGACATATACAAAAGTTGTTAAATTTACCAAGTATATTGACTTAAAAGACATAATTACAAAGCACATATAATCAATATTTTTAAAGCATGTTTAAAATATCAAATATATTGAACTTTTTGTATTTGTCGAATATGGTATAGCCAGTGAGTATAAATGAGATTTTCATTTTGTAATCAGTTTGAAACTAAATTGCTGTTTGATCCTTAGTTATTTGCATGAGTCTGGGCAAGTTATTACATTTATTGAGCTTCAGTATCCTTCATATAAAATTTCGTTTAAAATAGCTCAGAGTTTTATTGTGTCTACATCCACGAATAATATTAATGAATAAGATATAGTAAGTACTACTCATTTTTTAAGGTGGTCTTGTCAGTAGAGGGAACTGACGGAAGAAATGGAGAAATAACACAAAACATGTAACTTTACAGTTATAAAACACAGAGATAATCTGCTCTAACCCCCTCATTTTATAGTTGGCTAAACTGAGGTCAAGAGAGAGTTACTGTTTTCCCTGAAATCTCTCAAGAAGAGAGTGGCAGGAAGACAATGACATGTTCAAAGTTATATAATAAATCCAAGGGCCAAGAACGGAGCTTCAAAATATTTGTTTTTCTCTGGGTAAGGAAGGCCCATCTGCATTAGCAAGACTGTCTTAATATCATATAATATTATCTCCAAAGAATTTAAAGATATTGTAACCAATTTTTACATTATTCAATATTCCTAAAACAACTAAATTTTATTATGTCACCTCCTTAAAATCTTTAAAAATCAGTTATGACCAATACTGCTGTGCAATAGGAAAAAATAGTGTAAAATAAATCCAATTTATTGAAAATTTATTCCTTTAACATTAGTTTTTGAGACTAGCCCTGCTTTTTATTACTATTATTTTATCAAATTAGCTCATCTAGATCACCAGAGAGACAGATGACACTTTTGAGATATGTCCTACTATTATTCATCTTTTCTAGAAAACAAGACTAGATCAGATCTTGGTTTCAAAGAAAAAATAATAATGATTTGAATTATTTCATTTTAGTCTAATACTGGATGTAGTGAATGTGATAAAAGTAGAAACTCCTTGGAGTAAATAAAATTTTAACTTCACAAAGCACACATTTTAATCCTTCTTACATTATGGACTCTGAGAAAACTTGTATTTTTGCTCACATGTGGAGTTTATATTTCCCTGGGTCCTGTATTTCCTAGCCTTAGCTGAAACCATAGAGACAACTGTTCATGTCACATTTTCTCCCCAGATACAATCCAAGATTACTAAAAATCTCACAAGTCATCTTGTTTTTGAAAGATTTACAAGATTTTCTGACCAGATAAGTTGGATAAGTGAACTTCAGATTGGTATCTGAAATTAACTCCCTTACTATTTAAGGTTTGTCATGGGCGATACTATCAAAAAGTAGCACACGTAGCTTATGTTCACTGGCAAGAAAGGGCTTTGGCATGCTGCCTAAAGGAAAAATACCTGCAATTCAGAGAATTATGATGACTTTTTTTAATGTTTCCATACCTTTTCAAAGTTTCCACTGAATCAGGGTCATTTAGCTCTACTCTCTACTTTCAATTGACTTTAACCTTTTTAGTATGAACCTTGATTCAAAAAAGACACCCATGATAATCAGGCTTTTTAATTATCTCTCAGGTTTTGGGTCGGGATGTTGATATTGTTATTCTGCTAGATAGTAATGCTCCTTAAAATGAAGGAGTATGCATGGAAGTCAAGGATTTTTCAAATTAATGCTTTTTGTTTGTTTCAAAGTTGGCTAAGATCCAAATATATTTGTTGGATTTCTGAAAATCACTGTTTCTTTGCTTTTGTGTTCGAAGAATATAGCAGCAGCCCTACTCACTCAAACACATATTTTTCATTCCGTTATCTTTTATTTTCTTTGGAATTAACATTTGGAATTAATGACAATTTCACAGATCAACATTTTCTTGTTTTCCTCCCAGCTACTCAATGCCTTCTCTTTCTTCTCCCTTACTAGATGATGGAATTGTAAATAGCAAGTAAGTCTGGAAAATAATTTTTTGAAGTGGAGTCTTCAGGTACAGGACATTAGAAAATGAAGGCTGTCTTAAATATCTGCCCCTGCTCTTCTGAATCACTGGAATATTATGCATCAGTTCTTTACTTCTCAGTATTATCTATTCTGCATGTGTACACACTGTGAAACTAGACTGTCTAGATCTTTACAGGTTGGGCAAATTACTTTATTGCTCTATGCCTCAGTTTTTTCATATGTAAAATGGGAGAAATAATCATTTTTACCTGCTAAATTTTTTGAAGGTGACAAATAAACACTACATAGGTGTACTATTTTCTATAGTGCAAGTTAGTATAAATTAAAATAATCATACAAGTGAAATAAACCAGACGGAAAAAGTTTAAAACTACATGATATCACTCATATGTAGGACATAAACCTAAAAGCAACAAGCAGAGACTCACGGACATGGACAATAGACTAGTAGTTACCAGAGGGTTGGAGTAGGGGGCAGGTAGATGGGGTAAAAGGGGTCAAATATGTGGTGCTATATGCCTTACTGTTGAATTGTACACTGGAAACTTACTGGATTTCATTAACCAATGTCACTTTAATAAAAATAAATAAATAAAATAAAATAACCCCAATTGTTAGAGATGCATCATTGGGTAAAGGAGAGCAGAGTGAAATATGGCTTTTAACTTGAATTCTCTAACTCGAATTCAACTTGACCAACTTGGAATTTGTAAAATCAGAGATTATCACTAGTTCCATCCTTCCTAGGGGGTCTTGAATTCCCAGACCTAGTGAGCAGAGGAATAGCCAGATTAAGTTAGCTAGATTCACTGGATTCACAATTGTAAATCACAGAAAAGAGAAGAAAATGAAAGGTAAAAATGGTGTGGGTGATGCAGGACAAGGAGGAATACTAGGTATGCAAAAGAAAGAGGGAAGAAGGAGGGAAAACTGAATAGCAAATCAGACCTAGCTCGAGTGAAAACAGTGAGGTTGTGAGCTCTCTTAGAACAAGCATTAATGTGATTTTTCATCTTAGTATCCTTACATGGCACATGGTACCTTTTTAATTAATTTTGATTGAATAAATTCATTTATCAAGTGAGTGAATAGTTTGGTTACATGAAGTCAAGTGCCAGTGACTGTCAGTTGAAACAAACCTGACAATGAGTTTTTGTAGTATTATTTTATCTATTCCCTACAGTAAATTTTAAAAGTATATTTTAGTCAGAGGACAGAAAGAAGATCTTCAAGGCCTTCTTTTAATTTGCTGTTTTGAGGTATAATTAACAAAATTAAATTGCTCATATTTAAAACATAATTTTTAAATTTTAACATGTAAAACCACTGAAATTAGAGATTGTGAGCATATCAATCAATCACATACGTTTTCTCATGGCCCTTCTTTTTTTCTTCTGTTTATATCCCCCATTTTATATATTTTGTTTTTGTTTTTGTTGTTATTTCAAGCAAGTGGGTAAATTTGGTTCCTGTTTCTACATCTTGGTCAGAAACAAAAATCTCCTCTTTATTTTTATTATTATCAAATATTTTTTTTATTATCAAATATGAAAGCCTTGCATCATAATTACATATAGTTGGCATACTATGTGACAGCAAGACATATATAACAAATTTCTAGAAATTATTTTTATTCTTCCTTCTGGAAGATAGAAATATGCATGAAAGGGGAGTCAAAGCCTGGGAACTAAATCTCAGAAAAGACTGAAGAAATTTAAAAAGAAGGAGAAACTAGTTAAAAGGGAAAATTTTATTAAATAAGGGACAGCATGGTGATTAGAGTATCATCAAATAAATAAAAAGTACTTGAAAAATTCTGTTCAAAGTACAAAATCCTGTGAAATTTATACAAAATGAAGACTAAGAATAACTCATTTGCCATAGAATCTCTGAAATTATAAAAATCTGTTTTCATCAAAATGTTGGTATTTAATTTATATTTCAGGGCCTAACAGCGGGATAGATAAAGAGATGTTGAAGGCAGTGGCTACTACTAGTTATAAAAGCATTCTAGTAAAGTGAAGGCAGAAAATGGAATGTCATCTAGCAGCAACAGGAAGATCAAGTAAAAGTTTTAATATGGTACAGAACTGCGTCTTCTCAAAAGAGGAAAATGCTATGGAATTATGTGATTTAATGAAAAAATAAAATTAGAGTATATGCTTTTTCTATCATATAATATCTACTTAAAGTAGAATCCTTAAAGTGTTTGGATTCCTTGACATGGCATTTGGAGATAGTCAAATTGTCCCTACAGAGCAAAAAAATACTACAGCTGCTAAGCTGATTAGTCATATGTATCTAGATTTGGCCAGTAAGAATACAATAAGTCCAAAGGGATCAAGGAAAAAAATAAGCAAGAGCAGTATGTCAGCTTCCTGTATCCACAAGATGGCATCAACCTGGAAGGTGCAGATATAGATGACATAAATAGCAAGCAACTCTGTCATTGAGAAACAGATTCTACATTGAAATTCAGCAGCTTTATAGCCTGCAGCTATACCCTAAGGAAGATGAGGTGGAAGGCGCCATGGCTTTGAAACAGCCTGCCACGAGATGGAGAACTTATTGGGAAATAGCCTGTGACAACACTTCATAAAACTGCCTATTTGGGGAAGTTGACAGATCCCATAACTGACAATTTTTAATGATATATAATGTATTTCTTAATACAGATTATTTAGCAATGGCCATCAAAATATTAAATGATAATGAATATATTACATGAAAGTTAGGAGACTCTAAATATTCCAAATCTAATAAAAAATTAGTATTCATAGCCATCATTGATCTTTATTCAACCACTGAACATGAAGTCCACTACCTTTCTAATCCCAATTTTGATTATGTTTAATCATTAATGTATTGAAAAATTTATTTGAAATGTACAACTCTTGATTCAATAAATGTTATAGCTATCTAAAGTGGAAGAACCTTAAAGGTTATTTAGGCAAACACGCCCATTATATGGATGAGGAAACTTCAGTTTTTTAAAGACAGAGTATTTTTACTAAATGCAGTAGTTGCTGATAATAGATAGATAGGTAGGTAGGTAGGTAGATAGATTATAACATACTCCCACTAGCATGTTTTTTAATTCACAAAACTGGTGAAAATTTATAGACAAAAATAACGTTTCTTTGCAAATACCGAGAACCGAGATAAATGCATTACACGTTTTAAGTACGTTACCATATTTTCAGAACTCATAAAGACTGGTACTGCCATCTTGTGTCATTACAGCTATTTATCAAAAAGTTATATAATTGTTTCTTAATAAATTGCATAGAGTACAATGTAGGTAGTAAACTCATGGACCTTGGATTTAGAGAGAGTTTTATGAATTTGACCTCCAAGGCAAGGGAAGTAAAAGCAAAAATAAATGAATAGGACTACATCAAACTAAAAGTCTTCTGCACCAGGCAAGGAGGGAACCACCCGAATGGGAGAGCATATTTGCAAACAATGCCTCGTATAAGGGCCTAATATCCAAAATATAGAAAAACTCATACAACTCAACAATAAAAAGACGATCCAATTTAAAAAATGTGCAGAGGACCTGAATAGACATTTCTCCCAAGAAAACATACACATGGCCAACAGACATATGAAAAGATGCTCAATTTCACTGATTATTAGGGAAATGCAAATCAAAACTAAAATGAGATACCATCTTACACCTGCTATGATGGCTAATATCAATAGGACAAGTAATAACAAATGTTGGAGAGATTGTGGGCAAATAGGAACCCTCATGCACTGCTGATGGGAATGCAAATTGCTACAACCACTGTGGAAAAAAATATGGAAGTTCCTCAAAAATCTAAGAATTGAATTATCCTTTGATTCAGTAGTCCTTCTTCTGGGTATTTACCCCCCAAAAAACTGAAAACATTTATTGGTAAAGATATATGCACCCTGATGTTCATAGCAGCATTATTCACGGTGGCTAAGACATGGATGCTATCAAAGTGTCCTACAATAGATGATTTGATAAAGATGTGGTACATATATACAGTGGAATGTAACTCAGCCATAAGAAAAGGTAAAATACTGCCGTTTGTGACAGCATGGATGGAGCTTGAGATAATCATGCCAGGTAAAATAAGTCAGACAGGAAAAGTTGAAAAACATATAATTGCACTCATTTATGGGATATAAAACTGAAAACAACAAACACGACAAGCAAACAGAGATTCATGGACATGAACTGTGGATTAATGATACCAGCAGGAAGTGGGTAGGGGGTGATAGAAGTAATAGGGGTTAAATATTCAGTGATGGAAGGAAATCTAGCTTTGGGTGGTAAACACAAATGCAGTGTATCTGTGACATACTGTTGAATTGTACATTTGAAACTTATTTGATTTTATTAATATCACTCCAATAATTTTTAACTAAAAATTATAATCGTTTCTATTTTTATTATCAACATGACTTGATTAAATACATTATATAGTATTCATGGTTCTAATACTATTATTAATTTGAAATAAAAACATTCTTCACCTTAAAACTAAAATTATAAAATTTTAAATGGATAAATCAGAATAAGATTAAAAGTAGTAAATTATTATAAGACCAAAAATATTTAATATATATCCTGTAGATGTCTTTTTTATATCACATAGGTCATGATTTTTTACATATGGGAAATTACATAATTATGATAGGCAAAAGCAGAGACATATACCTATTTTGTATATTTATATATTATGTATATTACTATATAATTATATATGCATATTTGTTTTATAGGCTATAGCTTGGGTTTGTTGAAAGGTATATTGAGCAAAACTTAAAGTCCTTTTTAAAAAATTTTGCTCAAGAAAATTTTCCTATTATGGTAAGGTAGGGGAAATTTTAAAATTTTACGGTCACGGCGATAAAGACAACACAATTATAGTTTCTGTTCTTCATGATGAACAATTTCTGATAAAACATAATTTATGAAAATATTTTATTATTTTCAGATTAAAATAAATTTATTTCTAAAGAAGTAAACAATGGCAAAAAGGATTTTTTATTAATACATTTAGAATTTATTAAATTCAATAAAACATATAATATATAAATATACAGTGGAGCAGATACTTACATTAATTAGTTGATGAAATGTTTGCCACAACTTTGCCATAGCAAGAGTTGAAGTGGCAAGTATAATTATGCTTCTGAATATCAAGGATATACACTCTGAGAAATAGGTGAATATTCAAGGTCAAATACTTAAAAATTAGAAAAATAAAGAACTCAAGCCAAGTTTTCTGATTCCAAGTTTATCTTTCTTTCAAATTACAGCTGACTCTCCCAAAGCTATCTATAATCTATTCCTTATGAAGAAATACAATTTACAAAATCAATGATGTATGTGCATGTTTTATGAAGAAAACTATTCTTTGCTTATGCATTCTCAATGAGATAAATAGATTGACGTATTGGACAATGAAATCTATGTACTTTTATGAAATACTTTGTGCTCTGCCATATTTTATTCAACAATTTATTTCCCAATTCAGGTTGTTATTTATTCTGAGCATACCAAATGATTTTATTAAAGCATTTGGAACTAGAGTGGTAATTGACTGCTGCTGTCTGTGAACTACAAATAAAAAAGAAAAATACTACATAAAAGAGATGACACTTTCCAACATTTTGAATTCTTTACAAATTGCAGAGTAAGTGAGTTGCTAGTTATGCATTTCTATTCAAAAATTTTCTAAGACACAAAATAGGAATGAATAAGAACCACAATTTTGGTTTTATAAATAGCTCTTGCATGCATTATTCCAATTGTTCCTCAAAACAATCTTATGAAGCAAGTGCTTTCATTGATATTTTATTGATGAAACTGGGCCTCAGAGAGGTTAAATTACTTCCATAGGCTCACACAGATGGTAAATGATAGAATCAGGCCCCAAACACGAGATTTCAGATTCTAAATTTTCATGAATTTCCACCATTCTATTATGATACTAGTTTTTCCCTAGACACCTGTAAAAGTAACTTGCTTGTCTTCTTAGATATTTTTGGACCATTGCCCAAAATAAAAGCTTACTTATCCCTCATAGGTATATGACTTGAGATTGGTAAATTTTAGATAATTTTAGCTGCAGCTTGGACAAATAATCCAGAGAACGTTAAGTAAACCCTAAGGATTATCATCTTTCTAGTTTTGATAATTCCTCATGCAATGTCCAAATATTATTTTGAGTGTGTGTGTGTGTGTCTATGTTTGCTAACTTTTAAAAAAATTTTGTTATGGAAAAATTCAAAATATGCAGATTAAACCAACACTATAAAAATCCTCCATGTATTCATCACTCAGCATTCTACCAAGTTTTACATCATTGTTACCTCCATCCATAATTTTTCTTTTCACTGGAGGAGGATTATGAGGGCACATTGATGATGACTATGATAAATACTACCTGTGCAGTTTTTTAAAGTCATATATATTTTTATTTACAATTTACATTCATTAAAATTTAATTCACCCTCGTTAGTGTATGTATTCATGAGTTTTGACAAAGACTGACATGCATATAACCATCACCACCATGAGCAAATAATTTTAAAGTTGGAATAATAAAATGATTTTTAAAAGGATATTAATAATATTATTTTGATGATCTAAAGTAAAAAATATATACAGAAACTATGGTATCAAAGTGAAATATTTTAATTAGGTTATTTTCGTTCCCATAAGCAGACTGGATATATTATCTCAAAAAAGAAAAAGGAAGTTTAGGTAGCCATGCAGGTAAAATAAAGCCGAAATCTATCCCTATGAAGAACAAGAACCATAAGGGAAAATCACAGGAAAGTAAGACAGTGTTTGTACCAGGTCGAAAGATCTCAGTTTTCACATTGCATAGTTATTGTTACTTTGCATCTCTCTATGGTCTTGTTTTTTCTGACCTACATGTCAAGTAGATTTTTTTTCTTTTTAGTATCAGTTCAACAGTCCATGAAAGCTCATTGTCTTAGTTCTTTTTTAAAACCTATAATTATTGGCTACCCTCCCTATGGACCCAGCTGACAGTAGATATTAAACTTTCTTCCAGTATTGGCTAATCTCAAGCATTATGCCCTCAGCAGGAGGCTGTGTGAAGGAGTGGTAAATCCAGCCAGGGTGTCAGTTTCTGTTTTTTGCCTACTAAATGAAAACTAATATGAATTGGCCTAGACAAAAAAAAAAAAAAAAAGAAAGAAATTTTTTCCACATATATTTAAATTTTTCCTGGCTAGGCTAACATAAATCATAGCTGGCTTTATGGGTTAATTTTGTTATTATGAGTCAGTGTATATCCATCTCTCAGCATTGCCTTCCATTGTGGTAGTTTTATTATCAGGTAAAAATACAATAGATTTGACTTCAGCTCTTACAACTTTTATGTATGGAGTATTAGAGAACACAATAAGAGTCTCTTACCCAAAGTTCTCATCAAGAATCTTACTGAACCTTTGCTCTGATTGGATTAAGTAACAATCCGTGAAGTGATCACTGTGGTCAAGGGGATAAGATAAACTGACTGTCTTCGATCAAGAGTTGTAAGATGGATCCCCACTAAAAAGTTTATGGACTAAATATAGAGAAAGGGCAATCTCCAAATTCCTATTAGAGGAAGTGGAGGTAAGAGGCCTACATAATGGGTAGCCAAAAAATAACAAGTGCATGTTACACTGGGAAAACTTGGTTTTATCAGGAAGATAACTATCATAACTAATTAATAACATAGCCTATTATAAATAAATATTTTTGCTACTGTTCTAAAAGTGGTCTAACATTGAATTCATTTTGATGAAACAACATCATTCATCTCATCGAATAATGAATTTGGTGTTTACGATGTTACTATGCTAAAACTCTGAGTACTTTACTAAAATTACCAAAATGTTTTAAAACAGACTTTTAACAAGTCATATTTGATACTGATCTAGTAATAATTTTAACTCATGTTTTTTAACTTATGTTTAACATGTTATTTAACTTATGATTTTAAATTTTATGAAAAAATATTAAAATAATTGCCTTAAGTTCTAAAAACATAGATACTAAGGATTTTTTTAAATCAACTTGAAATTCCTTGATTATTTCTTTGAGTTATGTTACAGGCACAGATTTATGCAATGAAAATCAGAGACACGAATCATCTGAGAATACGCATCATACATGCATATATCCTGTTGCACAGATGCAATGCATGATTGAGTTTTGTGCTGTTAATGAGGGACCATATGTTAATCATATTCTGGAACATATAATGTATTGACATAATGTGTTAAAATATCAATAAACTGTATTTATATATTATATATATTATATGCTATGTGAAACACTAGTGATGAGATTTATAGTCATGACAAAGCAACAAGGACAAGATTTAACTTTCCACATTAAATAACGAAAGCAATGTACAAAATATACAACGTTTTTCAGCCATTGGATAAAGGACAGCGCAGAACAGTAATCTCAGATAAATGAAATAAACGTGCCCAGTTCACTGCGTGGAGAGTTTCTCAACCAAAACACAGGCAGGGGATTTCAAGGAGAGTCTGGGGTTCTTGCTGAGTTAAGGAGACAGAATTCAGAGTACAGAGAGGCAAACTTCAGAGAGGAAAAAGTTGCTCAGGGAGGAAGAGTTCTTAGGTCTCAGGTTTCCCTCTGAGTGACCACCAGCCTCTCACAGAGGCTTCGTCTGTGTGAAGAAGCTTTGTCTGTAGGAAGAACCACAAAGCAGGTACAAAGGTCGCTGGAGACCACACACACCTAGGAAAACCTGGCGCAAGGTAGCCCTCAGGTCCTCAGAAAGATATCACCTCTATCATGGGGCCAAATTAGCCCTAAATGCAAGGCTGTTCTGATGCCATCTAATAAAACCTTGAAGGCAAATCTTACATTGATTCGTTTCCAAAACACATAATTTAGTTCCAGATGAAATACCAGAATATTTAAATATACACAAAGCAGTCTAGCATCTAATAAAGAAGAAAAAGATTATCCATCTTGAAGTTGTCACCATTGGGGCCGATGGGAGTTTAGTGTTGCCCCAACAGCATGGGGAGGGAGATGGATAATGACAGTGCAGACATGTAGTTAGCATTTTCCCTCGGTTCTTCCTCAAATCACAGCAGTGAAGAAATTCAATAGAAACAGATATAAAAATGACAGCAATAATAAAAAGAATAACCAAGGATGTTAAACTATTTTATATAGACCCCATATGTTTGTTGATCATGATTAGGAATTAAAAATAAGTGATAATGACCAAGTTTTCTTACATTTTTAAGGTAATGGGTACTTCGCATACTCCTCAAATGAAAGCGGTTTTTCAGAGAACATTTCTGATGTTTCTCCTTCCCATCAGCCTTCACTTAGACTTCTCTACCAGAGAGGGGGTTTTAATGTTAGGAGATTTGACAGAAGGGCTCTGAAATTTATGTCTATTGTCTTCTGGTCTCTGTCTCATCAGGATCAACTCATTTGCGTGTGTGAGAGAGGGAGAAAGAGAGAGAGGGGAAGAGAGAGAGAGAGAGAGAGAGAGAGAGAGAGAGAGAGAGAGAGAGAGGGAGGGAGAGAGAAATTGAGATTTCCTTTGTCGTGAAAGGAAGTAGGATAGGTCACCTCAAAATATGCTACATCAGCAGGTGAATTATTTTGAACTGAAAGCAATCAAGACTTAGCAGACAGACTCAGGAAAAGTGTTTTACCTGTTATTTACCTAAAGAATTCAGATAGGGGACCTGTACCAGAAAGGGAGCCATTATCAGAGATAACTTTTTCTTTTCTTTAATTTGAAAGATCTATCTGCTTGGAGAGGCAAACATGATTACCAGATATTTGCTCTTCTTATCTGCCTGCGAATTGTCTTCCTCCCCTTTAATGCCCCAGGCCCCTGTCCCATTTCTTAGCTCAGGAAGAAGTCATGCAAGCCTCAAATGCCTGGCTGCCCTTGAGTCTCATATTTTTATGGGACTCGTGCACATATAAAATTAACCTTGTTTTTCTTCTATTAATCTTTCTTATGTCAATGTAATTATTAGGCCAACCAAAGAACCTAGAAGGGAAAAAGAAAATTTGTTTCAGCTTTCTCTAGGTTGCCTGTGTGTAATAACGCCGTAAGGGCGGGTTCTCGCCTGTGGCATTAACTAGATGGCTTTCATGTTGTCCTCAGCTTGACTAAACTTAGGGTAGGCTTCTTCCTGACTATAAGCCCCAGACTTTCCATTTCTTAGAGCATTTACTTTAGAAAACTTGCAATTGTGAATTCTGTCTTTGCCCCTTTGAGATGTAAATCTCCTACAATCCAGGAATATCTTTCTCAATATCCTGGAAGCCATCCCTTTGAAATACAACCATCAAGAATGATATGATCCCAGTTGCCCAGTCTCTGTGGGAGAGTAGAAGCTTAACTTAAATAAGTGACAATTAGCAAACATAGATGGCCTAGTCGTATTTGCCATCCCCCTTCATGGGGTCCTCTAGTACTTCTCCTTCAGTTCATCCCAAGCTTTAAAAGCCTCCTGTGTTTTGGTTCAGCAGTTAAGTTCCGTCTCTCTGCCCTATTGCAGAGTCCTGTCTGTTATTGCAGTAGACTTGAATAAAATCTCCCTTGCCTTTTTAACACCTTCCCTGTGCATTTTTTTCTTTTACAAACAAGCAAACTAGTAGTTTTGAATACGTAAGTTAAATGTAAGGTAGAGAATTGGAAGTTAAAATTCACTTCTGAACAAAGCTACATTTCCTGTCTGACTCCTAAGCAGGTTTCTTAGTTGGTATGGAAAACATAGAGAAAAGTGACATAACTGAGAACTAGAAAACCCAATATCAGTTATCAGAAAATTTTCACAGATCTGGCATTTCCAAATCTCAAGTCAATCTCTCTCTCTCTCCTCTCCTCTCCTCCTCCTCCTCCCCTCCTCCCTCCTCCTTCTCCCTCTCCCTCTCCCTCTCTCTCACACACACACACTTCTTTAATTGAACTATCAAATGGATGACAAAGAAACAGAATTCCCTCCCTGCCCATTGGTAGAATCCAAACATTATTATGGGTCTGAAATTTTAACTAATAGTGCAGACCTTTACTATTTTTTTTTAAATGAGGCACATGCAAGTGGACTCATTATGCAAAGAAAGTTAATTAGCAATAGACCTGATAATACAATTCAGATTTTTCATAGTTTCACTACTCTAAGCCCCTTCTCTATTTCTACCTAACTACATTAGAAGGCATGTTTTATCAAGATATTATATAGAAAGGGAAAAATATTGTTTTTTGATTATCAAATAATCTCAGTTATTGCCCATTAAAAGAAATTGAGCTTGTTAGCACATCTTGACCCATGACTCTTTTAAACAACATCAGGGAATCCACTGTTCTCACTTTCTTCCTACTTTTCATTGACCTTGGGCTCTTTTACACATGCACTCTAGTAGAGATGCATAAGCCAAATGGCAGTGTTGAAATAACAAAATCATACAATTAGCAGCATTAGTCCAGTTACTTTTGAATTGGACACTTCATGTCATAATTTGTTTTGTTTTTCATCAAACAAACAAAAGACTTGTCTACCTGTTTGCAAATTGCCTCATTTGTAGATGGTACATGTTGAAATATTGTCAAAGAAAGGGGAGTGGGGAATGGATTTTCTTTATGATCTTATAAAATTTCCTTTGAAAAGCCAGCAAATGGCTCTGCTCATATTTTCTTTGGTCTTATGTTAATCTCATTTCATTGAGATTCAGAACCTCAGAGCAAACACTAGATTATTATGTATATAATCAATGTGCCTGCATTTATGCACTTGATTATTAATCATATCATTAACTCTTTAACATCTCATATTTCTGAGCAAATACTTTACCAATATAAGTATACCTTGACCGAGTACTGACAGATTTCCCAAGCTTACCAGATAATTCTTGTTATGCAAATCATTTCGAAAACGATACAACAAACCTCATGTCCCCAGACAGCAATTCACAGGGTGACTGGAGATACTTCTTGGCACAACTCCCCTCTGCCTTTCTCTAGTTTTGGCTAACAACAATTCACAGCCTCAGCTTAGGGTCTGCAATGATGCACCCTGATGAGTGAGAGCTTTTCTCAGCATGAGTCTTATTAGCATTTTTCTGTGCTTGGCAATAAGCAACTTAATACTCCCTATATCCTCACTCCTTCATTGCCCCCAGCAGAATGCTCTGATTTCTTTAAAGAAAGAAGCATTTTCTACTGACTATACCAAACATTTTTTTTTTTTTAAGTTTGCCCCACAGGAGACAGGTGAAAGATTGACTTTTAGCAGCTGTACAAGAGACTACTTCCAAGGATTCTTTACATTAATATGTAAAGCAATAATCGGTACGTAGTACCTTTTTGACAAACAACAGGTGGCTTTTCATTCTAAAAGAGGCAGTATCTTATTGTGAATCAAAAGTATCCCGTGGTTCTGCCATCACTTTCTTGTACCTCCTACCAGCTAAGAGTATATAGATATCTTCACAGACTAGAGCAGCATTGCTCTCCCCAGAGTTGCCTACCATGCTTAAATTGAACTTCAATGGTCCAGCAAGTCACTCCACCAGTGTATGCTTTCCTCACACTCTCAAATCACAGGGGGCTTTTGAACTGAGAAGCCAGTCTTCCTAATCAGAGAACAGAAACCATAATAGAGCATTCTCTGCAAGGATACTCGACACTGGAATAAGCACACACAATGCAGATTTTTCTTTAGCTTTTACCCCATCCTTACTACCATTAGCCATGTGCTCCAGATTGAAACACATCTTATTGAATGAACACACAATTCAGTTATGATGCAATTTCTAACCATTAGTAATGCAGTTTTTTTTTTTTTTAATTTAATTT
>NW_024355205.1:21825272-21894807 GCF_902729225.1 Pteropus medius | reverse complement strand
CCGTCCGTGTCCGTCCGTCTGTCTGTCTTAAAGAAAAAGCAAATTGCTTTCCTCAGGTCTTAGGAAAGGAGTTATTGATAAATACTGGTTGAACCTACATATATTTGAATCTCTTGCCTTTTGACTGCTTCTTTGAACCATACTCCCTGCTCTTGACATGAGGTTGGCAAAGAGTAGTCACCCACATCAAATCAAAGAGAGAAGATTTATAACTATTTAATAGAATCCTATCATAAAGAAATAACTCTACAGACGAATAAAGTGGAAAAGTGCATCGGAGCATTTCACATATTATGCTAACCCTGAACAAACAAACAAACAAAAATGTTAAAGGTTTAAACACACAAACACAGATACAGCACTTTTTGTTCATATTTAGAGTATCTCTGTAAGAGCAAGTACATAAAAGACAGTTGTAATATGAGTGGCCTTTAAGTATTTATGATTTCTAAAAATATTAGGAAAGATATGTTACATTGCTAAATGAAATTATAGGCAATTCATAATTTTCTGCATGCAATCAAGAAATCTTTTAATCACCCATGGCTCTAGGTTCTATCTATCTATATCTATAGCTATAGATATAATCTGAGGTCTAATTAGATGTAAAATTGAAAACCAGGATAATATTTAGACTTAAATTGTTTCTTTGATCACTTTAGGGCAAAGAAAACTAATTAAAAACATAAAGAGAAGGTGAGTGTACATCTGGTTTGGCAGCGAGAGGCATGGGATATGTTTATGTTTCTACAACTGGCTTTGCAAGTTCAAATTAGAACAAAGACCTTTGTCCCAAACCATTGTTAAAAATTTGGTGTGCTCTTCATTTGATGTTTTCCAACTGTACATCCATGCCTTACATCAGTATTCTTATAGTTTGCTGAAGCCAATGTAGTTCCCACAACAACGCAAAGAACCAACAAATTATTCAGATCAACAACTCACAGTATTATTCTAATATTGATGTATTCATATTTAAGAAGTTTTTTTTTTTTTTTAGACAAAACCCCAGAATTTATATAGATTTCACCAGTTTTTCCATGAATGTACTCTAGCTATTGCAGGATCCAGTCCAGGACACTAATTGCCTTTAGTTGTACTGTCCCCTTAGTGTCTTCTCGTCCATGACAGTTTTTCGGTCTCTCCATATTTTTCATGACATAGAGATTTTTGAGACATATTTTGTCAGGTTTTGTGTAGTTTGTCCCTCAAATTAGGTATGCGTGATGCTTTTTTAAAAATTAAACTCTTGTCTCTTAGATTCTAGAATATGACTTTATTTTATCTCACTTTTTCTGTCACACTTGCTGCTTTCTCCTCTTCTTCCCTACTTTTAAGTTTCAATAAATGACCAAAAAAAAATATTAATGATGTGAGGTGGTGGATGTGTTAATTTTCTTCATCTTGGTAATCGTTTCACGGTATACATATACATCAAATTATTATATTGTACATTTTAAAAATATACAATCATATATACAATTGTGTTTGTCAATTATTCCTTCATAAAGCCAGAAAAAAGTTTAAGTTAGTGAGTTAAAGTTCAGTCCCAGATCCCATCATTTTTTTTTTACTACCTCTTTCCCTTGGAGATTTCATCAAGTCTTATAGTTTTAAATAACATTTATATACAGATGATTCTCAAATATAACTCTAATCCTAATTTAGCTTATAAATTCCAGACTCATTTTTCAACTGCCTATTTGACATCTCATTCTTGATACCTAGGAGAACTGTCAAAATTAAAATGTTCAGAAATAAACTCCTAATCTCTTTCTAATGCCACCCCTTGTCAAAATCTCCATCTACACTTTTCCCCATCTCATTCAATGGTAGCTCCATTCATTTAGGTTTTCAGGACACAAAACTTGAAGTTAGCCTATGTTAGCATTGATGATCACACTAATGAGTTTTAAAATTTTAAACAACACAAGACATCCTTTATTTATGGACTGTTCCAGTTCCTAATTAAAGCAAGTTTAATAATAATAATTTTAAAAAATGTACCAAAAGATTCCAGAACAGAATTTATCGGTTCCAGGTTGTTGAATTTTCATTTTAAGAAAAACTGTGTGTTTCAACATTCCACTAAACTGCCATAACTATGCTAAATATTTAGTCGATTGCAGAGGAAACGATTCTAAAATTCTGGCCTTCCAGGCCCCCAAGCTTCTCTGAAACAATCTTTTCATTTTTATGAAATAGATTCAGACATCTTGGGAAAGGAAGCCATCATTTA
Organism: Pteropus medius; assembly: GCF_902729225.1. NCBI lineage: Eukaryota > Metazoa > Chordata > Mammalia > Chiroptera > Pteropodidae > Pteropus > Pteropus medius. Next base: position 21,892,568 of record NW_024355205.1, on the reverse strand, counting down.
TTAAACAATTATTAGCTGTCAAACCTGTGCTTGGGATATTTATATTCCAGGACCACAACGTATTAGAAACCTGATGACTGGTCCAGGATGGATTGACATTATTGAATCTGCTTGGAACAGTATAATTTTCAAAGGATGACCTTCAGGCTGGTATTTGCCTAGGTGAGTCATACCACAGGGCCTGTCAATAGACAATCAGGCATGTGCTGGGAGATGAGCTATGGCCCACTTTTGTTGGAAAAACATTAATCATGAACCTAGGGCATCAGGTCTACCTATTACAGCAATTGGCATACTCTAGCCATCAAATAACAATAAAGTATACAATCTTATGGTTTTTATACTTGGCACAAATGTAAATGAATGAATCTGTATGTACACATACTATGTTAATATGTATACATGGTTCTAAAAACACATTGACAATCACTTTTGTCCTTTGAATCAACAACTGATTATATGATAAAACAAACCAACATTATAAATCTTTATGTATACACCTTGCCCTGAGAAGTACCATATTGAATATTCAATATTCGAACCATGAATTACAGATAAAATATTCTGAATATTCAAACCAACAATTACAGATAAAAACACTGTTCTATAAGAAGCATAGTATTTTCCTCCAGAATTCATTCAATCAATAGTCAGTCTTGAAATAGAAATATTTCAGGCTGTAGTTGTCAGATAAATATAGGACACCCAGTTAAATTTGAATTCCAGATAAACAATGTATATTATTTTAGCAATGCAATGTTGGGGACATACTTAAAATAAATAAATTATTCATTGTTTTACTGTGTGTGAGAAGAGAAAGGCAGGTAATTGGGTGCCTCTACACTGTATGATAGATATTACAGTAAGTTGGGTACCAGAACAGTTAGATGTAGATCTATCTTAGCCATTTATGGGGGTTATGGAAGATATCAGAAAAGGGTCAGCATCTAAACCAGTTCCTGAAAGACAAGTAGATGTTGACCTGGAAAGGAAGTCATCGATACAAGTTAGATATTGATATAAATTTAAGAAAAGATCTTCAATTTGGGAACAGAACATTATATTTCCAACTTATCTAATAAAAACAAATGCTCAAAAATAATGAATTTGAGCTCTAGTTTTTTTAATCTCTGCATTTTGTATTAGTCAGGATCTAGTCAGGAGACATATATACATAGATACGTACATACTAGTATTTTAAACAGAACACATTTAAAATAAAATATTCTTGTTTTAGTTTCATCCAGGTTTGTCAGAAGTTGCAAGGATTTTGAACATGGAGGACATTATACTAACTGAAGTAAGCCAGATGCAGAAAGACAAATACTGTATGATCTCACTTATATGTGGAATTTAAAGAAGTGAACTCACAGAAGCAGAGAGCAGAATGGTGGTGTCAAGGGCTGGCAGTAATGTGGAGTGGGGGAAATGGGGAAATATTGGTCAAAGGGCACAACGTTTTAGTTATGAAGGATGAATAAATATTGAGAACTAAGGTACAACAATGCAACTATAGTTAATAATATGTACTTGAAACTTGCTAAGAAGATAAATTATAAGTGTTCTCACCACACACACACAAATGGTAACTATCTGAAGAGTTCGAACGTGGTGATTATTTCTCAACATATATCTATGTCAGATTAGCATATTGATATCTTAAATGTGTCCAATTCTTAATTATCAAATATACTTCAGTAAAAAGTACATAAAATATTTTTCTTAGGTATATGGTTTGCTAACTCACTACGTGACTGAAAAGTTAAGAGACACTAAGATGTCACCAAGGTGGCAACTTCAGGAAGCTGCTCCCATCCCAGCTCCCACTACAGAACTGAGCAGTGGGCCTAGGTTGCTGAGACCTAGACCTCCAAGGAAAGCACGCTGCTTTCTCAGCTGGTGTCTCTGAGAGGGATGGATAAAGATGGTTGAGCAAGTTTTGGAAAACTGTAAAGTGGACCGTGCTGCTATTGCAGAAGGAGCTGTCACCTCCAGGGTGAAGAAGAGGTGCTGGAGTGAAGCTCACAAGACTGACTGTTCTAGAAAACGGGAAGGACTTGAGAAGCAAATAGGAAGGAGTAACTATTTTCTCCTCTATCCTTGCAGTCCTCCTTTAGTGCTCCTTCTTGGCAGAAACTAATAGAAAGGCTACAAGCAGAGCAAAAACATGGACCACAGAATCCCAGTTTCGGCACCAAAAACGAGGTTTAGAACGACAGCTTGGAGCTGAAGATGATTTGATAATTAGCACACCTTATTATAAGTCACTCTATGAGGATATCCTATAGAAATTATCTTTCATCATGGTTTTTTTTTTTTTTTGTAATTTTTGCTTTTTCTCTTCAAAGTATTTTACTATGTCACAGGAAAAAATAACCTTGTTAATTGATTTTTTTTATCATTCACAATCATACAACAGTTTTCTTGATCCTTGCAATCTTTCACATACTCTTTTTTCTCCTTAATCAACGTAACTTTATTGCCATGCAGACTTCTCTCTTTTACATTGCCAATTTTTATTCCTCATTTTATTAGTCTCTACTGCAATGAAATTAATGAAACCATGTTTCACCAGTAATTGGCTTATTAATGGTGCTACAATTATTTTATTAGTCACCTGAGACTTATATTAAAGAATTTTCACTTTCTGCCAGAAACTAGAGTTCTTAGTGAATGTAATGAAAAGGTACATGTTATTCCCCAAGCTGAAGAAAGATAAGAAAGTTCTAGATATTTTGCATATTAATAGGTTGAACTGCGAAAGATTTGAATCCCTCCAATTTTATGTGGCGATCCCGTACCTGCTATTTATTATAAGAATGAATGTGACCACAAGTTTATGGCCCCCCAATTCCACCCCACTAATAACCTTTTGGGACAAGACATTGGGACAACTTCAGGTATAAGAAGCAATGGCAAACATTCAAAAGCCTTTCATAAGATAGCTGTAAACTATAATCAAAGACATTTATCTCATATTTAGTGCAAAATTATTTTTGTCTCACACTGTATTTTGTACATCCTATAGAAATTATTATTTTTCCACATTAGTACAAAATAACCAAAATAAATATATGGTGACACCTATTAAAATACTATCCATTTAACCATAGGCATATGAAAATTAGAACTCATAAACACAATTAACCTGAAGCTAATGGTAACAATATGACAAATAAAACCCTCTTCCAGTAACAGAGAAAGTAACATTCAGAAATTAAATCTACACTATAATTAAAGGAAAAGAGAAAAAGTGGAGATTTTTGTATCCTCTGATTTAGTAAGCTCACTGATAATGATATAATCAACATTATTTTGAGTATCCTAAAGATTATCTTTGAATTCATAAGACTTTAAAATGATGTTTACATCAATTTTTTTTATATAAGAAGAATCAATAAAGCAAAGCATGTTGTATAGTATTTGTCCAATTAATGGATTTGAGGTGGTTTAACATTATGTACTAACACTAAGTTGCAAAGATGGAAAATTGCAGAACACAAAAATTATTTTCTACATAGTATAAAATAATATTTAGTAACTTCATTGTCCTAATTGATGACTTGTTTTACATTATATACTGTATGTTGAATGTAGCTATAAAATAAAATTTCCATTCCAATTAAAGATATTCATGATCACCTGCAATACAAAGGCAATACAAATATGGGAGGAAAAGTTTCCATTTCATAATTAATTGGCATAATTAGTAACATTTTAGAACTTCTCTACCAAGTTGACTGGGATGAACATTCATCATTGGTCTTGATCACAGTTTTTACTAGTTCCTGCCCTCAATTCATGCCCATTAGAAATGCACATTGGTTAAATCACGAGTCTTCAATATTTCCTGAAAACAATATTTCTTTGATTCTTATGTGGAGGAAATGTCAAAGAATTAAAAAGGATACAGAAAAGTCTAAGTAAATAAATATAAAACCATTTAGATTCAGTATAGATTTAATATAACTAGTTAGTTTGATAGAAGAAAAAATATGTGGCTAATAAAATTGTCAGGTTGAATTTTATGTTGTTTATGGCTTAGGCCGTAAGAAAAAGCATCGAGGTTTCTTTGTATCTCATCTTAAAGCAAAGTCATAATTTATACAGAACATTTATAGTAGTTAAATATGCCTTCTATTTAAGAATATAGTTTCACTCTAACACAGAGACAGCATTAAGCCAAGGAAATATATTCAGTTACCCAATCCTCTTAGGTGGTTTCTTAAAACTGCTGATTATATTGACTTTTACACTGTAAGAGTACTGAGGTTTTTATTAAGTTTACAAACATCTCTCTAGACATCAGTTTATTTAATACAATTTCACAAAACCCTAAAAAAGACACTATTAAAGATGAAATCCTTGAAATAATGATCACACATAAAAAATACATGTTCCATGTACACTATTATTCCTCTCTTCTGAATATTGAACTATTACTATCACACTGTGAAAAAAATGGGTTCCTGCCTCCTCCTGTGTCTATTTCAATGATTTTATTTAGTCAAATAATTGTATGAAATCCAACATGATTTTCTGTGTGGAAGATTGGAAAGCAGAGTAAGAAAATGAGATATGGTGGATCAGAGAAAGAAAAAGAGGGAAGAAAAAGCATAAAGTCATTAAGTGAAAAGGAGTATTTCTAATCTACAATAACATTTATGAAATAGAGACATCCCAGCCTTTTTTGATGTGATAGGTTATTGTTTGTATTGATTTTAGTTTATAAGTTCTCAAGTTCTTTCTATTTCTCATTTAAGAAAGTACCATAAAAATTCATAAATAATCTGCATCCAGAGAGTCAGTTTCACTAAAAGAATCCTGAGAACTGTGACACATTAATCTTGTGACTGTGCATTGGACACTCAGAGATATAAATTTTAGAATAGGCTCTTGAGAATCTAAAGAAGTCAACCTCATGTTTCCACCCTCACAGCCCCACAGAGAAAATTTTTGATAGCAATGTAAATCAAGAAGTCTAGTGCACACAAACACACATTATATGTAAAGGCAGGCACATGTAGATAATAAACATTTATGGCTTCGCAGAGGAATAGAAACATAAATGTTACTTGAAATTGCAGGCAAATTAAGTATTGGCAAATGAATAGTAACAATTTAGCCAGTACTATTCTATTTGATTTGAGCCATACGTTTTAGCTGCCTAGTTCATTGTCAGTATATCTCTTGTGACATCTAGTACTAGTACTACTACTCTTTGAGGCATGGCCAACAGTGGGGAAGACACTTGATGGAATAGAGAAGACACTAGATACAGAGTAGAGACACAGATAACCTAAGGAAAGTATACTTTTCATAGTGTAGGTCCTTTCAGGTATAATGCACAAAAAATAAATTGCTTCCTAACTTAATACAACAGCACATTTCACCAACAATTTTCAAGTATTTCCTTAGTTCACAATAATAAAAGAAAGGGAAAATAATAGTAGACAGAACTCTTGTAGAAAGACAACTCTTTTTTTTTTTTTTAATAAGAATATGCATCTTAAAGACAGCCTGGGGAGGATCAAAATCAGATGGCTCGGCATCAAATCACAACCAGATGCCATTGTGTTAGTCAATTCAGGCTGTCTTAAGACAGTGCCTCAGACTGGAAAACTTACACAACAGAAATTAATTTTCTCACAGTTCTGGAGGCTAGATCAAGATCAAGGTGCCAAAAAGGCTGATTTCTGGTGAAATTGGCTTCAGATGGCCTTCTCTCTGTACGTGTGCTCTTGGTGTCTCTCTCATTATAATAATACCAATACTATGGGATCAAAGCTTCACTTTTATGGTCTCATTTAAGTTTGAGCATCTCCTTAAGAGCCCTATCTTCAAATATAGTCACATTGAAGGTTAGGGCTTCAACATATGAATTGAGGGTGGTATGGGGGACACAATTCCATTCATAACAGCTATCAAAGAGCTTAAGTATGTACATGTCCATAGGTTTTGACATTGGAATACCCTGTTTGAGAGATGGCTCTGCCACTGACTGTTACTGTGGACCTTGTATGATGTATTTCACTCTTCACTACTCAATTTCTCAATAAAATGGGGATTAGAGCAGTAATTTCTTCATATGTTTGTGAAAGTTTAATAAAACAGTTTATGTGAAGTTCAGGGTACAGAGCTCGGTACATAAAATATAATTTATAAGTGGTACTTATAAATATGATTTTATCTAAATGAATTATATAGAGGGAACAAGTTATAATGAGACTTTCTAATTGTACAATTATTTCCTTAAATACAAAGAAAAACATCTTCTTTTTGTACCTTTGTTTTCTTATCATTAGGAATGGCAACTCAAAACAATGAGATAATGCCTATATAGCTTTCTGAGTTTCACAAATATGAACTTTACCAAAAATGAAAATTTTAATATTAGTAAACAGCAGCATACATATTAGCTTAAAAGTCATTTCTTTACAATTAACAATTTATAACCAATTAGAATGTATAGTAGGTACATAATTATGGTTTCTGGACTATTTATATGTTGGTTGTGCTTTTGTTTTTGTTGAGTTGTATTGGACTTTGATTTAACATGAAAGACTTGTGAAAAGAATAGAAGAAAGCAGAAACGTTCCGAATGACATCTTATCTTGGTTCTTTCCTGTTCGACTAGACTACTAGTTGGAACCATGGAACACTGATTTCCCTCAGGACAGAAGGACCTGAGGGGAAATCCCTGTCATTTTTTCCATTCTCGCTCTATTCGTGTGTGGATAAAGGATGTAGAAAAATGAAGTTAGGGGAAAGAATAATTATTAGCCATTTGTTACTTATAGGTTTGCGTAACTTCTAAAAGAGTTTTTAATCATTCTATTTGTCAAATTAGCAGTGCATAGTAAAATATATTTTTAAAAAATAAAAAAAAGGATTAAAAAGAATGTATAAGTGTATTAAACTAAAAAAAGTAAGTGGTTGCAAAGAAAATAGAAAAATCAACTCAGGTGCATTAGTTATTTTTAAAAGAGTTATAAATTCAAATATATAGCTAAAAGTCCAAAAATTACTCTTTCGTGAACAAAATATGATGGAAATACCACATTTTATTTTATTTTGATTTTCAAAAATAGGTTATATTTGAAGTTTTAGGCTAAATTATTTTTAATTTTATAAGTACAAAAGGTCTTAACAACACACTTAAGCCCCTTTTTACGCTTGGCTTATTCAAAATGGCAACATTTTTATTAAATATTTTTTGTTATTTTCATTTGTATTGTGTGGAAACATTAAAAATATTATTTCAGAAACATTTGTCACTAAGAGAAAGATCAAAAATAGAAGAATCTACAGAAACTTTTAAAGCATAGTTATAAAATTATCTTTAAAGATTTTAAAACTTGATTTTCCATATTAAATTTCTTTGAAAAATAAACAATTATTTTAAAATTTGAAACTTTACATTATTCAGATGAAAGATTTAATGATTTGGAAATGCAAATAAAAAGAAAACCATTAATCATTATTTCTGTTGAATATTACTTATTTGCACTGAGCAAATACAAGGTGATTTTAGTTAAGATATATATTTTAGTTATTAAAGATACTTGGAGATATTTTCTTTATATGAATTCTTCTCTAGCTTGTATTTCACTTTTATTTAACCAGAAATAGTAATAGCAGAGATATCTATGTGGAATGCTATTTCTTTTCATTTCACTGACTAAAGAAAGACTTTGAAAAGACCTATGAAGAAACAGAGAGAGAGAGGAGAGAGACAGAGTAGTTATAAGGTACTTGCCATTCCCAGATGCTGGTATAACTGCAGAGTCAATTCTACTATTACCTGATATCAGAAAGCTATCAGAAAACTGATATCTAGACCCTCTAGATAGAAGCTAGAAACCTGACATTCTATTTTCAAGAATATGCAGCAATGTTTTCAAGAATCCCTTAATGAAATGAGTTTTTTTTTTTTTTTTAATTTCCACAAAGATGATTTTTGCAAGCAAAAGAGACTAAGAGTTTCTTTTTGGTATAAACAATTATGTTTTATTAAACTTAATAATTCAAAAATCAATTTCTTAATTCTTTAAAATATATCAAATTTTATTAATTACTTTTGAGAGATTTTGGAGTAACATTTTATCTGAATGTAGATTCTAAACTGCATTCTAAACTTAATTTTTTTAATTTTCTTTTTAAGTAATAAACTTTTACAACTAAATTGGTTAACTTTATATTCTCAAAAATGTTGTGAAAGTCTGAAAAGTTTAGAAAGAGCTTAATTTAGCATCCTAAATTCAAATCAATTATTTAATTGCACCTCCAGATTGGAGCTACACAGTTGATGCTTTAATGGACACAGTTATCTTAACCATACACAAGTACAAATATCAAATATGTACAGCTTCTTTCTTAATGAATACATGAATACAATAATTTTTAAAATTGTTCTTATAGACTTACATATTTAATTCTGAATTATTCCAATATTAAAGAGCCTTACTTCTTCGAGGAAGGCCCTTCCCATCTGACTTAACAGAATATTACAAGGAGAGATTTTTGCTGGGTCTGAGATCAGAGCAGTAAATACCCAGAGTGACACTTAGATTGTCATACTGAAACCTTTTTGAATAGGCTTAAGACCTCGAAAGAGAATTGTTCTCGTCTCGAATTATCCAATTTCCTTTCATCCAACTGAAATTTGCCACTTTTAGTGAAGTTGAACACTCAGTTGGATTTTGTACATTGTTGGCTTTCAAATATATATAAATATAATTTCTTAACTCAGAAAAACCTTGCATTTGTTTTTACTCATGGATATATAAACATCAATGGATATTTAAAATAATATCTGAATGAATTCTAGACACAGCACGTCACATGGCCTGTCTTATTGCCATCGTGCTGCTTATAGCTCCATGTTTTGCCAAGTGTTTTTTCTACATTGTATGCCTTCAGTCTAGGCTTCTAGATGTTCTGTTCTTCCAAACCTTGCAGCATATGCTGCTTAAACACATGGTGGGCTAGATTCCTCACAGGATGGACCAGGGGTTTCTAGCTTCCTTTTCAAAAACTGAATCCTATTATCTGTTAACCTTGGTTTTGATATCGTTCTTGATCCAAATTGGTTGAACCATTGAGAGTGATAATTCTGCAGTCTGCTATTTTGCAGAATTCTCAGTGCCTAATGATGTATGGTAACATAGGGCTCTTCTCAGAACAAACACTCTAGATATTACTCAAATTAAGTTCAAGGACAACCTCTCCTTTTCAGATGATAATTTATATTGTTATCCACCTACTGAGGGTTTAATCCTAGATGCACTTCATTCTAGCTTCTTCCTTTACTCATTGACTGTGGCTGAACTACCAGCAAACCTAGAAACTAATCCCACCAGGGTAAAGACATATATGGCACCATGAACACTATTTCAACTAATAAATACTATATTTTGTTGTCTTTGTTATTGATGGCACTTTTTAAGTATGCATCTGTCTTCATCTTAAAACCTAAAACTCCAACCAAAATAGAGAGTACATGACTTATATCTCCCACTTTAAACATCATTGACTTTTCTTATATTTTCCTACTTGAACACTTTCTACAAAGCAAGCACCTTGTTATTGTATTTTAAATTATGTCTTAACATTGCACAAAACATTGCAATAGAAATATTTCTCCATAGTCAAGAATGATTTCTAACTTCTTCATAGAAAAATTATAAATTGATTGAACATCTAAAAAAGGAAATCATAGATCTTGTTTTCACATTATTCTGAAGAATCCTCCTGAGAAAGCATTCAGACCAATGTGGGGGTCACATAGAAGTAAGTCGTAACTCAAATAAAATCTAGGGCTTGGTAACAAATTCATATTCTGCACCAGCAGAAGTGGTGGTGGCCTTTTTAAGACTGACGAGGGAACAATTAAGATTCATGGAATTAAAATAGAAGATAAGGAATAAAAGAGTAATTGTGTTTTATCCTTACTCAATATTGAGTTAGGACTTCCTGATGAAAATTTAAATCAAAATTGTTTTAATGAAAATATAAAATGTGAAGAATAGAGAATGTAAGGGGAGGAGGTAGTAAGGGATCTTTGCTAGTCAAGGCTATATTGCCATCTGTCTTAGGAAGATTCTTCCCTCATCTAAGAAAATGACATACTTAACCATTGTCATTAGTGTAACATGATGCATCAATAATAAGGCCATTCTCAATAAACTATTTAAGTATGTTACATCAATAGAAGAGAATGAAATCATGAGTGTTTCAATTATTACATCTTATTCTATACCATGACAAGTCTGCATGCTTTCTATTTGTAAAGGTTTTGAGAAAAATAAAAGATGTGGATTATCAGTGCTCTTGAAAATAAAAAATGTTGTGGTTGAAATTCTCAGTGTCAAACATGTAAGATATAGAGGGGTGCAGAAGTTCACTAGGCCTTGAGACTTAGACAGTAACTAAGCAATGTCTTCTGTGCTTGACTGCGAATGAACCTCTCCGGGGACACTTCTTCAAAGATCAGGAGGAAGGAGAATTACTGAGGGAGGAAAAGATTCCTTACTGTTCATATTTCTGAAAAAAATAATTCAGGAAAATTTATTTAAATAGAAGAAGGCTAAGAAATTAGGGTGGTAGATATTAGACAATTATCTTGAACATAAAAAGAATCTGTTACTTAACTTTTTAATAGTATCTATTTTGTCAACTGAAATGGTCATTTACTGACTCATGAGAAGAGTCACTTTTCTTTAGGGCATAGCAAAAAGAAGGATGTTTCCTTAGACTCATGTCAAAAATGACCAACTAAAGAAAAGAATTTCTGAGCAGTGTGTGGTTTCGGAGGAAATTCTGCTAAAGGAACTTGAGGCAGTGGTGTCTCCATCAAGATTGAGAACAGAAGTTGACTGGTAAGTAAAATTTCTCTTTTCACTCTGCCCACCAGACATCCAGGTAGTTTCTCTCTCGCTCTCACTCTCTCTCATTCTCTCTCTCTTCCCTCTCTCTCAGAAAGATTGTAGTGATAACCAGATGGATATATGATAAAAGATAGATGATAGATTAGATAGATGATACATATCTGTATTTAACTACATGTAAGAGAAACATATAGAAGAGAAAAAAATATAGATCATGAAAAAGTAATGAGAAAAGCATGTATGAAACCTTTTAAAGTAAATGAAGGGTGAAGTGAAGTATAATGTCCTTTGCTTGCTTCTAGAATTCCTTTCTTTTCTCCCCTCTCCACCAACCAAGATACCCAAGGGAGTTTCTCTAGCGAAATTTTAGCAACGTAATATGTGAGTGTTATATATGATTCAGAGGAAAATAGCCATGCTCTACTCTCCAAGCAGTCTAGGGATTTCAGTAGGGTAAAGTGTGTTCATATTCGTGTGGTTTTCACTAGGATTTTGGGAATGATTGCTCTTTCCATCAGACATGGTGTATGCAAGTAGAGAGTATTGTGAAGATGTAACTCAGGACCCTACGAACCAAATAACTTCTCAGTTGTACATAGTTCATTCCCGTGGAGACAGTGGACAGAGAAATAAGGCTGAAATGAAACAGTTTATTCTAACCTTCTATAACCAGCTCACATGGGTTTAATTTAAATGGACTCATAAGACCTGGTTTTCACACACACACACAAATAATTAAATGGATTTGTTTTGTGTGTGCGTTTTTTGTTGGTTTTTTTTGTTTTTTGTTTTTTGTTTTTTTTAAATAAAGGCACAGTAACAAAGAAATAAAAACAACACTTACTCCATGGACAAAATCTTCCACCTTTTCCTGGAGGAAGCATCATTTACAATCTATGCATTTTTTTCTTGTGCTGCTGACTCAGATGGATAGAAGTGGTTGCTAGGGGCTGAGGATGAGGGAGGGGGAAATAAGAAGTTGGAAAAAGTGTATGAAGTTTCAATTATAAAATAAATAAGATTTGAGTGAAGACCTAATGTAAACATGGTGTCTATAGTCGATAACACTATATTGTAGAATTGAAATTTGCTGAGTATAGAACTTTCACATTCTCACAAAATAAATAAACAGTGAATATGAGAAGTTATGGATATATTAATTAACTCTGTGGAGGAATCCTTTCACAATGTATATCAAAACATCAGTACACTTTAAATATATCTTACAATTTTATATTTTCAGTTATACCTCGGTAAAGCTGAAAGAAAAAGTAGCTGCCAATTGGCAAGTATTACTGACTCCTTTTAGAACATAATTTGGATGGTCATTGCCTCCTTTTCCAGGTCTTTGTTCTTTAATAAAGTCTTAAAGCATCTTTAGAACATGTCGACTGTGTGCCAAAGCTTTGCCAGCTATGAAGAAACAATCTTTGTGTAGTGACTCCCCTTCCATCCTCATAATCAGGTGTGAGGCCTGACAAGCTTGTCTGTCATCCACAGGTTCTATTATTAAATTAGAAACAATAGGTTACATGGGACTTACTTGTGAGCCTTTCTCAATTAAAATCAGGGCTTAATTTGTTTTGCCACACCGCTTTAGCTTTCTGAAACTCTAGAAAGTATTCAGTAACACCAGCAACTAAGTAAGCATCATGAGGGAATTATTTGTTAGCCCGTTGAGGCATGTTACTTTCACTTTTCATAATAGTGCCCTTAAATTCACAAACTGGATACTCATTCTCCATTCTTAAGTACCCAAGGTAGAACTTCCAGAGACTTCCCATTTTCGGAAATCACCACTCAGTGTGACACATGAAATTTTTTTAGACTCTGAATAAGCCCACATAGGAGTGGAGGAGGAGAGGATATTCATTATTTTCAAAAGCTCCTGTTTAATTTAGTTAATTAATTAATTTAGTTAATTAATACTAACCAGTTGACTCAATTAACATTAATTAATAATTCATAAAATCTCTTTGACATGTTTCAAATTTTTTTCTTGGAACTTTTAATTATTAGAAGGAATGTAATGATAATTCACAAGGAAGAAGAAAATAGATAAGACACAATGAATACTCAATGTCACTAGCACTCAAGTAAATTAAAATTAAAATAAGAACATCATATAATTTTCACCTATCAAACTGGCAGAGTTCTTTAGTGGCGATATGCCATGTTGAACATGAAACCAGCCATGTGGTAACACTTAGGTAGAAGGGGAATTAGTACCATTTTTCTGGAAACTGTTTTGACAATTTCTAAGCTCTTTATTTTTTCAATTAGAGTTGACATTCAATATTATTTTATATTAGTTTCAGGTGTACAGCATAGTGGTTAGACATTTATGTAATTTATGAAGTGATTCCCCCCATCCCCCAATTAATCTAGTACCTACCTAGCACTCTACAGAGTTATTACAATAATATTCCCTATGCTGTAGTTAAGATCCCCTATGCTGTAGTTAAGATCCCCTATTTCGTAACTACCAATCAGTACTTAATTCCTTCACCTCTTTCACCGTCTCCCCAACCTCCCTCCCATCCAACATCCATCAATTTGTTCTCTGTATCTATGAGTCTGTTTCTGTTTCATTTGTTTATTTTGTTTTTTAGAGTCCACATATACTTGAAATCATATAATATTTGTCTTTGTTTGATTTATTTCACTTAGCATACTTTCCAACTCCGTCTATGTTGCAAATGGTATGATTTTATTTTTTATGGCCAAGTAATATTCCATTGTATGTATGTACTGCTTCTTTATCCAATCATCTATTGATGGGTATTTAACAGATTTCAGTTTTTTATTTACTGAAAAGCACTGCTACTCAACTCCTGACAATTTAATACACTTACATATGCCAGGAGAGTATAATACTGAAAAAGTGACTGCTTTTATATTTTCAGGAACTGTCTCCCATCTCTGAAAACATTTTAATAAATTAAGCTACAGAATATAAAAAGAAACTCAGTTTTCAAGCTTAATTTTATTGTAATTAAATTTTTTCCATTAAAAATAAAAAGAGAATACCATTTGAGAGCTCCTTTAGATTCTTTTGACCACGATGGGGGAGAAGATCCAATACACCAAATTACAGAAGACAGCCAAAAGATTTTTACTAACTTTTAATATTTTCACATTTTTTCTTAAATAGAATTGAGTTACACAGAAAAAAATTTATCATGATCTTTAGTTCATGACACATTGTCATCAATGGCCCCGTTTTCCTTATTTATTGGTTAGTTTATTTATTTTAGTTATATAATAACCTACACATGAACTCACTACCCAACAAGAAGACAAGAACATTGACAATAAATTGACTGGGACAGAAATTGTGGCTTCACCAAGATATTCAATTATAACTCTAATGTTCAGCAAAGCAGTGCCAGATTTATTTATGTTAGTATGGAAACATTAGAAACAAGCAAGAATAACTTTAAATGGAGAGACACTTCTCATGGGTAATTTGCAAGCATTCCAGGCATTCTTGGCTTATTGTAATAGAAAATCTACATTCTGGGTAGGAACACAAAGGTTCCTGTGGAATCTTGCTTAAGAACAACAGGATTGTAGTCACAGCCTGTGACTTCCATCTAATTTGCAAAGTAACAGCAATTTTATAAAAACAATTACTTGAAGAATGTTCACTGTTTTTCAGGATCATAGGAGGAGTGTGACAACTGTCTGAAAATTTTCTCTTTTGAGGCAACAAGTTGAGCGTATATCCCTTCCCTTATCTTCTCTGCTAAAGGTTTTTTTATAATTTAAATACAACCACACAGTTGTCAGTAAGTGAGATTGTCTGTCTATCATCTATCTATCTATCTATCTATCTATCTATCTATCTATCTATCTATCTATCTATCTATATCTATCTATCTATCTATCTATCTATCTATCTATCTATCTATCTATCTATCTATCATCTATCTATCTGTCTGTCATCTATCATCTATCTATCATCTAATCTCTGTATTTTCAAACTTAGGTATTTTAAGACCTCTGCCATGGATCCTATTCTTTTTTTTTTTTTTTTTTTTTTTTTTTTTTTTGGTAGAACTGCTGTTATTTTATAATGACAATGCCTTACCGTTGCCAGATCTTTCTATCAGACTCCCAGAAAATGATGAGATTTTAAATCAAGTCTAGTGCTCCTGGCACTAGACTTAATTTTTTTTAAAAAAATGAAGTTTAATTTTAATTGTAAGTGTAATTTGAAAAATATAGAAAATGTAGAGACGTTGTAGAAAGAAAAAAAAAATCACCCAATACAGTAACTGAAATGACTGTTAAATATGTCACATCATCTCACTCTTTTTCTCAAGCCTTTTAATATTTTCTCATTTCTCAGACAGTAAACCTCAGTTCTAACAATGGCTTAAAAGGCCACTGTGATCCATACTCTTTCTCTTATTTCTCCGACCTCATCCCCTGTTACTCACCAGCTTGCTGGTTCTGCACCAACCACACTGGGCTCTTGGTTGTTGTAGATATGTGTCTGCAATGAGGGGTTTGGGGGTCTCACTGCAGAGCCTCTGTACTGGCTGTTTCTTCTTCAGGCACAGTCTCATCTCTGACCTTGAAAACTAGCTGCTTTGGTCACTGTGTCACCTTCTTTAACAAAGTGCCCAAATATTACCCTCTCAAGAAGGCCACACCTATTGCTTTATTTAAAATGTCGATCTTTTCCCTATTCCCCGCAAATGCCATTCACTGGCTATTGTCTTTGTCTATGTTCACTTTCTTCATAAAATGCATCCCTTTCTAACATAAAACATAATTTATTTAGTGGTTTTGTTTGTGGTCTGTCTTCTTCCGCCTGAGTGTAAGATCAGGACTCGGACGCATCTCTAGCATGTAGATGAGTCTTAACACACAGTTTCTACTCAATAAACATGCAACAAACACTGTTTTCATTACTCCGGCCCCAACGGTAACAATTTTATTACTTTTTTAGTATTATCTTCTATTCTTTTTTTTTTCTCCTTGCACATTGTTACTTCTTATGTTTCAAGAAATGTTGTGTTATCCAGTTCTCCTTAAGCTTCCGAGCCCTTCTCTATAACGAATAGGAAAGGAAGTCAGATTTGACAAGGTTTCAGTACGCTTTATCCATGTAGTTGGAAGCATTTTGAAAGTCCGATGTTTCTCTATGCCTGGAGGCTCACTGTCTGACATGACTTTCTCAGCATTTGACAGCACTACTAGGCAACGATTCCATAACCGACACCGCTCTTCCTCCCACGCTCACTGCAACCTCATACAGAGAGGCCTCTCTCATGTCAGGTTGTTGGGCCCTGAGTTGTACAAGATTCTTTTGCCTCTCAATTTTCTAGCCTTTTAGAGAAGTCAATCCACTACTCCCTGCTTAGTTGGGTCCCTCACACCAGGGAGAGAATTTATTTTAGTGCTTTGACTGATGCCTGCAAGCATGTAATAAAGTGGGCTGCTTTCTGCCCAGCCACACTTCTGAAACTGTTACAGCTTTTACCGCTCCAGTCCTATAGATCTACTTCTTTTAACGTAATGTTTTTCTCTAGAATCAGTGCTTTGAGCATTTTTGGAATGTGCTGTGTTATTAACATAAAATATAAGAGCAAAAGATGTAATCTTAATAGAATTAAAGACTGCCTCTATTCTGGTTAAAGCCCTGCTAGAAATTTCAGATGCGGTTTGGAGAGGTCAGGGTTGGGACATAGATTGTGGCTCTCTCCAGATGTAGAGGCAGCATCAAAAGGACAACAGTATTTTCTCCAAAGGGAAGCTCACACTACCAAAAGGAGGATCATCACAGCTGTACTAATTTGTTTGATCTTTTCTCCTCTCTTGTGTCTCTTGAATTGTGCTATTGCAGAGCTGTGCTGATACTCACCTGATGAGTGGGGGGAGGAATCTTCCTCTATTATATCTTAAGTAAAGAGGGCATTTTTGTGAGAAGGCCCTATGCTACTCCAGTCTGAAAAGTTTTCAGTCATTTAAGGTAGATTCTTCCTCTATGTTTCACAAATCTGCCCATAAAAATGAGAAAGAATGTAAAATCTTCACATCATACAAAGGCATTACCTGTCCTTACCTTTTAAGACTTTATTTAAATATTATGTGGATTAGATACATAAATGTTTCTGATGTTTTGCATCTGACTTTCGAGAAAGATACATAGGCTAAAGTAAGGTAAATGAATAATGAATTCAAAAGTTGTCTTAAATTTATTCTTACTTCAAAATATAGAAGTAAGTATATGTCACATGGACATATAATGTTAAATGGACCAAATTGCTTAATGATCCTGTCAGCACATGCTTGTAAAATTCAGATTTGCTCCTGTAGTTTTTCATGGTTTATTTAATGCTCAGATTCTTAATTTCATTACATCATCCTCATTCAAGTTAATGAGGTTTTGACATATTTAAAAGGAGGTAAATCTAATGATGAAATCATATACACAAGTCAAATTACATTTAAGATGTTTTTCTACTTATCACTAGAATTAAAGGTGTAATCTAATATGGATTTTTGATTAAAAACAGATGGTTAACATCTGTTCTCAAAATAGAAAAAAAAGCACCTTTTTATTGAAAAGTGTAAGTCACTGAGGTAATATTTAATGAGGATGACATGCTGAATGTAGTTTGATTCTGTCTCCATAAATAGATTCTGATATTTGTCTACTAAATGAGTAACTAGAATAAAAATAAATACATTCTTAGAACAATGTCCTTATAGGAATCATCCTGTTTTGCAAGATGTTCCAGAGGTCAGGTGTATGAACTTTCAAGCATGTCATCTTGTCCAGGCATATATGAAAAGTTCCCAGAATGAAGACAGCCCAGGTCAAAGAATAAGAGGTTGACAAATATGAAGAGAAGATGATATGGCCAAACAGGAAATTTTTGGATAGCTTTTTGAAAATGAGGCTTTTTGTAAGAGAGAGATTCTGAGAGGGACCCCATGATTCCTGCCTCCTGGTATTCACACCTTTATGCTATCATGTCCTCTTGAAAGTGGCAAGCCTGAGACTTGCTTCTACCTAATAGAATACAGCAAAGGTGACAGGATATATATGATTACATGTACATGATTATAGTGCATAAAACGGTAACACCTGTATTGGGAAAAACACATTTTCTCCCTTGCTGACCTGGAAGAAGCAAGCTGCTACATTTGTCTGTCCCCATATTAAAAAAAAAAAAAAAAAAAAAAAAGAAGCAAGGAGCTGAGGATAGCATCTGGCCAAAAACCAACAACAGCAACAACAAAATGAGAACCGAAGTTCAGTAGCCTGCAAAGAACTGAATTCTGTCAAGAACCACAGGAGTTTAGAGGTAGATTTATCCCCAGTTAGACCTCATATGAGACTCCATTCCAGACCAACTCTTTGATTGCAGGGTTAAGATTCTGAAGCAGAGATTCCTGTTAACCTAAGCCTGCTTCTGACCTGCGGAAAATGTGAGATAATAAATGGGTGTTATTTTAAGCATCTAAATTTGTGGCAATGTTATTTTGCAATGATACATAAAATCATTTTCCACTCTCCACTTCATAAAATGTTCCTTGTCACTAAAAAAAAAGAAGGCAAAGCACTCAAGCTTGACAGTGTTGCTGCAGGAGACAGAAGTTAACCCATAAGAATAGTTTAGAAACTACACAGACATGTTCAGCCTTGGTGCCTCAGGAACAGTGGTGATAGTTTGTAAAAACGTAACTTTGCTAAAATTTCTGTATGAATCAATGAGAATATAATTTATTGAGCTTTATAGGGTAGTGTCTTGGAGGAAATAATTATTTTTTTTATTATTGGTTCAACTCGATAGTATATAAAGGATAGTTAAGACACATAAGAAGCATTCCTGTACTCCATAGGAAATATATGAATGCAACACCTTTGCAAGATGCTTAGTTATTTTAGGAACTTAACTAGCACTGTCCCTAAAATCAAGAGGCAACATTAGTTTTAGACTATATAACCCTAAAACGTAGATAGGCATGGGACCAACAATTTGTTCCAAAGTATAGTTAAGGTCAGATTACTAGTTTGAAGGCAAGAATCAGCTGTGGCAATTTTAACAGTGAAAATTCTTATTCGAAAATTAATAAAACAGTATAATAATTAAGCTGTAGATATATAGAAACATTGAACATTAATTCATATATTTATCTGTTATAAATATTTTTAAATTATTGCTATAACTTATCAATCCTATTAGTAAAATTCTAAAGAAATTTATCTGCAAATTATTTTATAGATTGTGGAATCAGTTACAAGTATGCTTTCTCAGATATATGCTGATACGATTTTTTTCAGTCAGGTTAAGTATTCAGTAAGCAATCATATGAAAATAAACATATTCTGTATGCCTTTTATCTTAAGTGTTTATGAATTTAACCCATTTCTTTATGAAAATATCATGTATGTAAGGTAAAATACATAATTTTCTTCTTGTCATTTTATTTTCACTTTCTCCCTCGTAGAAAATACCTACTAGATAACAGATCAATGTACATATTATCCTCAGTGTAATTTCATAATGCTCAGCCGATAAGCCTTAAAGAGTTTTCCTCTGCAGTGGCAGATGGTAACAAATTAGATAATTGTAAATTTCTATGTGGGAAGTATACTGTGATGGGAGCTAAAAAGAAAAAAGTGACCAATAATTTTGTTGAGAAGACAAGAAAAATGAAGATTGAATTTTAAAAATCGAAGGTTATATATACTATAGTATTGTTCAAACTATATTTTTCAAAATATCGTTCAACACAATTGCTAACACTATACAACGGGAGAGAAAAAAATTCCTGCAGAGATCGCAGATGACAACCCGGTGCACAAGTTCCTAATCAAATCATCGCCATCTGCGTAACTTGTGACCAAATCTGCTTTGGCATTTGGGATGCTATCTCCTCAAGGATATGAGTCTTAATGCACAGATACCTTAAGTAGAGAAGAATAATGGATTTAAAGTTGGAAAGATAGCATGACCCATGGAGAATAAAAGTCAAGAACTATGTTTACTATTATTATATACTGACTCCCAAGCATTTACTGTTTGCATACAGGGCAAAGATGATGTTCTGTGTTCTGACCCCTCTGCATTACCAATCTGCTCATAATTGATGTGTTAATTAACTGACTCACTTTGCTAAATACAGATTAGAAAACACAAGGAAAAACCTTAAGAGCAAAGAATCATTTCTTACTGGGGTATCCACAGGGTATTCTCTTGTCCCTTTTCCAATATTTTCCAAACTACATTTAATCTATATATAGAAAATTGTATTATGTTTCTTTCCCTTTTTAAAAAAATAATTCTTGTACCTCTTTATTGGGGGAACTAGGCTGAAATGTATACATATGAGTCGTAAAACGATTCTGCAGAGATCCGTGATATTGTAGCTCATTTTGACATGAACAGGCCAGAAATGCAGCTGCTCATAAACTTGGAAATTATTTAATACTTTTAAAATATATAACGAAACCAACTTAAATATGTGTCATAGAGATCAAAAGCAAGAAAGCATGGGAACTTAGGAAGAAACCGAAGCCGAGTACTATAAAGCTCTTGGCCTTTCTCCTTCCCTTGTTTTCCCAGTTACCTGTTTTAAATTATTTTTCCTTCTAGAACTTTCTTTACTCTCTAGACACATAGCAAAATATGCTGACTCTATAGATATTGAGCTTACATGTTATAATTTCACCCTTTTTCACTGGCTAATTGTTTCTGATTACAAATTTAGGGAGACACAGAAAGGTGAACCAGCTGGGAAAGATTGTCCATTACTGATTTAATCACTGATGGCCAAAAGGATGAGCAAAGGTGGAGTATAGTGGCTCAGAGCAAATTTCCAGAAAAAGAAGCAACCTGACCATAGCGTAGTCTTAGAGTAAGTCTTAGAATGAGGATCTTATTTGAATCAGGTAATATTATTCCAGTGTCAAGATTTTAATACTTTGAACACATTTATCACTATCTTTTGTTTTCATTGACTTAAACATATCAATGTGTACATATTTCTAAGAAAGGCACTGACTTTTGACCACTTCATTTCCACATCCACAAATCAGACAGGTGAGAGTCAGCAGTAAATGTGTTTTATCCAGGCTGAAATTACAGATAAAATTAGCAGTGCAACTCCTTGCCTCCATTATCTTTTCAATTTATACAACCACACATTACTTAAAAAGAAATTTATAAAGAGAGATTTACATAAAAATAGCATAAATGAAATGAACAATGTAGAGGAAGAGTCATGTAATTATCTAGGTCTATTGTGTGATTACCTTAAACAGTGCTTTCTTTTTGGTCAAAGAAAGGTAGTAAATGTTTAAACCAATTTTGTTTTAAAAATTCTCAGTCACTAAAACCAAGTAATAACTTATGTTACTTCAGATATTTTATGTCAACTGGCCAAAGTTATGGAAGAAACCTACTACCAGTGGTATGCTAGACCCAGCACGTCCCAGGCAATAATAGCTGATTTTACAAATCGGTTGTTAAATACAGTCATTATTTAAAAGTTAAATTATATAAACTTTCATGAATTATTTTTTAAAAATTAATAAATGCTAAAAACTAATCACATCCTGATGACTTTATCACGTTATTATCATATATGCTCGAGGTTATTTTATCCATTTAATCTATATAGGGGAAATAAATAATGATGTGCTGCAGCACATCTCTTCCTAACTTTGCATTCAGTGACTTCACATTGGTTGCTCAAAGGGGTCACAGTGCAGATAGTTACCCCATAGGAATGGGCTAGTATTACATACAAATCAGGGCTTTTTGTTATTATTCAGAGAGCTGGTTGTTAAACATTTACCAACATCTGTTAACCACTATCTATTACTCTCTATAAATATGAATTATATATTTTGGGGTTTCACATTGCAGTTCTCTAGAGATAGAGAGATAAATTAAAAATCCCAAAAAGCTTGCTTGAGGAAAGACATTAGCTGGGGAAAATGACTTGTTTTGCTTTGTTTTGCTTGACAATCTGATAACTTTTCGTATGCTGAATGCTCAATGCAATGAAACAGAAATGTGAGGCAGTTGCTTGAACCAGCTAAATTTTACGATATAGAATGAGGAGTCATGAAGGAAGACAAAGTGGTTTACAAATATTTTGTTTTTAAAAGATAAATGTGCTAGGTAGGGTGTAAGGTGACTCTCTTGTCTCTCAGATCTACATTATCTAAAAGTCTTTTGGATTTAGATTTAATATTGTGTTTGGAGAAGCTTGGGAGTCATTCTAAGATATGGAAAACAAAACCAAAATAATCTAGTCACCTGCACCTTAAATCTTTCAAGTTGTCAAAGGTTATCTTAATACGTTCATTCTTCAACCTGTTTGTTTATTATCAAACGATAATCAAGAACCTTTAACAAAAGTAATACTTTAGATTAATTCTGTTTACTTGATGTTTTCAATGCCTTCCTACACATTTTTAGTATTATAATAATACAAAAATGGGGTAAGATTTAAAAGCTATTATCAATATAAAAATGTATAAATAAAATTAAAACATTTTTAAATGACTCATTTTCCTGAGATCATCAAAGACACAAAGTAAATACTGCAATTATCTACATTATCCATAGAATGATAACGTTAAACCTTAATTTATTGTATACTAGAAATAATTACTCTATTTTATTAAATACCAATTGGTATGATTTACCTGTTGGTATAATCGATGTACAGCATAGGATGCATCAAATATAAAAGCCATATTAAAAAAAAAAGTCACTTTTATAATTCTGTTATAGACTGATTTTGTGCTAGTTGAATAATTCACTAAATGAGTTTAATATTGAACCAAAGCATATTTAAAAAACCTGGAAAGAAAATGGACTCATTTCCATTTTAAATGTCACCGAAGTAAAAATACCGAAGTCCTGAATAAGTGATTTCCTTTCATAAGGTTAAATATCTGTCAAGAATATTAGCTTAGCTTTCTCGCAATTGCCCTTTAAATGCTATTGCTGCCCGAAAGACAACACAAGGAAGTGAAACTAGTATTGTCTAAAAATCACAGTGCCATGACATTGAATTGCTGTGCTCTTATTGCAGCTGCGATATCATCACCAATGTTTATTTTAACCAATTTTATAAAGCAATATTTTTGCTACTGCTTAGCAGTATGCTTACAAACTTGATTACTGCCCTGTAAACTGATAATCTAGTGGCTGAGACATTCTATAAGCAGATCATTGCCACACAAGTATTAAGTGCTATAATAGAAATATTAGTAATGCACTTTTTGGAATACAGTGAAGGATGTTACTTCCCAGAGACTAAGGGAAAGCTTCAGAGAAAGGCAGTAATTGTGTCAAACGTTTAAGGAGGACTTTGTTACATTAAGCAAAACTTTCTAAGAAGAAGAGAACAGCAAAAGCAGAAATGTTCTGAGAACTTCAAACAATTAGCTAATAGAATAATATTCATTATAACTAATCCCGAAAATTTACATTAAAGAAAAATTTATCCATTTAGAGCCACATGATCTTTGTATCAGAAGAGCCTTCTTTATAATTGATGAAGTACATCATAATTGCTATGAAAACTGCAAACTAAATCAGAATCTCGAGGGAGAAGGTCCCAGGTATATTTATTTCGAAATAATTATCCAGGATATTCTAAAGCTCATTGTTAACATGAAAAGTTATTTGGTCAAAGCATTATTTTCTAGCAAAATAATATGAATTTTTATTGTAAGATTGCATGTTACAACTTTACTTTTTCTGTGAGCCAAGCCTTATCCCAAAATGACTATGAATATATAAGAAAATCAACTTGATATTTAAACGCTACTGTAGTTTAAAAACTATAACTATTCCCAGAAGTCTTTGTGAGCACAGAGAACTTTCTAAGTGCTATATTTTTGAGTCTCTGGTTCCTTTTGTCAGCTGTATTGAGGTATAATTGACGAGATTATAAGATATTTAAAGTGTATATCATGATGACTTGATATAACATACACATTGTGAAAGGATTCCCCTCATTGAGTAAACATCCATTACTTCACATATTTACATTTTGTGTGTGTATGAGAGTGAGAACATCTATATTCTACTCCCTTAGCAAATTTCCAACATACAATACAGTGTTATCAGTTATAGTCACCAAGTTATACATTAGATCCTCAGACCTTACCCTACAACTAAAAGATTGTAGCCTTTTATCAACTTTTCCCTAATTCCCCAGCCCCCGTCACTGGCAACTATCATTCTCTTCTTTTTATATAAATTTGGTTTGTTTAGATTGCACATAAGTGAGATCATATAGCATTTGTCTTCCTCTGTCTGGCTTCTTTCACTTAACATGATGCCCTACAGGTAGGTATATATCCATGTTGTCACAAATAATAATGATGTTTTAAGTTGTTTCCATTCCTTGGTTATTGTGACTACAGTTGCAGTGAACAGGGAAGTATAGATATCTTTTCAAGATAGTGATTGTATTTCCTTCCACTACATACCTAGAAGTGGAATTGCTGGACCATATGGTGGTTCTATTTTTAATTTCTTGAGGAACTTTCATACTGTTTTCCATAGTGTCTGCACCAATTTACATTCCCACCAACAGTGCCCAAGGTTCTCTTTTCTCCACATCCTCATCAACATTTGTTCTCTCTCTCTCTCTCTCTCTCTCATAATCATGTTAGTAAATGTAAGGTAATACCTCATTTTGGTTTTGATTTGCATTTCTCTGGCGATTAGTGATGTTGATCACATTTTCTTGTGCCTTCGGCCATATGTATGTCTTCTTTAGAAAAAATATCTATTGAGGTTCTTGGCCCATTTTTATTGGGTTATTTTTTTCTTGTTGAGTTGTACAAATTCCTCATATATTTCAGATCTTAACCCCTATCAGATATGTGGTTTGTAAATATCTGTTCCCATTTCATAGGTTGACTTTTCATTTTGTTGATGGTTTTTTATTGTCGTTGAGCTGAGGCTTTTTAGTTTGATGCAGTCTGAGGCAGTAATTTCTTAGTCAATGTTTTTGCCAGCTAAAAATGAGAGTTCGATTTTGATAAATTGATTGGCTTTATATTGAATTCTAAATCATTATGTTTTAAGAAAAACAAAAACCAAAAACTTGTTAAAATATATTGATCCTGATGGTCCATCGCATTTTCTATTTTGGCTTGACCAATACACACACAGAAGCAAAGCACCAGCAGCCTTTTCTTGTAGTCTTAGTTTTAGACCCCAATATAAAGGTCTTCAAAGATGTTCTTAGACTTAGTTAAGATGAATGTGAGGAGACCTTATAGCCCATTGATTTTAACTCATTTTTTAAGTTAAGAAAAAAAGGAAGAAAACCACTTACTCAAGTTGGTCTGATTAGTTTAAGGAAAAGTGTAAATGGAATAAAACTTAATTATTGACTAATCACACACTTTTCTGCCTGAAATGTATAGCTTCATATCAAAGAAATTTCTCTGTGGTTATGTTTTCTCAACTAACATGATATTTATGAATATTCCATAGCAGAAATTCTGTGATGGACTATTCCACATTTCAAAGAACCAATTGCCAGGAAACAAACACAAATTTATAAGGCTTCATAAACAAAATCTGCTCTTGTAGTGGTGAGGTTTGTTATGTATATATTCTAAGATTTGTAAACTAAACTACTTTTAATCTCATTCTGACTCTCTGATATACATTTTATGGAGACTTAAATTTAAGAAATATTGTTTAAATTTACCAGGTCTCCGTGAATGTGTTAGTTATTCATAGAATAGTTATAAAGTTAAAAAATCTGCTTTAGTCATTTATGTTGGGTATATTCTGTATTATTAAGAAGAAGAGATGGTAACAAGTGTTTAGAAAAGGTAGCTACTGGTCAATTGCTTCTAAGACTGCACTGGCCAAAGAAGTCCTGACAGATGTCAGTTCCTGTGACATAATAAAGTCACACGGTAGAGTGTCAGTAAATAAAATAAAAAGATAGTACTAAAATAGCCAATCTGATCTTGACTGCCAGAGAGTGCCCACATCAAGGTATTTTCTGATGGCCTAGAGATGTCTTTGCTCTCTTCAGCTCTTAAATGTGGTTGTTGAAATGCCTTTATCGCAATGCTATTGTCAGACTCTGCATTTAATTTTACCTTTCAAATATCGAAGAAACTATGTGTGTCAGAATTGACCTCTAATGGTGTATGATGCTTTCTGTAAATGCAGTGTCTATATAAGCAGTTGCTTTGTAGTCCCTCAGCATTTCTTTGATTATCTGACTCCCTCTTACCCTAATTAAATGTATTATCAAACATTCGTCATTTAGGAAATCTGAAAAAATTTAACTTATTTTAAAAATCAACATTTAGAAAGTTTTTGAGACCTTGCTCCCCAGCATTAATCATCCATTTGGCTCAAATAATCTCTTAAAAAATTTTTTAAAAAATCAACATTTAGGTATCACTGAATAACATTGTCTTTTCTTGTATTGTTTAACTTTGAATGTCTATAAACAAATTATACTTGAATAAAGAAAACCGCAACTTCAGAGACATATCCTTTTTACCTTAAAATTTATAGGAAAAGGATTGGAACTCAGAGTAAAATGAGATACATCTCAGATCCTGGCCAATAGGAATAAAAAATAAGTAAATGAATGAAAACTTGGGCAGAGATTCTCAAATGGTAGTGTAGTATCAAAAGTGGAATTACAGCAATATAAATGTCATCATCTTTTTAAAAACATGGAAAGTCATGTTACAAAATGTGACTACAAACTAAAAGTCTCTGAAGAACAATTATATAATCAAATTGAACCAATGATGGGAAAAGAAAGTAGCATGCTGTATTAGTATCAATGACTACAATGTTAACAAACTACTGCTGATTTCAAGCAAATATTTATTTGTGATTCATGAAAATGGAGCCAGAATTCAGAATAGCATAAAATATTAATAGATTGAAAAAATACACTGGCACAGATTCCCCAGATAGCAGACTCTGAGATGGAGATTCAAGAGCAGGAAGTGCTTTGGGAATATTTTAGTCTTGCCATTTTGGAAGGGAAGGTTAAAAAGCAAAATCAGGCAACGGGAGTAGTTCAGCTATACCATAGTCTTAGTAATGAACTCAACTGTCCACATGGGGGGTTAGGAAGCTGCGATGGTCCATCACTATCATCTAAAGTTGCAGCAAAGAGTTTGACATTATACCTTTCCGATTCCTGGCCATAATTATCATTGCATCTCTGGAAAGGAAGCATGATATTGGGCAAGATGACTTTCTTCTTCTGAAGCAATTTCTGAAGAGCCTTGAGAGCTGAGGACTGTCTGGGCAGCATTTCAGCGGCTTACAAATTAAGCAGGAAATCCTTCATTCTTACGGGAGGATTTGTACTATACTCCACAGTGTCTTCTCTAGTTCACTGTTTTCCTCTCAGATTCAATTCTTCATACAACTCTGGAACCACTCTTTTGACCCCCTTCACCCATTTCTTTCTTCCCCTGCCCCCTGCCTCTGGCAACCATCCATCTGTTCTCTATGAGTTTTTGTTTTTGTTTGTTTGTTTTTCCACATATACAAGAGATCATAAAATATTTGTCTTTATTTGACTTATTTTGAGGTCTGTCTGATGCACTGCTCAGGGGTGAACTTGAGACTTGTGAAGGATTATATACAAAATTAGGGAATCCTGTTCTCCAATGTCTCCTCTAGAGTTCTTGACTTTCATTTTCCAACCCACAGAGAACCCTTTTACTCATCCCGTTACCCAGAAATAAAAGGATAGATCAATGTGTCAGTCTTCCATGCTGCTGTTCCCTTGAGCAACAATGTGAAAGCTAAAATGCAAAAAATACTTATATCCAGAAATTCACTCCATTCACAATCTACCCATTTTTGTTTATACTTTTCAGAGTCCTTAGTTAGTTGCCAGAATTTTGTTTTAATTGTCAGGAGACAAAAGCTACAGTACAGCAGGCTTTTCCAGCTGTTGCAAGACCAGAACCTGGCCACTCTTCTTTAAACCCAAATTAGATGGCCATGTATACCACCAAAACCTCTGCTTACTGAGGAAATTTTTCCTCACCTTGTTTTTCCATGGTCACTCCTGCATGGGGCTATAGAGAAGCCTCTATTTATTTCCTTCTCTAATGTAAATATTGAACTAACTCATTCTCATTAATGAACCAAGTCTGGGTTTTCTCTTCCTTTATTTATTGATTATAAAGTGTCCTCCTTGCTCTGAAACTTTTTTTTTTTTCAGTAAAGGGCTAAACAGTAAATATTTTAGGCTTTGTGAGCCAAAAAGAACATTTAAGAATAATAAGCAGATCTTACATAAATATTAGCATGCAAGCATTTTATTAAAGAGTATCTTTAGGATCAATGCCTGTGGGGAAAGGAAGAAGGCAGGATTGGGAAAGGGAGAAATTGAGATCTGTTGTTGTCTTAACACGGCCATCAGGTTGATCATGCAGAAAGTCCATTAACTGAGATAGCTCTTCAGAGTTGCTCTGAGTTTGAGTGAAGATGCAGGCTGCCCTCATGGAAAGAACATAATCTGTGGTCTAATAGCTCTCCCTCTTTAGCCTAAAACAACTTCCACAGAATCCTGGTAGCTGAAGACTCTTAGCCAACAGCATCGTCTGTAGCTAGAGGAAAAATTACAGTTTTTTCAATCAAAATATTTCAATTCTAAAAAGGCTATTTGGATGATGTATTAAAGAATCCACTATGGTGGATTTTGTGGTTTGCACTTACATATGGAAGAAATTGCTTTTTGTGCCCTGGAATGCATACTTCGAGTGAAACAGTATCGTAATGAGTCCACCTCATTAGCTAGCCTTAGTCCAAAAACATCTGTTGAGACAGCTTGAGGCTATTGAGTTCAAAGTTTAAAAAACAGAGAACTAGAAATATAAGTAAAACTGTCAAATCAAGTATTTGCTGAATTCTTCCTTTGGACCTCTGTCTATATTATTAAGTAAGTCTATGAAAGAATTCAACTCCCTACCCAGAATCTGTATTTATCCATGTGATGACTAAAGATAAATCATAGACAACAGCTGAATTACAAAGGACATTATATTTTAATTCCTTCATGTATTTCATTTTTTAAATATTAAGCAGATGTCAAAATCACACCTATGGCAGGATGTGCTATAGGAAACAAATAAGAAGTGAGGCAAAAGGAAATTCAGTTGTGAATCTGCTATTGTTGAGGTATCTGTGGAAATACTCCTGGAAGTGTTTACAGTTTGCTACATGTGTTTGGGTTTAGAAGAAGTCTGTATTATGATAGATATGTGAGATTCATTTGTGATTATGTAACAGTTGATGCCATTAGTGTGGATAGATTAGTCATGGAGTGTGTACAGTATTTTTAAAAAAGAGATAAATCATGTTGAAAACTAGAAAATATTGAGGAATAATTATTAGCTAGTTATAGAACAAATCAGAGATCAAGGAAGAAAACAGGAAATTTTGTTTAAGGGAAGAAGATAAAAAAATTAAAAAATTTGACTGTGGTTTATAGTATCAATTTATCCGTGCTTTAAAAAAGACAAGTACTGCAAAATTATTCATGACTTTGTTAATCAGATTGTTAATAATGGGGGTTTCAGTTACATGCATTGGTAGAAGCAGAAATCAGTTTATGATATATTGAGGTGTAAAAATTGAGGTAATATTAGTAGAAAAATTAATTTTTCTTAAAAGAGTAAAAAGGATACAAGTTTAGAGAATAGTTTATTCATGTTTTAGTTTGAATACACAAGCATGTGTAATAAGATACAAAAATTGCTCTGAGATACAGTCATTTTTAAATTTTAAATGTCATTTAAAATGACACAAGCAAAATCAATTTTATCAGTTATATCAGGCACATCTTATGTTCTTTTTGATGTATAAAAGTTGCTGCCAATCAATAAGCTACTCCTCCAAAAACTCACTACCAGATTATAAAGAAAGCACTTTCAGATCAAAGTCTGGCAAATGGGAAGACTTATTGTAAAAGCATTTACCTATAAGCCAGAACAAGTAGCTGCTACATGATGTTTGGTAAGCTTATAGAAGTCCCAAATCTCTGTCCTCTTAGGTGATCTGACTTTCCTTACAAGAAGGTTTCACTCATGGCATCAAGGCGGTATT
Source organism: Pteropus medius (assembly GCF_902729225.1). NCBI lineage: Eukaryota > Metazoa > Chordata > Mammalia > Chiroptera > Pteropodidae > Pteropus > Pteropus medius. The sequence goes on along the minus strand of NW_024355205.1, from coordinate 21,862,558 downwards.
CCAGCAGTTCGGCTGCGTGACTTATGCATAATTTCACAAGACTCCTCTGAATTCTTGGTTAGTCACTGACCATTCAGAAATAAGTCTCAGGCTCCTCTGCTGCATATACAAGTTTTAAGATTTATTTATTTATTTATTTATTTTTTAAGAAAGAGGTTGGCATCTAGAATATTTCTGTCAATCAATATATCTTGAATACTTCCAATTTTTTTCATTGAAAACACATTTCTAATATGCATTATGTGACTAAGCCTCAAAATTCACCAATGAAATTCCACTTTTTTAAAATTCATAATGCTAATTAGGAACCCTATTGTGTTTTCTGAGACTTAAAAAGCATATGTGTTTATTATAGCCAGTATCTGAACGATGCCAGGCTTGAGATGTGGATTTTTGATAGGGGCAATCCATCACACCGAGAGTGTAGTTTAAACTCACTGCATATTACATTTCGTATTCTCTAAGGTGGAACACTTTAAGGAACATTTTAAATAAGCCTTCTCCAGTAAATATTCAATATTGTTTTATTAAAAAAAGAATATTTCTCCATGCTAACATATTTTCAAAACCAACAAAATAGTAATAATTCTTTAGAAAGATATTATGTTTGGACTCTACAACTTTTATTCCAAATTTTAAAATATAAAATATATAATATATTTTATTACACAATATATTTTATAGTTTTCCTTCTCTAACTCACTTCTCATATATGTTTTACAACCAGACTACAGTCCAAACCAGACTACAATTCTATATTATACTCTATGTCAGGTTTTTACTCCCTTTAATTTCTTTTTTTTAAATCTTCAATAGGTTCTTTCCTCAGGTTGCTTTGACTTACTAAAGAATCTTATCCTATTTTTCTGTGGAATTTTAAACTTTTCTAGTAATTTGTCTGATTCTTCCTTAGAGTATTGGTTAGCTAATCGCTTTATCTCTGTAATTCTTCTTGCTTGAAAATCGAATTTATTATAGGGAAGATGTCTATGTAACCTAATCCAGTTCTGCTACCTGAGGGAGTATGATGGGTTGTTTTGTGAGGCAGTTGTTAGGTGAACCTATCCTGACTCAGGTGCTTTCTAACTTGTGCTAACTGTGAGAAAAGAAAGAGCTTTTCACTAAATTCTATAATACTTCAGAGTCCTAAGAAACCTCTGGCCTTCCCTCCCTACACTCTATAACTCAAGAGCATCTGTAACATAGAGGTAAATGTATTCTATTTACTTCCACGGTCATGAATTTGCCAGCTGCAGTGGCACAGCGACCAAAAGCCCATGCTGGATGTATCTTGAGTTGCAGAGACCACCTGACTGATTGAAAGTGATGGAGTTCAGGACACACTACCCCAAAATATAGAACCGTGGCTTTTTGGCTCTTTTAAGCTGAAAGAATTTGAGAAAAAGGCAAAAGCAGGAACATCACTCTGACCCACCCCTCCCATTTCACCCCTGGCCATCTCCCCTGAAACAGGTCATAAAACCTTCACGTGAGAGGTGCCCTCCTTACACCTGGAGGAAGGAATATCCTCACCTCTGAAGCTTACCTCCAAAGGCAAAGGGATGCCAAAAAGAATTCTAACAAACAGGAGCTACTAAGTTTCACCATTTATTATCATTCTTTCTCAAGAATAAGAGGGTCAAGAAAAACTTTGTATTCACCTACAAAACCATAAAGTGAGGAAAGAATTTGGAGTGGCCGAGAATAGTTTGTGTTAGTGCATGAAAAGGACTTCTCAGAACCTCAAATGTGTTTGGAAGAATTAAGATCTGAACGTGAAATGTTAATTCCTGTGGGAACATGTGGGATCTGGAGATGTTAAAATTTTATACTAATGATATCACTGCAAAAGCTCATGAGCATTCAGGTAATATACACATAAAGTGCATTTGTTCCAACATTAAAAAAGCAACAAAGATAAAAGCTAAAATAAGCACCAAGATAAAATGTTTAAGAGAACCAATGGTGGCATGGAAAAATAGTCATAATGATATCATTGATACAGTAATATAATTAATACATTAATGCAATAAGTACATTAAAATAGATGAAACTAGAGCCATACCTCTATTACCTCTGTCTGTGGCTTTTTTTCCTATAATGGGAAATGAGAAATGTTATGGGCTCTCTGCTCGAAATCTATCCTTCGATAAACATTAGTCTGTGATCTTGAGAAGAGGACTCTGCAAAGTGCATTTTTCTCATTCTTTTCCCAGCCTGCCTCAGATTAGATTCCTCAGTAGAGCACTAGGGAGAATATCGAAGGTAGGACAGGGGAGGTAGACTTTTTCTTCTGCGTGATTGCTGATCCTGTAACCTCCATCAGCAACACTTTACCACTCCAGCAACAGTTGATCCCCTCAGCTGGCACGCCACCCCAGGGTGACTGTTGGTTCCAGCCTCCTACACAGTTCTACACTCTGAAAACCAGTCTCCTTGTAGCCACTTAATGGTACAGGCAGCAGATAGACTGTACCACCTGTTTAAAAGTGTAATCCCCAGCTGCCAGAGGCGCCTCCTAAAATCTCTTATATTTTGGGAATCATAAATTCTCTTATTTGCTGGGGCATAGGGTTGATAGTTACTACCTGTACATATTTTTTCTGAATTTTCTCCATGTTCCTTTTGTAACCATTTACATATGAAAATTGTAACCAATTATGTATATTAAATACCTCTATGAAAATTTCCAGTATTTATTTTCTTTCATTGACCTTAACTATGTTATAAAGGAAAACTTACAGAAATCTGACTAAATTATAAAATGAATGTATCCAAATTTTGGCATTGGTATATATAATTTTAATTTAAATCTTTTAAAATATCTGAATATTCACTGGGTATAATGTGTTGGATGTTTGTATTTGTGCCAACTAATTAATTGTTCTTAATAGCATGGTCTGAAATGTCATTATAATTTTGTAAAAGTAGAGGCAAAAGAATTATTATATCTCTATCACCAAATTATAGCTAAATATATTGATTTAATCATCAAATAGGTAAAACAGAACCAGGATATCTGTTTAACTCAAAATTCTCTTCCAGTCAAATAAAGTATTTTCTATACATACTTGAATATAATTTGAGGACTTCATAGCTTGAGATATATGTGGGCATAGGAGTAGTAAAGGAACAGGATTAGAGCCTGAGGAAATTTCCTTATTTAGAAAATATCTACTCTAAAGTTACTTTAGATTAAAATAGAATGTTAAATAATATTAAGTTGAATTTTGAGTGGCTTAGAGTAAATCCCCATTTTCACTATCATTGCACACAGGAATCATTGCAAAAATTGGATTAAGTGGGGTGATAAAATGTGAATGGACAAACTGATTATTCAGAACACTTTTTATTCTAGAAAAGCAAATACCTTTTAGTAAACTGTATATTTTTGTAATGACCCTTTTTAACTCAATCAAGTCGATTCATTTTCTGAATCCAGAGTATATATAAGCACAACATGTGAATCCCCAGAAAAGGTAATCAAGTAAATGCCAGAAATTGTTAATATGAAATGGTCAAAAAGCAATTAGATGAAATCACCTGAGGGATACTACAGCCTCAGGAGCTTTGGAGACACGTACATACACACATGCACATACACGCACACACTCTTAACCACATATCAGATTTTTCAAAGCAACATTAAAGTTTGATTACAAATCTCTAATCATTATTTTTATGAATAAATGATTAAATGTGTCCTGAATGTGTACTAATGCAAAACATTGGCACTGAAGTTCAAAGTTAGGAAGTATTGATATTTGGAAACAACCTATGTGAAATAGGAAGACCTTTCTACTTGCAATACTATTGGTTAATGTGCTAGTAAATATATAAAAATACGGGTTGATTTAGTAGCATCCTAGTCTTAATCAAATGTTAATTAGCTAGTCAAGAAGATTTTATAGAAGATTATATAAAACAAAATAACAACAACAACAACAAAACAAGTGGGTGGGAACACAAGGAAATTATATAATAATCTATATTCATAGTGAGCAAAGCTAAATTGGGTCATAACACCAGAGATCTTGTTATAGGAGATAGCACCAGAGACTTTATTGGGAATTACAGAAATATGGTCAGCTGAATATGTGAAATACATGATATCTTGTGCTCTAATTGAAAATGAAAAATTGTATGTATATTCCATAAAATAACATATATACGTATATATAATTATCTACCTATAATTATGTATATTTATGTATATAATTATATACATCCCAGTTAACAAATGCTTTTGGAAGATGTTCTATGTTTATCCTAACACTTAGCATCCACTTAAATAAAGCACCGTGAACTTCCTCTCCGACAACAGGGACGCCTGCACTTGAGAAGAGAATGGAGAAAAAGAAGAACGTGTTCTAAAGAATAAAGATGTTTTCAAACATTTGTTTTAAAATTCTACTTAAAATTGATCTTGAATTTTACTTTATATGGGAAGACTAAAAACAATATTCAAAGATAGTAACTGACTTTTACATATGCTGTATATCTAGGCCCAGGGAAAATTCTCCAAAGTGTGTAATCTAAATTTTAGTATCCTCTTTAGTTTAACAAGTTTAAATCTATTTAAATTCAATAAGCATTGCCACACACACACAAAAAATAACACATAGTATACTGTAAGAAATATCCTAAGTACTGATATGCATTTACACACCTATGGATTTATATCCATAATACCGCACATGCATCTCTATAGCCTGTTCATTGGCATATTCATTTTGCACATTAGGATAAAATTCATCAGTTGAGAATATGTAAATAAGTGAGAGGGGAAATCTGAACAAAAGACTTTGGTTCTAACATTAGTGTTTTTTTGCCTAGATCATTATTTCGTCAAATCAACAACTACATTCCTCTGGTTTTTTGGTTGTTATTGTTGTTACTTACAGTTTTTGATAATATCTTGAATCTCTTCCCTAAAAGGAATTGTTGTTGTTGTTATTTTGTTTTATTTATACTTATCCCCTACACATTTGACAGTGTTTATTGCATACAAGTTACCCGTAATTAGATTACTAATATTTTAATACATAGTTTTGAAGAAAAGAAAGTTTGCAAAGTGAATTACTATCTTCATTGTCTAGCCATTTGTGTGTTTTATTTACATGTAATCTTAGGGGGCAGTAAAAATTAAGAAGGAACACTCAACTGTTTAAATTAGAGCAATCATCCTAAAAAATATGGTGCCTAAAGGACAATACAATTAACTATGTATAAAATATGGCATACCATTAAAGATCCCTTCCATAATAAATCACTTTTACCAGATGGTATTCCATCTGACTGTCATCAATAATAGGCACCTTTGGTGGCACGAAAAATGGCAGACCTGTTTAATTATAATGTTATATTTGGACATTTGCCAAAGAGAGTAAAAGGAACAAGTCAGCAGCTTGTAAACATAATCATGGTAATCTTCCATATTTCCTATTTCAACTTTTAGAATGAAGTTCTTCCCATGTGGAACTGAGCAAAAAAGAAACTCAGGTTTGCAGAATTTAAATTATTTATTATTATATCAAAAACCCCACAAATCTAATTCCCTATTTAAGGGTTTACTTGCATCTTAATTGAAATAGGTATATTTTCATAAATAATAATTATAAAATCACACATCGTTAGAAATGTGTATATCAAGGGACCAAAATTTTAATTTCAATTAAATGAGTTAATAATTTCAGTTGAAATTCTTCTATTTTTTTAGCTATAGATTTTCTCCTCTAATTTTTTACATGAACCATTGAGAATTTAGAATTGCTCATAATATATCTTTATGCAATTTCTAAAATATAAACTTATTTTTCTTACCAAATACCACCTTTTTCAGTTTTAGATCATTATTGGGAGAAAAATAAAAGGCATATTCATTGTTATTTATTTAATTGCTGTAGTTGCATAGAGATAAGTAACAATAGAGTTAGGAAAGCAACTAACGATAAAACACAGCATATGATTTTACTCTTTATTTTTAATATTTATTTACAATAGCTTATAATTTGTTAGCCTACAAAATTCGACTTATAATTGAAGCCATGGCTATATAAATTTGATAAAATGCTAATTTCTTTTCAGTTGTAATTAACCAATAATCTGTACAATTTAAATGTTGTTCTTGAATACTTTATTTAGCCCTGAACTCTTTAGTAAGCAAAGCAAAACTGCTTCTTAAATTTTCCTCTTCTTTAGAACTAAAGTTACTATTTAATAAGTAACAATATTGCTAGATAGCTCTTGAACAACAAATGAAGCTTGTTTTTATGATGTGAACACAGTCATAGCTGGTTTTCAAGGATGAGGATCAGAGACAGGAGCAACAATATTTGAATAGCTATAGGAATGTTAGGCTTTATATGAAAAAAAAAAAGCAAGACGGTTGGTAGAAATTTTTCATACCCATGCATTAGGGTTGTATATATTAGAGCAAACAGTACCTTGATATCTGGGGCAGATGACTAAACAAAGCTGAATACAATATTTTAAACAATAGAGATTCAATCAAGTTCATGGAATCCTATGTCATAAAATCCTGTTTATACCACAGATTAGCTAAAAGACAAAGGAAATTTTCTACATGAGAATAATTGAGTTAAAATATCCTAAGAAATATATTACTGTGCTTTTATCTCTCATCCTTCTCTCTCTCTCTCTCTCTCTCTCTCTCTCTCTTTTGATCTAGATATTCATCTGCCTCCAGAAAGATTAAAATTGGGAGAACAAAAATGCAAAAAGAGAAGAAGAACCAAGACTGATTTTGTGACAAAATATTTAAGGCCAGAGGAAGAAGATCATCTTCAACTTGAAGTTATTTTAAGAGAATTTTTTCCCAGATTTTTTAATGCTTTCATTAACAAATCAAACAAGATATGATAAAAGAGAATTTTCTTCTATACAGAAACGAGGAGAGCCCACCCTCATAGGACCGAGTGGAAAACGAAAAAAGAAATGATAGCTTGGATTAGTAAGAGACAAGGTCTTCATCTGTCTTCTTCATCAACAAATGATTCATGTTCTAAAGCCTGAAACTCGAAAGATGAGAAACTTGAAAGATAAGTAAGTATGAAGATGATGCAAGCACTTTATTTCTAAAGGACTGATGAAAACGATTTCAGTCACTATTTAGTTCTCTCAAGAATAGTACCTACAATGTGTACTTAGGACATTAATGTTTAATTATCTCCCATAACCTGGTTACAAAAGCCTATATCTAGAAGAACCTACTGATTTTATGGGTCAAGTGCAATTTGCCAGGAGAGAGATGGGACAGGGTCATCACAGAGAAGAGACAGGGAGAATCTAATTTCCTGTGTAGCATTAGGCAAAACTAAAAGTTTCCTCAGTTTCAGGGAGGAGACACAGAGGCACCAAGAAACTAGTTGGACCAGAAAAGGCCTGTATAACATTATGATTAATAAATACGGCTTTCTATAAGAGAATAAAAAATAAAACTTTTGTTTTCAATTGAAATATATATAAGTAGAGAAGTTAGAATTGTTCCAGTTTCCTGAGAATATCATTTATATTATATGTATATGTTTATAACAGTTCTCTCTCAGCTCCATTTTAGAACATGTTTTTAAATGGTCAAGAGAATTCTAATATTCTGTGTTATCAGAATAAGACATAGGTTGTTGATCCAGAATCAATGTCCAGTGTTTCTCCAATGAATTATCTTGAAGGAAATCCCATATACAAATGTATAAAAAATATATATAAATTTGAAAACAAGGAAGAAAAGTGAGAAAGACAGGGAGAAAGAATGAGGGTGGCGGAGAGTGAGGAAGGAAGGGAGAAAGGAGAGAAGAATAGAGAGAGAGGGAAAAAAGAATATATTAGTAGAGATTAAGAAACTTTTAAAAAGCTGAACTTTGATACATCTCTTAACATTTTCTATTTCTTTATAATTATCTAAAAATTCATAATTTCTTCCTAATAAGATTAATACTTATAAGTTTAGATATCTTATCCTCTTACTTTACCCAATCATAATTGAAATAATTACAGAACTATAAAAATAGAGGCAGACATGCACTACTGTTGTGAAATAAGAAGAAAGAATGCCTTCCACATGTGAGAAATTTTGGAAGACAGTAAAGGTCAATTTACAACTCCTGAGAATGACATAAAGTACTGAAAATAAGTAAATAGATCACACTGGTAGATGTCACTTAACAAGCCTTTACTTTGTAAAAATAAAGGCTGGAGGAGATTGCAGTCATATGGCTGACAGAGCCCTGCACCATCTCAATTTGCTTTTATCCAGTTATTAACAACTTTTGAAAGTAGTTCTGCTAGGTGGCCCCAGGACATAGTAGCTACAAGGGAATGGACAGTCAGCCTGGAGGCAGAACTTTTCCTTGATGCAAAGGTAAAGGCTAAGAAAGAAGACCCAATAAAAACAAGATTTTTAAAAATCAGAGAGAAAATTTTGTGCCTATATTGATGAGCAACTTTGTTTCCTTTTGGCCAGATGTTGTACTTTGTAAATGAGAAAGCAGTCCTAGTTTTCAATTAAAAAGAAAAAAAATAATAATAATGACACTGTCTTACCAAAATTAAAACAACAAAAGAATAACACTGCACTCAGGTCTTCTTTTCTTTATGTGATTTTTTACACATTGGATCTCTGCCATTTCCCCGTTTCCATTAGCAGAAGACCAGACGATATTGCAAATGACGGCAGCCTAAACTGTGTTTCTCCTGCTAAATATCATCTAATATCTGCTTTGTCACCCACTCTGTACTTCCTAGCACCTGGAAGGGAAATTCATCATATGCTTGAATGTAACCAATACCTAAACGGCCAGGGGTTGTTTTCAGTGTCAGACTTTCTGCTTGGTTAGACCTTTTAAAGCTAAATCAAAGAAAGAAATATACTGGCCCCTCACTTTTTTTTTTTTTTTTTTTAATAAACAGGCTATTGGCTATTGGCATTTTGTGGCACAACTGCAGGATGCTAAGCCATTTCAGGACCCTGGATATTAAGTACTAGAAGTACCCTCCCACCCCCGTCATTGACACAATCAGATTTTCCAGGCCTAGGATGACTTTTAAAATGGTTCATCTCTAAGACTACAGGTTAATTGTCACTCTTTTTCAGAATCTGGTTTAATTTTCTTTGCTGCTCTCCGGAGGTCTGTTTATACAGAAGAGACAGATAAGGTAGTTATGTGGGAGGACATATCCTTCTACAGAATTAGCAAACATAATTGGAAATTTCACCTTATTATTTACTTAATTGGATTGTATTAAAATATGTGTTTCCCCCCAAACACAAATTTATTTATCATTTACCTACCATCTATCTATCTATCATTATCTGTCTGTCTATCTATCTATCTATCTATCTATCTATCTATCTATCTATCTATCTATCATCTATCTAGCTAGCTATCTATCTATCATTATCTATCATCTATCATCTATCATCTATCATCAATCTATCTATCTATCATTTATTTATTTCCCACTTGCTCTGTATAGCTCATTACAGTAATCTCCATCATGGAAATGTAGGCTTAAGTAGGTCCTATGACTTGTACAAGGTCACGCAGAATTAATGTCTGACCCAGGTCTCCTGAGTACCGGTCTAGGACTCTGGCTTTGGGACCATGATCTAGACACTCATCCAGCCTCGCAGCAATCTCTCCGCAAATAGCATGGGAGCCAGAGGCTGAAGGCCGAGCCATGCCCTGCCATAGCTAGGAAGACATGGCCCTCATGTTGAGCCTGGACTCAGCAGAATTGCCAAGAGAAGTGCGGTGTAGGCTGAGGGCTGGACTTGAGCATGGTTTTTGTTTTTTGTGTTTTCCGTTTTGTTGTTTTCCATTTATGATTTTAGAGGACTTGGGAACCCAGCATACTTCATGGTAGCAGCTCCCTCTACCAAGGAACATCAGCGCCACCTCCATCTGGGAGACACACAGGAGCAGTTAACACCAAAATCACCCACAAGGATGCAAGATGTCTGGGTCATGGGGTACACAGGGGAAGGGAAACCCCTGAGTCCTGAGAGCCCCTGTGGACTGGAAGAAGTGGGGCTGCTTTCTGCCTCTGGGAGCATTGCTCTGGACAACAACAAACAGTCCCCTAACAAATTTTTTTTTTAATTGAAAACTTAAATGAAATTGAAACTAAAATAAGCTAATAAGATGATAATTTCTTCTTATGTTATCCCCATTTTCCCTCTTATCTGAGGTATACTGATCAAGAGGTCTATTAGTTTTATTTTCTAATTTTTATTAGTTTTGTTTATGTGACCTGAAATATTAATTCTAGAAACTACAGTCATATTAACTTTCTTATCAGAATTCACTTTTGTCACATGGGCTGATATGATTTTATAGTGTTTTATACCTTACAATCTATTATGAACTGAATGTTTGTTTCCCCCGGAAATTCATGTGTTGTAACCCTAACCCATAATATGATGGTATTTGAGATGGAGCCATTAAAATAGAATTAGATTTAGATGAAATCATGAGGATGAAGTTCCCCTAATGGGATTAGTATCCTTTATAAGAAGAAGGAGAGACACCAGAGCTTTCTCTTTCTGCCATATACACAACTAGAAAGCAGCTGTCTGAAAGCCAGAAATAGGGTCCTCACCAAGAACTCAACTTGTCCACATCTTGAGCTTGAATTTCCAGCGTCCATAAATGTGAGAAATAAAAATTCCTGTTGTTTAAGCTATCCTGTCTAAGGTATTTTGTTATAGTAGTTCAAGGTAAGACACCACCATTTTATCTGCTGTGTTATTGCTTCCATTATTTTTTTATTAGTCCCATTGTTAATTTGCTAAAGATTTTATTTGATATTTGTGTATATATAAAACTCATTCCCAGTAGAAAAATCTCATAGGAAAAACCAAATGAAACGGAATGTTCAGATAATTTTACAAAGTGTCAACATCATAGGTCAGTTCAATTAATTAAGTGGACATATCCATCAAACCTGTTGTTAACTGTTTCAAAAATCAAAGATTTTCTATTTATACAAAGTACGAAAAACTGATAATATTTTTATATCAGCTCTGCTTAGATTTGTCAATAGGTACAAAGTAGGATAGTTCTTTGAATCACTTAAATAAGTTAAGACAATACAAAAATTGTAAAACATTAAAAATCATTTTACTGTGTAATTTTCATTTTGATAATATGTTTTCTTTAAGCTGACATAACAAGGAGATAAAATAGATAAATCACTTTTGGTTGGAGAATAAACTTCGTGATTGTTGGGCCAGAAATGTCTATCATTTCTATAGTTTGAGAAAGATTTGGACTTTATTCCTCTTTTTCTTTTTCTTTTTCTTTTCTCTTATTTATATTTTAGCTATTGCTTTGACTACATTAAATAGAACACACATAAAAATAAATTTTAAAAGTTGGTTATTGACTTTTTTAAACAAATGTATAATATTTAGGCAATTATAAAATTATTTAATACTAAAAACTTTAGTGAATGAGAAAAAATAAATTATATCTTAAGTGAAGTTTGTCTATAGCATTAATATATATACCTGCTTCTTAAATTTAAAATGTATTTTAATTTAAACTCTTTATATTCAGAAATATTTCAAGTCTACTCCCCTAAGTAGTACATAAAACATGCTAAAATTATGTCTATTTCACCATTAGTGGCTAGAACAATAGCACTACCTCCCAAAAGTGTGTCGTTTCATCAGATTTTCAGAATGGAGAGAGAATAGAGGGAAGTGCATATGGGGTTGAAAGTGGTTCAGTTTTGAGATAAGACAATAAAAGTACCAGAGTAATGGTACTTTTATTTATTTATTTATTTATTTATTTATTTATTTATTTATTTATTTAATAATGGGATTCTTATTGAAAAATTATCAAGTACTATATTTGTTTTGATTTGTGTAGATGCATCAGAATGGTCAGAGGAGAATTTTTATCTTCCACCTACTTCATCATCGCTTCATGAAGATGGTAACCAGGACGTTTTTTGTAACAAAATATCTCCTTGCCTTCAAGGGCAGAGTTACAGTCATTTGTTTTTCAAAGTGGGAAAAAATGATAAATTGAAAGAATCTGAAAGTAATCAAGATACCTTTGTTTTCCATGGTTATGTCAAAGAACTAATCTAAATTTTCCCAGAAGCAGTTAGGAACTTGGAGCCTTGAGGGTAGAAGCTAGCAGGGATTATCGAGACCCATTTCTATTCTCTGGGTCATATTACCCCTAACTACATTTGGCCCCAGGTTTCGGCCAAGGAATTGGGTGAAGGGACAGGCTGGTGGTCACAGATAATGGAGTCCACTCCAGAGAAGTATTTGGAATAGCTTCATCAGTATCTGTAAGAAATGGCCTCAGTTGTCTTACAGATTCTAAGCTTTGAAGCATCAGCATAGATTAACGTGTCCTAACTTGGAAGAGAAATATCATAAATAGAAATGAAACAGAGTACAGGACAGAGTGATGTGAGCTAAGTGGGAGTTTAGGAGGTATTATTTTAAATAGGGTGGGAGGAAAGCCTGATTTTTTTTCATATTTAACATCAAGAAGGATGTGGAAATAGGGTGAGAAATGGTTTGGTTTTGAGATAAGAAAATAAATGTACCAGAGTAATACAATCTTTGGTTTATTATTATTATTATTATTATTATTATTTATATCTAGGAGTTTTCAAGTGTCCTATAGATAAAAATTAATTAAATCTAGAAACTCAGAAATTTGTTAATTTCTAATTAGAAATTTGATCTAAATTAGAGGAGAAAACTTTTTAATTGAAAAAGAGCTATATAAATCACACATAAAATTTACATTTTTTCTCAATTAAAAAGTAAAAAAACTTTATTTAAAAAAAAACATTTTTATTTTTCCAACTTAAGCTTTAAGCTAGGATGTAGTTGAATTTTTTCTCCCTATTTCACAGAAAATACAGTCCTTTAAAATAATATTACCTAAGTTGTTACACTTCTCAGTTTCTAAATTTCAGTGAAATGCTTGTTTTACTCCCTGACTCTGCAATGTGCCTGTAAATATGATTTCATCAAAGGCAGAGAAAAAGAAAAATCAGAATTGTACTTACAGGAATGTGTTAGAAAATTTATACAATAAATTACATGTGAGGAAATGTTTTCCCAATATATGTTTAGCAATGGATTAATAAAGTGTCAGTTTTGGCTCTGCGTTCTTGAATGGATTTCAAAGACTTAGAAAATGGGCATTAAAAATGAAAGAGAAGAATACATTAAACAATGACACTTGGCATTCTGTTTCTTCATGTGTGTTCACATGTGTGCTTGTGTCAGAGAAGAATAAATTTCAGGCACGTGAGGGAATGGGAAAATATAATACTATTTTTATTATTTTCTCATTGCTGGCATAACAAATTACTACAAATTTAGTGGCTTAAAGCAACATAAATTAATTTTCTTATAGTTTTAAATATCAGAAGTTCAAAATCAGTCTCAGTGGGGTAAAATGAAGAGTTCAACTATTTTCCTTTTCGAGGTTCTAGGGGAGAATCCCTTTCCATATGCTTTTCTCAGCTTCTAGAAGCTCCTGACATTCCTTAGCTCATGATCCCTTCCAGCATTTGCATCATTCGAACTTCTGTTTCTGTCATCATATCTATATCTGACTCAGATCCTCCTGCCTCTCTTTTATAAGGATCCTTGTGGTTGGTTACATTGGCCCACTGGACAATCAGGAACAATCTCCCCATCTCAAGATACTTAACATAATCACTTCAGCAAAATTTATTTTGTTATGTAAGGTAACATATTCACAGGTTCTGGGGATTCCCTCAAGGACACATCTGAGGGGACATTATTTAGCCTACCACATAATACTATTAACACAAATTGAGATGTTTCTTTCCCTGTATTTCTGCTGGGTATTGGAATAACAAATGCTTAAATGTGGATATTTTGTACAATTGTAGTGTACATGTTTTACAAATGCGTATATATTGAGTGTAACTAAGAGAAGGCATTGCTTTTACCTAACTGTAAGAGAGTGGTAGGATTATTCAATTACTGCTTGAAGTGGTGCAGAAACGAAAAGTAAGCCATTAGGCTTTTTCCCAAGACATTCGCTATCTGTAGTACATTAAGACAGCTTTATGGGAAGTGTTTACTTTTATATACTGACGTCCAAGTGACAATATTTATACTGGAATTCAAAATCAAATGTAGTTTCTCAAATCCCTTATTTATTTTAAATAAGAAAAGCATATTCTCTTCTTACTAGTAATAAATTAGTTATGAAAAATCAAATTTCCAAAAGGAGCAAAGAATTTAATCAAAATAATTTACTCATTGGAATATAAATCATATTTAATTATACAGTTACAAATATAACGATGCTATATTTTATTTAAAAATCAAAAGAGACTAAAAGTTCATCTATGACCTTCCATGAAAGACTTCGAAAAATAAAAATAAGGGGAGAAACTCAACAGTTTCTGCTGAAACTATAATTCTAGTCATGTCATTCCAACTTTAGATATCATTGTTTTTATGACTATATTTTATACAGATACTGTTTTAGAAAGTCTGGGCTGCAAAAACTTTACAGACTACTGGAAAGAGCAAAATAACCTGAAATCACTGGCGATTTTGTAATATTTATTTGAACCACAAGTCAAACTATATTATATCGAATTTTTGGTAAGTCAAAAACAGTTGAATATTGAGTTTTATAAAGTTCACTCTAATGCAATAGGAACACGCACAAAAAGAGATATGTTCAAAGCATTCCAGATAAATTAGAATATAAATTTTCAGTTTCCTTATCAGTTCCTTTCTCCTATTTTTCACAAAATCTATTGAAAATCATCTTGAGACTATAAAGCCACAGAATGAAAACAGTACAATATTGCCAAAAGAATCAAGGAATCATAAACACTCTGGGGGAAATTGATAATTTGTTCTGAAAAAAAAATTGATATATATTATACTACATATTTTTTCCAAATGGATTAAAGAACAAATTTAAAAATTAAAAATTAAACATAAGAAAATATATAGTCACTATTTCTTTATTTATAAAAGTTGGAAAACTTAGATTAAGAAGTCCACATATGTGACTATACAAAACCATATGTTAAAAATATCATAAATGCTATTAAAATTAAAAAATTGGCATACAATGTGCTAAAACATGACCAACAAAAGTTAACATAATTACTTTTTTAAAATTTAAGAAAATCAATAAGAAAATGTCAAGAATCACATAGAAAAATGAAGCATCTTAAATCCATTGAATAACCAGTTAGTATATATGTGTTTGTTTTTCAAATTAGGCAAAAGTCATAATGGATCACACACACACACACACACACACACACACACACACACACACACCATAAGAAAATAATTCATAGTAATAAATACAATGCAAATTAAAACATGAATATATAAAGATTTTTAAATCTGCAGTGCATAGCATTGTTTTAACTCATAAAGTTTATACTATAGCAAATGTAGTAAGTGAGAATGAGCTCTGCTCATAATAGAACTGTGATGTTCCAAATAGAATATCAACAATGTTTCTAACAGATTTTACTCAATACCACACCACAGCTGCAAAATGATTATCAATCCTTTCTCCATAGTTATTGCTGATTTCTTACTAAGGACATACAAAGCCCTGCTTCTTTCCACCTACCTCTTTAACAAAAATAACTGAGACAATTAATTGTTGAACTCTTCTCCCAGAATCTAAAATAGCCCTTACGTCCATGATTCTTCTCTAGAGTCATTCAACCCATATGTAAACTCTACAAAGGTCTCTATTAATCTTTTCAAAGATGCCCCAGGGTTTATCTGTTCTGTCGTAGCCCATAAAGCACTAAGTTAAATTAATCTAATTTAATTCAACTACAAGAGAGTTCCAATGGTCTTTGGCTGCTGGGCTTCTATAGTAAGCATTCCGCTGTGCCTTTTATTTTCACCAGATGAACATTTACTACATTTACATTATTTAGCATATTTAGGAAGTGAAGAGAATAGGAAAAAATATTAACAATTTAGCACTGTTTATTTTCTTGTTAACTTAAACAATATGTATCTGAAGTAAGTATGGCAAAAAAATCATTGTTGAATATGTGAAATCTGAGGGTGAATCAATGAGTTTGTCATAGTGTTCTTTACGGCTTTCTATACATTTGGAATAATACTCAATATATTGAAAATCGGCAATATGCTTTATGCCACTCTACCTGTAAACTTAGAGACAGTTTATTTGAAGAAAGAAAGGTGCCTATACTATAGGTAGCTACTTTTTAGCTGTCTGGAGATTATGAGGTAAACTGGGTTGAAATTGTAGCTAGTTGTAGCTAGTTGTTAATTGTCAGAATGCTTTAGAGCCTCTCTCTAAGACTGCATTTGAGACCCACATGAAGTCACATAAATGACAGAACAATGGAAAGTTGAGGCCGATATAAAAAGAAGTCAGAGGCATCAATATCAAAACCATGCTGACCACATAGCAAGTTTTAGGAAATACTGCACAAGAAGCCATAAGAGAGAAGGAAAAAGACATTATCAAAAAGGAGAGAGATTAGGAGGTGTTGCTGAGAACACAGCAAAGTTCATACAAGAGACGCCAGATTCAACATACATTGATGAGATAGACAACATTTATTTTCTGCTAAATGAGGGTTAATTTTTCCATGATGGCTTATTTTACAACATTTATGATTGTTTTAAGCTTTTCATTAATTTATTTGGATCCCCACAAAATCATCCCTCTTTAATTTTTGATATGAACTGTATTGTTTTTAATTCCTTACTCTTTGCAAGAGCCTCAGTACCCCAATGTGGTAAAATAGGCATGCAGTGCTGATATGAGTATGAATTATTACAATCATCTATGAAAATTTGATTAACCAATTATAAATCCTTTTTAAGATAATAGAAGAATGATATCAAATATGGACTAAGAATTGTGCACAGACATTGTAATTGTAAAGCATTGTAAATTACCTAAAAATTAATTTGGGGGCACTATGTACGTAACAGCTAGAGGCAGTATTATGAGTCATTAAATATGTCATGTTTATCTGTAGATATCTTAGAGTGTTGGTATTAGAATAGCTATATTGAAGTATTGAGATTATAGATTATTTCTTCATGTGTTTTTAGTATTTTTTAATTATGCTACAGTGAATAACATCTTATTTTACTTATAAAATTATCGGTATATTTTATGTGTTGTATATTATTATGGGCTGAATTGTGTTCCTCCCAAATTCATATATTGAAACTCCAATCACTAGTATCTTAGAATGTAACTGTATTTTGCAGGCAGGATCCTTAAAGAGTTTATTTAAAAGGAGGCCATTAGGGTGGGCCTTAATTCAATTTTATTGATATCCTTATAAGAAGAGGACATTAGGACAAACAGAGAGACACCAGGGATAAGCGTGCACAGAGGAAAGACCATATGAGAACACAGTCAGATGGTGGCCATGTGCAAACCAAGAAGAGAAGACTCAGGAGAAACAAATCCTGCTGACATCTTGGTCTTGGATTCCATATCTATTAGAAAACAAATTTCTGTTCTTTAATAGCCTCCATATCTATTAGAAAATAAATTTCTGTTGTTACCAGTTCTAGTTACCAGTTCTTTTCGTTACCAGTTCTAGTCCTGGAACTCCAGGACCTTTGTTCTTGGTTTCCAGTTGACAAAGAATTGAAGGCAGATGCCTAGCAATCACATGCAAGCTGGCTTTATTGAAAATGACAGTACACTTTCAGAAGGGAGAGTAGGCTGCCAAGAGCAGTTAGCCTTGAAGACAAAGTACACTCACTCAGAAGGGAGAGCAAGCTCCCCAAAGTGGTTAGCCCTGAAGACTTCTGCCAAGTGAAAGTACACTCTCAGATGGGAGAGTGGGCAGGCTCCAGAGAGAGCTGCTGTGTTATCCCATTGTGGGTTTGGGGATTTTATCCATTAATCTAACTAAGGGGTAGAATGATTTGGGTTGGTCCCTTTGTGCAGAGAAGGTGTTTTTTTTTTAATCAGGGAGACGCCCTTTTTCTTGCCATGTTTGGGCTATTTGGAACTGTCATGTCATCAGATGCATGATGAGTACAGCCTTAACCTTTATTTATCATAACCCAATTTATCATGATTGCATAATGATATAAAGGTGAATTCTAGGTCACGCCAGCTGTCATTTTGTGCATGCCTATGCTGGGGACTTTATCTCCTTTATTTTCCGCTTCAGTGGGAAATTTTACAATACAAACTGCTTCACCACGACAAGGCTGTTACTCCAGGCTGTTTTTCATTTTAGTGGCTCTGGATGTCACTAAATGTGACTCCTAACTAAAACCATCCAGTTTGTAGTACTTTGTTATGGCAGTCCTAGCAAACTGAAAGCTTTACCAACTCTCAAATACTCATATATTAAAATATGTATCAAAATAAAAATACAAGAGGGCTTGGACCATACTATTTTGTATAGGTCAATGGGTCCTGTACAATATGGAGTTCAGCGAGTGACTTTGATATCGGTTTTTGTGCACATACCCTTAACAATAACTTCTTATTTCCTTAAAATGACAATTTATCATTTATTTCTACTTTCCAGTTTTTTGTTTGTTCATCTGTTTTTAAACTACATACAGTGCTGGCTGAGTTTTCAGAATTAAGGGATGAGACAGGGGTTTATAACCAGTCTTAAAGACAATCATCATGGAGGTAAATCATGCAGATTTGAAAATTTGAAACACCAAGAAGTAATCAGTAGAAAATGGGAATAGCCCTAGGGTGGATTACACTGCTCCTTAGTTGATGTGAATCAATGAGGATAATATGTGAAATAGATAAGCATCTTTTCTGGAATCCATGAAATCACTGGAGAAGGTATTGAGAAAAGACTTGTCAAAACAGATGGATGTTTGCCACTCAGTTATTCCTCATGTGAGCAAATTTTATATACATGACTTATAAATATAAAAAATGTAAACTAGTGATTCAGAAATATTTGTGAGTCATCACCAAGAATTAGCATCGATGACAGAATTAAGAAACTGATTTTCATTTGAACAGAACTTATAAGGTGAATGTTGAATGGCCCTGAATGGCATAATTATAGGTTTAATTTTGTAATTATCAAATAGTTTTAAACTGTATGAAGTGTTTAATGGCACATTGAATAATATTTTCAGCCTCCTTCTTTGGATATATTGGATGCATTGTAGAAAGATATTGTAGCACGATTGCATATATTATGTATTTTTACTTTATGAGTACAATACAAATGGTTCTACGCATTAAAACATTTACAGTCTGAATATTTAAGCACAACTACATACATGTGAAAAACAAAAATTGAAACAATGATTAGGACTTCATGAAAGAAAATTGTGTTATAACAGATTTGGGGATAGTAGTGATTACTTGTATTTTTTTCAGTGCAACATCAGATCTCATTTTAATGTCATGTGTGTTAGCATTCTTTTCCAAATATTCCACTCAGGATTTCTTCTTCTTTTATCCTTTTATCACAGCATTTCACTGTGAACACCTTCAACTTGTTGGTTTTCTGTTGGTCAATTTTCTTTTTTTTAATTTTAACTTTATTTATTTAACTTTACCTAGAAATCCATATGTTATTTTTGAGAGTAACAAACAAACAAATTAAAAATACAACTAACTCACCACAGTATCTTTAATAAGTACTAAATTCTTATAAACTGCCCATTTTTAGGGAAAATGCATAAAAGGAAGAATTATGGTTCTTATCATTGAGTTTACTTATTTATCCTAAGGAGAGAGTTTTCACTGAAAAACTAAAAATAAATGCATTATTTCTAAGTTATTGAGCACTCCATATGATAGGCTCTAGATTTAAATGTCAATCCTAATTCATTGGAATTCTGAATCTAAAAACAGTACATATAAATTAAAACTTTCCAATTTATGTTATTATTAAAGTATGCATACATACTGCACATATAAATCATTAATTTGACGTAAAACCTGTCATTCCAGAACATAAGAGTACAATTTATTCTGTTAAACTTCGGTGATTAATTACTATAATTAGATGGGTTTTCAACAAAAGCTACTTGAACAAATTATAGAAGAAAAGAAAATCATAAATCAGAATTAACTTGAAAGAAAATTAAAATAAAATGAAACTCACCTTTTAATTCAAATTTTGTAAGTGATTGGGTTATCTCATTTGGCAACATCGGATCCTTTCACGTTAAGCAGGAAAGCTCAAATATCCAATAGAAAGAGCCAATGAAACTTCAGTTAGTAAAGGTGACTTATTCAAATAATGACTTGCAAGAAGTACTTCTAGGTCAAAACACATTCACCAATGTCCCATGGCTAATTTTCAAAACAAAATGAAAAATAGAATCATAGCCCATAATCATAACCCAATGTCTTGTAAATAAGCATATGTAAATTAAATAATACATTTATTTATAAATACAATACCTTTGCATTTTAATTATTTAAAATTGAAATTATAAGTGTGCTACAGATACTATTAAGATATTTAATTAATAGAATGTATTCTTAATCAGGCATTGTAGATAAACTGAACCGGGAACATTTGGAGTTTGAACACCATGAATCAATAACAAGCTGATTTTCTGGCAAATCTGGTAGATATTTAATAAATGTTGCACAATGCATCTAGTTAATGACTTAATTCTAAGTCATAAATAATAAAAATGAGAAATTTAGTAATAATATGTGAAGCTGGCATGATCGAACACTAATGTTCTGAATTCTTAGCCAAAGGCTATAAATATAAATACCCATATTCATCTATCATCTATGATTTACTTTCTGTCAACAATCCTGAAAGAGGCTTTTATAAACTATATTTTTTAAATGAGAAAACTGAGACTTTAGAATAGTAACTCAGACATAATCACATATTTATACATGTCAGAATCAGAATCCTAACTCAGATCTATTTGACCCCAAAGTGTATGTTCCTTTTTTTCCCCATATTGTATTTATTTCCAACTGCTAGTTCTTGTTTCCTGAAATTATTAATCAAACGATGCTCCCACATGTTTGTCAATGTCATTATTTTCTGTTTCCAAGATGTATACTATCTGAAAATTATGGAAAAAGAGAAATCCAAATTCAGATGGAGATAAAATATATACACACATACGAACTCACACTCGGATGTGTATATATATACACAGTGTTGGTTACCTTTTAGTATATATTCTCATTAATTCTAGACACTGGTTACATAATTACCACTCTAGTTAGACTGGAATTTGGATATAAAGTGAAATTCAACTCTGTGTTTCCAAACTCAAGCACACATTACTACAGCGTACCATATAGAAAACATTACTATCTAAATTTTAAGCAATTCATCTTACTGGTTTTTAACATGAACTTGTTCATTGCTGAACAAATGTTTCAAATAAAACAAAAAGTAAAACTTTTCTTATTATCAAAAATCTCCATGCTGGCCTTTAAACTCAAGTTATTGATTAGATTCTTGAACATCTTAACAGGAAAAAAGGTTAACATGTTGATCTATATGTATATATTTATATATTATATATATATATGTACATATGTATATATCTGTATATTACATATATACACGTATATATACACACTTTGTGTTTTTAAAAGTCTATATTTATTTTCTTTTAAAACATAAGTACCACTGAATAATTATAAACATAATAATGACTTGGATGAAGTGCTATTTCATCTGAAATTCCATTTTCAGAAAAGTATGACTGAAAAACCCAAGGACAGCATTCTTGTATTATACAGAGAAACAGAACATTATTTTTCACAAATATTTCACAATATTTAATCACACAAATTAAAGATATTAAATGTATATTTAATTCTCAAACATTGATTTAGAAAATTAATTAAAAAATCAAAAATATTTTTTTATTTATCAAATATTTGTTGAACACATATAATATAATGTGCACTGTGCTAAGTGCTGTATATTTATCGATAACAAATTACCCTGACCTGCTGTATTATAGTAGGAAACGATCAATGATCTTCTTGCAAGTTGGATTAAAGAAAATTTATGAGCAGTAAACTTGACAATATGAGTTCCAAATAAAAATTAATCTCATTTACAAAACTTCTTTGTGTTCTGGTCATGATAAAATTGACATGTTTTTGGAAAGGTATCCACAGTTCTAAAAATTGACTATTTCTATAAAACGCCAATCGAAAATCCTTTCAACTGTAACTGTTATTCAAATAAGTCATCCATCTTTTGTGCAGTAGGAAAAGCAGAGGCTGGCAATGAAAACAATTGTCTTTCCTGGTTAATAGACTTATCAAATTAGAAAGACTGACAACGAATTTTTGTACAGGAAAACACAATACCTATAAAAAAATTGTATGTATATATGAAACTAAAATAAAACTACTTTTACAGTTGTCATGAAAGATCTATGAGGAAAACATTCACTACCTTTCCAAATCTAGCTTGACCCTCCAAGCTCCTATCATTTAAAATGTTTTCTTTCTTAAAGGAACAGAGAAGATTAAAAATGAAGTTATTTGGGGGGAAATTAGTAAGCCAGAACTTCCTGTCTCTTTCTGAAAAGGTTTCAGTGGTGTATTTTCAGAGATAATATTTTATATACACAGCATTGTCAAGAAATGTGTGAAATACTTCAATTTTCATCACAAGGGATATTCCTGGTATGGTTGCTTTCTATCCATCTATAGATACATTCAAACTAGTGTAGTTTTCTTTACTTACAAACTATCACATTTTTTCTTATTTATGGTTGTTCCTAGAACATCCAAGAAGTTTTGAGATAATAAATATAATTTTTAAAAACTTTTCAAAGAACAGATGTAAAAGATGTTTGTTTTAGTGTTTTAAGTACCTCTGAGCAAGCAGATTTAGTAATAAAAATATATCTAAACTGAAGCTTTCTATCAATCTTTCTTTGATAGATAATGGCTCCAATATTATATTATCAATTTTAAGTCACTTTGAAACAAAGATTAAATCTCAGCATGATAAATACTGTTAAATAATAGATCACTGGATAATTAAATATTTCCAGGCATCCATATTTTAAGTTATAAAACTACTTGATAAAATTTTAAATTTTGAACAGGATGTGAATTACATTCCACTGACTTAGCTTTGTATTAATATCCTTTCTGAATATGATTTGCTTAGTGCTGTCAAAGTCCAGGCGTACCGATGGTAGGTGCTTTCTTTTTTAATAAGTTCATATATATGCATACTTCATGTTTTTTACGCTTTTCTTAGAGGCCCTGTTTTAAGATATTTTGTCATATTGTAGTCAAAATCAGATTATAATTTTTGGACTATAGAGCTGATAACATATCATGTAGCCTAAAATAGAGTAATCACACTGTTTACCAAAGTAAGAGAAGTGAAAAACTTTGATAGCATCTTCAGATTATTTAATGCCCTTTACTAATTAAGATTTTTGACAATAACTTTTATAGTACTAGGAAAATAAGTATATATAAAACCAATTTGTTAGTACCCTTTTGCATAATGAACATTTTTCTTTTATAGAATAATCTCATCTTTTCTAGTTCTTCTCTATCTGAATTTCCACCAAAGGTAATAATTGAAATATGCATAAAATTCGAACATCTTGACACTAATTCTACACTTTTTGCATTATCACATACCTTAAAAGTTCTTATAAAATAATTACACAAAATTAAATTACAAAATGATTATATACAATTTCTTAGAAAAATATACTTTGAGTAAAATAAATAATATTTACCTAAATATTTTTCATGTGTGCTTTGCAGGTGAAATGAGAAAAACAAAGGGAATAGTATCTTTTCCCCATTTCCTACAAATTTGCTTTTCAGAATAACTAAATGCATCTGTTTGGGCACTATCCAAAGAACTATGAGGTGGGGCTGAATCTTACAAGAAATAAATGAGAAAAAAGAGTAAAGAAGGCAATTTAGTGGACAGGACAGAAAAGTATACATAGCATTCCAAAGCAGTTTTTCACTCTCTTTGAAAAACTGGAAGGAAATAAAACCTTCTACAAAAGAACTAAAATGTTTGTTCCCAATATTCCACTCTACATCAAACCCTGATTTCATTCATTATTCTCTTTGTCCACTGTTCCTCAGCCAGCCGCTGCTTTCACTCAGAAGCAAAATTCTAGGTCTGTAACTTTCAGATATCCAGCCAGCTCTCTAATGTAATATTTTCAGCAGCACATGGATGTCAGCTCTTCACTTTGTTTGTTCTTTCCCCTTTTATCATCGGTATAGCTCAGATGCTGACTTTACCAGCAGAAAGGCATATACCATGTGTTTAGTCCTGATAATGACTATCAATGTTTAATTATATTTTAAATTCATAATGGAATAAAATTATTAATAAATTGTAATAAAGATGCTATGTGAAATCTGCAACAACTTGGTACTGACAACGTTGTTGCATTTTATGACAAAGTTACCAGACTCAAAACAGTCATGTATGCCCAGAAAATTTACATAGCTCTTTACCCAACACAAAAGAGGTTAGTCATTTTTAACATTTGCATATGATTCTTCCCTCTGCCCTGAATTAGTTTCCTGACCTTGGTCAATAACTTATCTTCTTTAGAAACAGTTTCCCCTGTTCAAGAAATTAACTTGAAAGGATTAGATTATATAGTTTCTAAAGTTTTTTCCGGATTTATTATTCATTTCTATGACCAAATAAAGACATCTTTCAAAAGAGTGTTATAAAATAGACATAAAATAGACATACTTTACACATGTCAATATGTGACATGAGTATGTTTATTTTACTACTGATCTTAAGTGTTTCTAAGCCAAATTTGTGTAAGTACAAATTTTGAGGATTACAGATAACAGTCATGGGAAATTTATTCACAACACAATGTGTGATGAAATATCTCTTTATATATTTTGAATAAAAAACAATAGGAAAATTTGTTCTTTCTTTGCTGTTTTTTTCAAAACTTTATTTTAATTGAAAAATAATTGACCAAAAATTTCTCTTATTTCCACTAATTAAGTTTTAAGACCTGATTTATCTCTGATATCAAAAAGTGGGAAATTTAATACTCTATAGAAACTGTAATTTAATTTTCATGGCTGTAATGCAATTAAAAAAATTAATGATTTTTTTAAAACACATTTTTAGAGTTTTTTTTCAAATACTTTATGCATTTGTTTAAAACTGATTAAATATATAAACTATCTTCTTAGTTAGCAATATCATAATTACTTTAATAATGGTTAGCCTTAATAAAATCATACATTCTAATTTTTTAATGTAAACATTAAAAAATATTCAATCAACAAATGATTACTGAGCATATATAAGACCTCTTACTAAGAAAAAAATTACATTTTTACTTAACAAGGTATTCAAAAGTAATATATAATCTTCAAAGCCCTGAAATAATAAAAAGAAGCATGATAAAACTCTAGAGTCAAAATGTTTATTGAAATATAAAGGTCATTTATTCATTAATTCATGAATTTATACATCTTTATCCATGATTGTATATCTAATTATATTGGTTCTGTTTTTTTTTTTTTCTCTCAATATGCATGTCATATCAGTCTGAGAAGCTAGGTACAACCCCCCATAACCTTTCTGTTATCATGGACTGTCACCATCATTTAACATAAAAACAGTGACAATCCCTTTTGACATAAATTCATGGGATTTGGCGGCCTTCATTTTTACAGATCATTTAAATCAACTTTTGTTAATGTATTTTTACACATTTACATCAACTTTTCTAAATATTTTCTAAATATTTCAAACAGTCCCTTATCCACTTTACTAACTTATATCAGTTTACTTTATGTCATACTTCATTGACGTGAAGGTCTTCTGATACAATTTCCTAATATGATTCCAAGAATTTAACTTCATCCTTCCAAAAGATTTGAAAGATTTATTTTTACCAGGAGAATATTGAAACTCTCATGACATCTAGATTTTCATGGCACAGTCTTATCCTTATTTTTTCTATAGTCCTCTATAGTCCTCTATTAGTCTATATCTCTTAAAATGTCCTCCCGCTTAAGAAGGATTCATATTCTTCTTTTGTTGGGCTCAGTCTCCCATGTATGTTCATTAAGTCAAGTTGATTGAAAAGGTTCTAATCTTCTATATCCTTACCAAATTTTTGTTTACTTTATCAATTCATTGCAGTGAGGAAGTAGTCATGCACTTCATAACAAGCTTTCGATTAACAGTAGACCACATATAAAATGGTGGTCCCATAAGATCATTACAGAGCTGAAATATTTCTAACAACTAGTGGCACTGAAGTCGTCATAATGTTGTAGTTGCAATGTCTTACTCATATGTTGGTGGTGTTGCTGGTGTAAACAAATCTACTGCATTGCCAGTCACATGTAAGTATATAGCACATACAATTGTACAGTATATAATAATCGATAATGATAACAACTATGTTACTGGTTTATGTATTTACTATACTATACTTTTTATTATTATTTTAGAGTGTACTCTTTCTATTCATAAAAAAGAATGTTTTCTGTAAAACAGTATGCCATGTTATGCCAGCAGCAGCCTCATATATCTTATGTTTATCACACATCTTGATTGTATCATTTTCCCTTATTTCTATTTAACTTGTGTTGTTTTGCTTATTATGTCACTTAAGCATACAAAATCCATTGCTAATGTTGCCAGTAAGAGGCTATGTTGAATGATTAACCTGGAAACAAAAATAAAAGTTATTAAGGACAATAAAGGCATGTCCCATTTCACCACAGATACAGTGCTGAAGAACAACAACAGAAAGTGATGGGAGTTGTTAAAAGATCTGCTTCACTGAAGGCATTGTGACTAACAAAAATTAAGGACCTATATCAGACATGGAGAAACTTCTAATGACCGGATTGAAAACAAGACAGAGAAGCTTGGGGAGATGTCACCTAGAAATGTGTGTGTAAGTGTGCGTGTATGTGTGTGCGTGTGTGTGTGTGTATATTGTACATGTATTTGCTTTCAACAACTGATAGTCTTTAAGGAGATTTAATTTATATACACATACGTATACATATACATATATATACATATATATTTATACATGAATTTCTCAACATCCTTGGTCTCTACCAAATAGGAACTGATAGCACAAGCCTTATCTGCCCCAGCTATGACAATAAAAAATGTTTCCAAACATTGTAAGATTATTTATATATTTATATTTATATTTTTTACAAACTTATTTATACTTTCTGGTGTTCATTTCTGGGTTTCTATCTGGTATTTTTAAACCTTACAGGATTTTTTTTAAAGCAATTCTTAGCCAGTTTACTAGAGATGATTTCTTTCAGTTTTGTGTCTCTGAAAATGTCTTCACTTACAGATTGCATATTCTAGGTTGACAGTTTTTTTTTGGTTTGGTTTGTTTTTTTTTGTTTTTTGTTTTTTGGGTTTTTTTTGCCCCTAACAAGAAAATTGGGCACAAAATGTCATACAACGACATATCACATTCCTTATCACCAGTGGAGCAGTGTTCTGTTAAAAATTGGAATATGTAAATAAAACATCTGTTACGAAAAATAGAAGAAGAAACTGGCTTAAAAGGATACCTGAAAGAATCAGTATGTCTTGGGTGGCACATAAGGAGTGCTCTACTGAATCTGTTGCTAGAATTGGGACATGAAAATGATAGGGTGGGAGATGATAAAACACATATCCATATCTTTTTTATCTCACATTTTTTTTATTTCGTTTCCCTCTATGTGGTTGTTACAGGGCAAAGTCTTCACTTTCTTGTGCCAGCAGCGAAGACATCACTTTATATGATATGGTAACTCTACTACTGAATTTAACTCCATGAATTAAGAATAGAACCTTAGAGGTGAACCTAAATTTAACCTATATTGCTAAAGTAAGGCTATTTGTGATATGTCCCCAATACCAAGTATCAGAAACATTTTTGTAATTTTTAACTATCAAATTCTAGGACATTGCACTGGAAATTAGATGAAGGAAAAGTTTGGGTGTGAGCAATTTTATTTACTGCCTGCTGAATGTATCTGAACATATCTGAACTAGAATTAAAAATGGATTGAAAAAATTTGAGTGTGAAATAAAGGAAATATGATGGACAATGAATGGAAAGAAGAAGCATAACTGATCATCACGGCAGGGAAAGACGTAGTAACTCTTTACGCAAGGAGTATCTATAAACAACAGTACTCGGGTATTTATTTCAGACATAGAACTGACAAATGGCTGATGCTGGGAGAGGCTATTTGATCTATTTTTCTGGCAAAGGGAAATTAGATTCCTGCTGATTTCAGGCTCTGCCTAAAGACTGCTTCTGGATAATCTGGAGAATATCTGTGAAACAGCATGCCTTTATGACTTAATTGACTGGTAGCAAGTTGGAGCTATCATTTTGTTCATGATTTATAATCTTTATTTATTACCTTTGAATCTCACAGGATGGAAGCTGCTGAACAGATGGAGGGGTAGCTGTGAATAAAGGTGTTCCTATGCTAATACAGTTACCTAGGTGTGACAGGAAGCAGATTCCTCTCACCTGCCCAGTACATTAGAGAATGCTTTGTTCTTTTGACATTTCCATATGGAAATGTGGATGAACTGACTTTAAGTGACAGGAAACTTGAGTAGGCTGAAGGAATTTGGTCAGGATGGTACTGAGGGGTCACCTATCCTTGGTGGTTAGACGTTCTAATTCTTTTAAGATTTGTGGCATTCTAAGACTGAACTGTCTTTGAGAGTAGAATATATCAATTGATAGTGTTTCGAGACAAACAGTACATTGGAGAGCAAACGATGTATCCAAATTGTACCCAAGTCATGAACATGAGTGAGGTCCTAACATGGCAGCAATATATGAGTTGGCTTAGCTCAGTAACTCTACTAGGTTCTACATAATTTGAATAGATTGTTGAATTTATCAAATTAAGCTTTTTATAATAAATTCTGTTATCCAAGTCACTTTATGATTTCCTAATCATACAAATAGGAATAATAATAAATTAGTTTGGTTGATGGACATTGTCTCCTTCTCTAAGAGGACAATTTTGGTGTCATTTTTCCACAGGTCTCATTGCAGAAAAGATATTTTAGTATTATTGTTTTATTTCAGAAAGATAATTTTTGTTCTGAAGCAATTCTCTTAGTCTAAACCAATAAACCACAGTAAAGAGTATTTAGGTCCTTTAAGAAACACATTTTGTTATTGCTTCAAACACATTAAAAACACTCAACCTATAAGAAAGGAGCCATAGGAAACAATCTACTTCTTATCCTTGTCCTCAAGTACTAGATTAGATGCAAAGGAATGACAATTAGATCATGGATATCATCTTTAAATAGAGAAATAACTAGAAAGAGCAAAAGACAGCTTTTATGAGCTGTCAGCTTTATTCTGTTGGAGGAATGGGAAAGTGCCTTGGTGCTTTCAGAATACTGAAGTTAAGTCAGAAGGTATTCATATGTAAACAGGAAGAAACTGTCCTGGGCTAATTGCATTGTGTGATGTTAAAGCTAATAAAGTTTTATGCTAAGTGCCCGATGAAGCTTGCTTAAATAATGAATTTTCCTTTAGGCCAGGAGAAATCTCAGGATACTTTTACCTGAACAGGAGAAAGGTGATGAAGGACTGTAAAATTCATGAGTAAGAGAAGAAGTAAAAGCTTGGAAGCAGATTACTTTGGTTTACCCTGTAAATAACCTAGAGTGGCTTTATATCGTAAAAAGCTAATTGCATATGTGATATTTTAATTTAAATACCATGGAACATTATTTTATAATTATGATGCACTCAAAATAATATTTTTTATTTTATCAAGTTGCCAAATAGTTTTCATCAAAAACATGATTACTTTTTAAAAATGATTTAAGGCTCCACTTTTACTCTGTATATCATTTAACTACAATATTAAACACATTTAAAAATATTATAAATGATTTTTATGAAATATAATTATATGAGCTATATGAATTTGTGGACATATGAATATAAATGTGTTTGTCTTTATTGGCAAATATTTTCTGTAATATATCTGCTTAAGGCATTTTAAACTATTTTCCTATTAATCACGGTCTGAGAGTTTGAACTCATATTTCACTTACAGCTTCCTGTTATGTAATCAAAACATTATGTGTATTTATTAAGAGTATAAATAGATAACCCATAGTGATGGATAATATATTTAATATATTCACCAAATGACTCATATCTTAAATATGTATAAAGAACTACAAATACATAAGAGAATGGTAGATCAAGACACCTCCATCAAAAAGACAAAATATTTGAAAAGACACTTCAAAATAAAATATTAGAATGGCCAATGAAATATAAAAATATATCCAATGCAATCATTATGGAAATAGAGATTAAAACCACATGGACATATTATCTTAGACATCCACAAAAATGACTGAAAATAAGAAGACGGATCCCACTAAATCTGGGCAAAGATATGAAGCAATTGGGACCCTAATTTGAATTTGTATACTGTTTTTGGAAATCATATGGCAGTATCTCCTAAAGCTGTGTATATGCATATCATATGATCCAGCGTTTCCTCTCTGAGGTATTAACAGAAATGCGTATACGTGCTCACTAAAAAATACATTAATGGAGTCATTATTCAAAATAGGCCCAAAATGGAGTTTACCCAAATGTCTATCAATTGTAGAATCACTGTCAGATGCATTGGTCAATTCTATATAGCAATGAGAAAGAACTATTAGCAACCAAAGACAGTAATATCTATAGATTTAATAAATATGACACTAAGTAAAATAAACTAGGTATATAAGAGTTTATACTACATGATTATATTTATTTAAATTCCAAAAAACTAGCAATAAAGATGCTCATTTGATATGGAATTATGTCCCAATAAACTCATCATAAATTAAAAATATCTTAAGTTGAAAATGCATTTAATACACCTACTGAACGTCCCTCAAATGTGCTCAGAGCACAATACTATCCAAAAAATGCTGTCAACACAGTACATTGTAGGGTGTCAGTTGTTTACCCTCGTGACACGTGCCTCACTAGGAACAGTGTCTCCCTGCCCCTGCCCAACATCATGAGACAGTTTCGTTCCACATAATGAAGATCAAATTTCAAAATTTAAAGTATGGTTTATACTTAGTGACTATCACTTTTGCACCATTGTAAAGTCAAAAAATCATAAGTTGAATCATTGTAAGTCTAGGACTATCTGTATTAATTTACGGCATTGTAAGTTAGGATAATGATTACCTTTGAGTGGGGTAGAAAATAGGTACCCAAAGGGCGCTTTGGGGATACTTGTTCAGATGGCTTTGCGAAATGTTGATTGAACTATGCTTCTCAGAATTTCCTTCTCTCTGTGTTTCTGGTTATGGTGGACCACAAGAAGTAAAGCAGCAGTAATTTTGTTATTTTGCTCTCAGAAATTCAGACAGGCTCTTTTGCAACTCACACTTATTATTGATTATCTGTTGGCTCACCTGATTACAATGAGGTAGCAACTAGGCCTGCAACTATTTCACCTTCTCCTCTATTCCTCTTCAGCTTCCCCAAATCCTGAGCTAGCTTCTAAGAGGAAGGGTGTCAGTTTCCCTGCAAGATATCCACATCATGAAAATTAGAGACTGACTTGACACAGATCCTGTGCTTAGAAAGCAAGGCTTCTACCTTCTTCTTCCTCGTTCTTCCCCTCCCACTGGCAGGAATGTAGATATACTAGTAGCTGATACAGGTCTCTAAGACTACAAACCTAAAGATGAGGATAGAAGAGGATAAATACAAAAAGAACCTGAGTCTCTAAAACATGGAGATGACATATTAGGCTTTGTTTTCTTACGAGTAGACTATTAAAGGGAAATAACTTCTTTTTTTTTAATTTAGTGCTATTTTGATCATTATTACAGCAGCTAAATTTGCGTCATAACTAGAATGATATTAAGAAACTGGATATTAGTAATATGATAATGACATGATTCTTCTGTCAACAAAAAGAAAATCAATTAGAAACTTCAGGAAAAAATGTTTAAGAATCACGGAGTAAATATAAAGCAAACTAAAATGTAGACTGATTTTTAACAATATATAGAAAGTAGCAATGGGGGAGGGGCATCTGTACTTGACATTTGGGAAATAATCCTATTCGCTTCAAAGAGCACATTTGAATGACAAAGGATTACGTATGGTTACTTCTCTACAGGTTCAATCACACTGGTTGTTTCAATAATACAGAGGATATTCATAATAATTTTATGTTCTCCTTTTTAATGTCCAGACTTAACCTATAAACACAACATATGGCAAATGTGTTACATATTTTTTATATAAAAGTTATACACCTTGCCAATGTAAAAACAAAAATAAAAAATAAAAAAAGATAGCTAGAAGAATTTGAGTAGTAAAGGAGCATACTAGAGATTGAAAGAAGTTTAAGAGTATAACTTTCTTCATCTTCAAAAGAAGCCAAGATATACTGTTTGCAGTTGATTTAAAAAGAGAAAAAAGGCATGAATATTTTATATTACAGATTGAAGAAATTATAGAAGAAATTAAGAAATTTCCACGGAGACATTTAAGAAGAAGAAATAGAGTTTATTTATAATTATCTGTTTTCATAGTAGGGAGTTAACTGAAACACTTATAAATCAAGAAATGGAGTAAATGTATATCATATAAAGTGATGCAGGGAACCAATAGATAAACCAATAAACTGAGAAAGTTCAAATTTTAAAATATTTGTCTCTGTGTAGTGTCATTGGAATTGAAGGTGACATAGATGTACGTAATATATATTTTTTACTATGCACATGTATTTATGTTATGATAAACAGTTTATGTGGTAGGCACCTCATGTTTTCAGTCATTCTAGATAGTATGAGGTCTCTGCCAACACAAAATTCATTGTATTTACCTGGGATTTGTATCCCTGATGTTGAAAAATTATAATAACTCTCTTAATCTTTCAATTAATGGGAACCAAACCAATAAGTCTCTCTTTAGCCTACACAAAGTGATCTTTACATGTAAGCTACAGAATTTCTCAAACTTAAATGTTAAGATAAATAATAACCACTATGTAAAATAAACAGCAATGTTCTTGGCATGCTTTCAATTTTGTGAGTGATATTACTTAAATACTCATTGATATCTGCACAGTCAACAATGGTGATGATGAGATATGTCCCTGGAGCTCATGCATAGCATTTGTAAAATAATTAAACTTGAAGAACTGTACAACATTTAAGGTAAAGAGTATCAGTTCTTTCTATATTCTAAAGGATAATTTTCAGATAGGTTTAGAGTACTGCCATGATAAATTTTTTAAACTTTTATTGAAATATAATGTGCTTATGGAAAAACACATGTACACTAAATGTATAGCTTGATAAATTTCAGTCAGTATTTAAAGGAGAGAGTGAAATATATTTGTTGAATTTCACAATAGCTAGAGTTCTTGAGAGAAAATAGAATAAAATTGAGATTCTTAAAAAGCACAAGTAATTTCAACATATGATAGTAAATGTTTTAAAAAACTGTGTTTATACAAATACCATGAAAAAATGATTTGAAAACTTACTGTATACTGTGAAAACGGAACTTTTTAAATGATAGATTAAACTACAGAGTTTTATATTAAAAAGCAAGTGTTCATTTTTCTGGTTGGTGTGGGAGGGTTCAGAATGTGATTGAATTCTAATCTCTTCTATTTGCTAACCTTTTAATATAATGACATTGCAGGGAGTAAAAACTGAGATCGAGTTAAGGAGTTTCAAAACTTTTTCAAAGTAGATATTTTTCAGTGCTATAAGACTGAAAGTTAGAAAAAAAAGAAGGATAAATTATATGTGATACCAAGGCTGGGGAGTTGGCAGCCATCAGTGTGGGCAAGGGAAAGAAGACCATATTTATCAACCTCAACTCCTGAAACTTTTTAGTAGAATTACTATTTATTTGCTCTGCTAACATAAAAAGTTTATTTTCAATAAGCATGTATGATAAGCCAGACAGAACACAGATAATTTCTAAAATGGTTCTTTAGAGGATTAAAAAAAAGCAAAAGGTATCAACATTTGCATTTCAAGTTTACAAAGAGATGAAGAAACATATTGAGTTATGTAAAACATAAATAAGATTTTTATAAATGTTTTCTTTTTGTTATTAAAGATGGGAAACTATCAAAGAAAAACCATTGTTTTCTCAATAAGTAGTAGTTTTATCTCTTTTTTTTCCCTGAGTTTTATTATAAAAATGTACTTATTTATGCCTAAACTCTGAAGCAGTGATTACTCTTGGCACCAAAAGACCTTTTTCCCTTAGCAAACTTATTTTCAGTTCCATGTTCATGGAGTGACAGCATATTTCAAAGCTCTTAGCAACTTGGATTCTTGTTGGTTTAACATAATTTTTTATTGCCATTTGCATCTATAATACATTTTCTAATTAGCCTTTAAATTGTAACTGGTAGTAATCAGTACACATTTTCATAACAAATTATATCTTTAAAAAAGTCATCTATATGTATACTGGTTTTAGTTATGTTAAAGTTGAAAGAATTCACTACAAAAAAAGGAAGAGACTCTCATAATAATAACATTGGATATATTCTATAAGGAACAATAATAATATTTAATTTATTAATAAATATTTATTTTATATTATGTAGGATATAGGAAGTGACCTAACCCGTCACCTAGGAAAGGGGAACACCTCCTCATTAATAGCAAAAATGTGTTTCATTAAGATATGCGCAATAATTTGTTACAAGGATGAACAAAGGACAACCCACTGGACAAATTCAACCTACTGCCTCTTTCTATAAACTTTTATTGAAACATAGCCACACCTACTCGTTTATATATTGTCCATGATTTATTTCCTTCTAAAAAGGCAGAGTTTCATAGTTCTAACAGAGATATATGGCTAGCAGATCCTAAAATATTCCAAATGTGCTCTTTATAGAAAAAGTTTGCCAAATTATGTTCTATTAAGTATTGTTCTACTTACCAGAAATTACAGTTTAGAATTTATAGGATATATACATGTTCCAAATTCACAATAATAAATATTTCTGAAAAGCGTTTCTCTATATTCATAATTATTATAGTGTATATCCGACCATGTGATTATTGTAGTATGTACCCAACCATGTGAAGGCATTGAACTAAAAATAAAGATGGAAATATGGGATAAACTTTTTAAAAAATGTAGCCATGTATGAATTAATCTTATTCACCATATTATATTTTAAAAACCTTTGATGTCATATTTCCTCAGTTATAAAAATTACATAGTAAAATTGTTATGTCTTCATTATGTTTGTTTCATTTTACATAGATCTCGTGTTCAATGAAGGAACTGATTATTATTTTTTCTACATATTTTCTGTAATTTAACAACAAACTCAATGTTTTAAAACTATAATTATATTCAAATTTGATATAAATAAAGCAATCTGAATGCAGTTTTTATTTATTCTGTTAGGGACAAAGAAAATACAAAGAAGTGTTCAGTGATAGTATAATTTCCAGTGGTATTGTATTTTTTGTTTGGTTTTAACACTCTCATTATAGTTTTACACACAATAGTATTTTCAAATATCAGAAAAGATGTTGGTAATTATCTTAAATATTTTAAAAACCTACTCAAAACAGCACTTGTAAGAAAAATAAAGTATAATATACAAGTGATATATTATTGAATTGTACACTTGAAACCCATGTAATTTTATTAACTAATGTCACCCCAATAAATTTAATTTAAAAAAAAAGAAAGTACAGAATGCTAAACCACAACAGAAAGCCTAATTCTAATATAAACTTGAAACTTTGTATCCACTCTTTTAAACCTTAAAAGTTTAGAAATGACAATTAATCATCTCATGATTTTTAAGGGTAGTGCAAATTTGTACTTTCTTTTCACAAGTTTAGGCAGTTTTCAGAATTATTGAAAATACCCCGGTACTGCCAGAATAAATATTCTAAAGTAATTTGTTTTACACATTTATTAACCTCTTCATATGTTTCTTCATTCACCCTTTATTTATTCATTCTATACTACTTACTATTTATTTTGCTCCTGGCATTATGTGTTTCAGGGTATATAGGCAAAAAGAGGTTACTTATCTCCAAAGATAGCTCGTCAGTGAGGAAAGCTATAAATAAACAACTAATTTAATGCTATTTAATCATCATAACTTTGATCATCATAACTCATAAAGTAGCTACACTTATATGAGTTTCATATTACACATTTCACATTAATTTCCAATATTCCTACACAATAAGAAACTCCAGTTTTCTCAAAAAGAGATCTTACTTTTCCCTCTTTATATCATACTCATCCCCATTCTATGAATTTTGCTCATTTGTTTCTTAACCTGATACACTCATCATTTTCATCTTTATCTTAGCAAAAATATTACTACTTCTTCAAGGCCTTCTCAGATTTCACTTACTGTGGGAATTCTTTGTGGTCTCTCTTATTTGATCTCACTCTCAATAATTCAATGTTTAGCAATCAGTTATTCTCTAAAGAGCTGGACAATTAGATTCTGAGATTTTTCTACTTTATTATTCATTTCCTCAACTGAGTCTCACAACTTGGATTTTTCAGAAAATTTATTCTTCTCTGTGACCTTATCTGATATTAAGGAAAATAATATAGGCTTTAATGGAGATTTTATGAGGATTTGCTTGACCAGAAGTTGAAATAAAGCATAACGAAATCTCTGTTGAGTATAAATATTTCAGTGTCTTTCCTATCTATAGAGGGAAACTTCTGCAAAGCAACTGAAACTGCTAGTTGGCAATATTTACACCAACCTCAAATTGACAGCTTGAGAAAGCAGAACAACTTTCAGGTCGTGGTTTAAATAATTCTGTACCACATAGCACTCTAATCACAAGAATTCTCAAATTTATAGCTTCTCTGGGTCTATGGGAAATAGAAAGAAATTAATCAAAAAACCAGCTGGTGTAAATAGAGAATATAGTAAGGAATTGCATGTAAAGGAAATTTATTTTTCTATTCTATTTTTGACGTTTGAAAAAACTAGAGAATATTAAGTTACATGAATAAAACTGAGCTCAATATGCATATTCATGCTCTTACGTAGAATAGAAAGTTATCAAATTATTTATTCAATAAACAAATATGGAAATATGCCAGAGATATACTGTATTCCAAAAACATGTTACAAAATGATGTAGCAAAAATTAACAGTGCAATGTAAATTATGATTTTTTTTACATTCCATGTTCTGTCATAATTGCATAAATTCTGTGTGTGT